>NC_056741.1:1346273973-1346576663 GCF_019279795.1 Protopterus annectens | reverse complement strand
AAAAACACACATACATATATATATATATATATATATACACACACACACACACACACACACACACATACAGACACACACACACGCGCAGAAACGCGCACACACACACACACGTATCTCACCAGCATATCCTATTTATGTTTTGGTGGAAGTTAAGATCCCTTGAAAGGGTGTTTAGGGTGTTACTAATTTTGTGGATGTACCAAAGGTTGCATAGGGCTTGATACTTTGAGACTCTAAAGGCTAGACAGAGATCACCTCTCAAGTGTTTCCAGGAAACGAGAGACAGGTTTAAAGTGGTCTAGTTAGCTGAAGAAAAACATACCCTTGATTAGCTTGGTGAGGAAATGCTGCAGTCTCTCAAGTTGGGTCATATGTTTAGATAAGTACATAACAAAAAGGCCATTACACTCTATTATGTGCTTGATGAAGGAGGTATAGAGAGGGATGATGTGAAAGCTGTCTGCTGGTGATTAGTCTGGCTGAGTAAAATGACCTGAAAACAGATGCATGGCAACAATGGCAATCAAGGGATAGTTCAACATCACTGAAGGTGCCTAGGTCCATAATGACTGAGTCAACTTTTCAAAGGGGTTTCCCATCTATGTTGTAGGTGCATGGGTGTTCAGTTTTGTCATAGGACACAATACTGCATTTTTTTAGTATTCAATTTTATACAGTAGTCCAAGCACCAATTATTGGTGTGTGTTAGTCCTTCCTGGAGACTCTGGAAGTCAGATGGGAGTTTATGTTACTTCCACTTCTGCATTCATCTGCAAAGTTGATCTGCCACAGGCCCCTGATGTTAGCACTAACATCAGAAAAGTATATAATAAAAAGAGAGACAGCTGGTAACTACTCCAACAACTGGCTGCTTCTCATACTAACAGACTGGTTTCTGTCCATTAGCCAGTTTCTTCTCTAGCAGATACCAGAGTTTGATTAGCTTACCCATAATGCCAGAATGCAGGATGGTATCAAAGGCATCAGCTGGGTTTTATATGACCAGAATACAGAAGAGCTTGACACAGGATTACTGAGAGATGTAGTCTATATATAGATTTCAGCCAAGGCCTTAGATACAGCTAAAACAAAATTTTAAGGGCTGAAGCTAGGACACAGACTGAGAAAATGGACTGCTGAGATAATGCTTCTGCCCTGTCAGACCACCCTTTGACTACTGACTACAGTTCCGGAAGGGCAGCACTATGCAAAAAGCAGTCCAGAGCAGAACTGCCTGAAAAGCACTTAATGGGACGGAAAGGGCTATGACCAGATGCTAAAGAAGCAGAAGCTCATCTCAAAAACACTAAAAGAGCAATAGATATGTATAAATGCAATGTCGTCTTTCTGAACAAGAAGAGGGAAATGGTACAGGAAGAAGTTCTGGAGAGAGCAACTAATCCCTGGATCTGAAATATAACTTCCTCAAAGCAGGGCTATGTCACCATCGCGTGGGCCATCACAATGGACAGTGGGGAAAGGAAGCACTACGGCATTCAACTAAGCATGGAAAATGAAGTGAAATGGCAAGATGAAAAATAGGTAAAATGTCAAATGCATTTAAAGGGCAGACTGCTTGCCTCCTCCTACCATTAAGCTGATATAACGGTGTCAGTCTAATGTGTCAGTTTACTCAGATTTGTCATTGTCCCACAACATACACATTCTCAATATTTAGTACTCCACTTTCCTATACCTCAGGTAAAATCCTAAACATAATAAAAAAAACTCGAGTCTCAAATTTAAATGAGTCTCTGACCCCTACCTGCCTGTAACGTAACAAGTGGCTGGTCGTCCTGGAGTTCAACAGTGCAGTTAAGACCTGTCTGAGCAGAGACTGCACCTCCTTCTCAAGTGCCAAACACCACTCGGCAGGGCGGTGCTCCGTACATCTACTGCATGTGTATGCCACACTCTCAGGTAAGCTGGACAAGATCTCGTATTTTTCATCTGTTAATGGAAACAGAAAACATCTCAAAATGTTTACTATATGAAACAGGGCAATGACATCTGTTAAGAGCATTTCTGAATGAGACCTACATAGCACACATTTTCTCCGTTTTACAGTTAATGCAAAGTCATATCCACATTCATTGTATGTGCAAATGAGCTGAAAAACACTGACTACAACTCTAATATACACATACATGCATGTAAATGTATATGTACATACACACATGCATTTTGGAAAGCATTCAAAATTAAACTGACAAATGTGCAATAAATTCTGTTTTCTATTTTAAACCACTGGCATCTAAAACCAAAGATACCCTTTTACCACTTCCTATTTGCCTCTCGATTCAAAAAAGTGCAAAATTTACTTACTGACTGGCAAAGTTGTTCCCACTAGCCCAACCACTTCAATAGCAACACTAGCTTGTGCTCAACCGACTTAAGACAAGCAGTCATATTCACACCACACTCTATTTTAGATATACAATGGACACTCCCAGACATGGTAGTGAAACAGTGCAGTACAGAGTGAAGTAAGTGCCAAACGGCTCACAGATAGAAAGCAGAAAATCAAAATAGGGGAAGTTACCCTCACAAAGAGACCAGCCACCAGTGGAGTCCCCCAGAGTCCAGTGTTGGGACCTGTTATTCTGCATATACTTTTCTGAAATAAAGGCCAATACCAAAGAGCTCTGGCTGACTAAGTTTGCAGATAACTGCAAGCTAGGAATATTGAAATCCTAAATGACTTGGCCATCCTGCAGGAAGGTTTGTCCCAAATAAATAAATGGTGCCAAAATCATGGATGGAAGCTAACTTCCAAAAATGCATTACTGTACCCTTTGGAAAGTCATCTATCCCAGGGAGCTACCATATTAGCAGTATGTCCCTAAGAGTTGACACCGTTTGGGATTTGGGAACTTTTATGAACACTGACTTAACTTTTGACCAGCATGTGCCCATTCGTGTATTGCTGTAAGAAAGTTATTCTATATTTCACAGCCTATAAACAAAGGAATTGTGGCTAGCTCGAAAGCTGTCATTGCCCTCTTTACTCAGTCCACAGACCAATCATTGATAATAATGTCCCCTTGGCATACATCTGTCCATACACATGCAGCAACTGGGACGCCCACAGAGATAGTTTACTAAAAGCATACAAGGCCTGAACAACATGTGCAATGTGGATCGACTCAAAACAGTCACTATATTCTGTATTCTACAGACTGCTAAGGGGTGACCTGTGTCTGGCGTGCAAGGCATCCTCCATTCCAACAGTAATGGATTTACTGCAAATCAGTAAGTCAAATGACATCAGAATTACTTGGTCTAGGGATCTAAACCTCTTCTGTAACATCAATAAAACAAATAGTTTGGAGGGAGAGGTAAATCTTGCAGAGAATTCTGCTGCACTGGAACAGTTTACCTGTCCACATAAAACAAAGTTCCTCCCTGTACTTATTCAAGTGCAACTTGGATCTATGGATGAGAAATGGAAAATATACCACAGGACTGCCTCCTGTACTACCAATGGACAGAGGCAGCCCCTAAAATGCTTTATCCCATGCATAGGTCCCCTCAAATTACGTATAGTATGATCATAGTCATTCTCATTAGAGATAATATATAATTATCAACCATGGGATGGGGTAAGACCAACAGCTAAACAAATGGGATGGTTTAATTCAAGCACAAAAAGTGAAACTTTGTGTTTAAAATGGCCCACAAGAACAGCTAGCCTAGTACTTACCTATGAGAGGTGAGACGAGTGGCAGCAGCGCAGGTTGTTGCTCAGTACAATGACACAAAGTTCAGATAGTGCTTACTGGAGGGTATAGGTACTGCAGCATACTTTGAATCTTACATTATTATGATCAGCAAAAACAGTGTGTGTGTGTGTGTGTGTGTGTGTGTGTGTGTGTGTGTGTGTGTGTGTGTGTGTGTGTGTGTGTGTGTGTGTGGCATTAGACAGCTCCAAGCAGAAAGATGGACCAAGAATGCTGAATCAGACCATAGGAGTGAGCACAGTGAAAGTAGTTTGCCTCATTACTCAATCAAGTCCTCATTTTACACTTTGTGCTCTGTAACTGACTCAGTTCAAACATATTACACACACCTACCGGGCTGTTCTGTAGGATGGGTGGTTTACATCTGCTTGCCAGCACACCCACATGGGGGCATAGCTCTCAACCTCTTAGCACAAAAAATCTGAACAAAGCCTGACAGAATGGGGGAGAAAAAGGCCCAAAAAGTTACAGCTTTTAAACACCTCTCTTATAAACTTAGAAAGTTGCAAAAATAACAGGATTTGTCTTAGCATGCATTTTTCTGAAGGATATGAAGTCTGAAACACAAATGTGGAGCATATAGTGATTTCAGTCCTCAGATCATCCCAGTGATTTGCCAGAAAACCACAATTTTATGAGGAACAGACAAAAAATGAGTCAAAAATAGGGACATTCTGCAAAAATCTGGGCAGTTGAGAGGTATGCATAGGGGAGTACTTCAGATGATCACCCATATTCCAGACATATGGTAATACACAGACCTTTAGTAATGAACAGTTTGGCTGATTAGATCATGGTGCTCAGCAACATCCTACTAACCGCATCCCAGTAAGTGACCAGAATGAATTTCCACCCTCAAGACGGTTGGAGAGGATTAGGCAAAAAACTATTTGCCACAGAACAACCAATGGAGGTTTCAGGATTTTTGTACACCCACAACTGGCGACCGTGTCTGGCAGCCCAAACCCCATAACCAGAACCAATCACGATGGGGATACCAGAACAGGAGGAAGTAGCTACTCTTGTGGGTTAACATCTTGATTGAAGGGGCGCAATCTTTAACCACTAATACTTGTACTATTGTCTTAAACAAAGAAGAGGACTTTGAGGTGTATAAATTTTCTGACACACCTGTGGACATTTCAGTAATGGACTTTTTATCAAAAGGAATGACATTTGTATAGACATTTAACACTAATTTAGTACCAATATTAATGGACAAACTTACCTTAGGAAGTTTAACTTTAAATTAATACACAGTGAAACAGTAAAACACTAATAATGATAGTAATTTTAAAATAACAAGTGTACATAATCTACCACTTCACCCTGTGCTCCATTTATTTGAAAAGATTTGCGAGTTAGATATTAGAAGGATGCTGAATCATAATGGAAATAGGAAATCAAACTATTGCTCTAATTTGATTGAGTGCTGAATCATAATGGAAATAGGAAATCAAACTATTGTGCTAATTTAAATGAGGATGAAAGACTAGTGTTGAATTTCCTTAGAGATCAGCACATCAGAATTATGAAACCAGATAAGGGGAGGGTAGTCATTATGGATATACAGGACTTTAAAAGAATGGGAGAATTCTTAGAAACAGACACAAAAGTAGTAGTAATTAAGAATGAAATAAATGAGGCATACCAAAGGGTTTACAAGCAACTTAATGATATTTCATTGATCGTGTACCAATTTGGATTTATTTAACTACTAGAATATAGCTGTACCTGTCACACTAGTTATTTTCAGAATCCCCAAGACTCATAAAAAAACTTGGAAAAAACCCTATTCATCCTATATTGAATAGATGCAGTTCTATTACTTCTGTCTGTGCTAAATTTCTTGATGGTGAATTTACTAAAATGCGAGGGGGGGGGGTTGTAAGGATTCCAGCTTTCTGGAGCTAATGGATGAATTGGAATCTCATTCAGATGGCACCTTTTAACTACAGATGTGAAAGACCCTTACACAGTTATCCCCCAAGAAACTGGTATACGATGGGTGACTGAATGTTTACAAATGAACGGAGTCCCACAGGATACATTAAATTTATATGAAGAACTACAGGAACTGATATTGAGTTACAATTATATATTCTTTGAGGACAAGTATTTACAGGAAAAGTACAGTTTTGTACCTACCATAAATGTAGATGTTCGAGTGCTAATACAGCTGCAGTCATAACAGATGGGTTCTCCTGCCGTCAGGCGGGTCCTTGGTCGGCCGAATTCCAAAGTCTAGGTCCGGCGTCGGTTGTCGTCGCCTCTTCCCTGACGTCAGTGCGACAGGGGTATAAAAGAACCAGCCGACGCCATTTTCTTCAGTTTTTCTTGCCCCAGATGTCAGGTGCCCCCAGAAGGAAGGCAATACATAAAATTATGAAGTAATGCAATGCAATATAATCAAAAAACAGAAGTTGCAAGCAAATACACCATAAAAGAAAACCCCTAGAGGGGAAGGAGGGAGGGAAACCTGGAATGCAGCTGTATTAGCACTCGAACATCTACATTTATGGTAGGTACAAAACTGTACTATGTTCATCGTGCATACAGCTGCAGTCATAACAGATGGGTAGAATCCCAAAGCTAAGAAAGGGGTGGTAGGCACTAGGTGGAACTAGGAGGAGCCAAAATGCCCTGCAAGACTGCAGTGGCAAAGCCTGCTCTAGATTTGGAGTATAATGGTAGGTTGTAGTGTTTGGACAAGGTATGCACAGAACTCCAAGTGGCTGCTTTCAAAATATCCTTGGTAGGAACTCCTCTGAGGAAGGCTGCAGAGGTGGCTGTGGCCCTGGTAGAATGAGTTCTAATGCCTGTAGGAACAGTTTTGCCATGAAAGGAATAGCAAAAGCGTATGCAGTGGGCTATCCATTTTGAGATTGTCTGCTTGGAAATTGGCTTTCCTTGAGCTCCTACCGCATAGGCCACAAAGAGCTGTTCTGATTTTCTGAAAGGTTTTGTTCTGTCCAAATAATAACGCAGTTGCCTGTGGATGTCCAAGGAATGTAGTAATCTCTCCCCTTTGTTTTGAGGATTGGGATAAAAGGTAGGTAAATGTATGGCCTGATTTAAAGCTACCCTGGATACCACTTCAGGCATAAAGGACGGGTTGGTTCGTAAGGAAACTCTGTTCTGATGGAAGATGATAAGGCTGGACTGCCATGAGAGCCTGTAGTTCTGAAACTCTACGAGCTGAAGTGATAGCCAGAAGGAAAGCTGTTTTCCAGGACAAATATTGCAAATCTGATGAGGCAGCTGGCTCAAAGGAGGCAAAGTCAGTTTTTCCAGAATGAAATTTAGATCCCAAGCAGGTATTGGTTGTTTCCTTGGAGGTCTTAAATTCTTAGCCCCTCTGAGGAACTGTCTTAAAAGAGGGTGAGAGAATAAAGGAGGATCAGTGTTGTATTCTGCAGAAATGGCTGAGGCATGGATTTTGATGGAGGAGAACGAAAGTCCACTGCTTAGCAGTTCAGCCAAATATTGTAGTATTTGAGGTAAATTCAGTTTTCCAGGGTTCTGGCCCTTTTTCTCATTCCAGACACAAAAACGTTTCCATTTTGCGGAGTAAGCTTTTCTAGTTGATGGCCTTCTGGCCTCCAAAATGACATCCTGCACCTCCTTGGAGAATAGGGCCTGCTGTGATGCTAAGAAATCTTCCATGCGGCTAGATTGAGTGTTTTTAGCTGACTGTGAAGAGTTTTGAAGCTGTGCTGAGTCCGAAGAAGAGGCATTAGAGGCAGGGTCCATGGAGGGGAATGCGTCAGGCTCCTCAGGAGTGGGTACCAGTGTTGCCTTGGCCAGTCCGGAGCAATGAGGATCATCTTTGGTCTGTCTGCTCTGGTCTTCAATAGGACTTTGGACAACAGAGGAAGAGGAGGGAAAGCATACACTGTCATTGATGTCCAACTGAAAGAGAGAGAGCATCCACTCTCCAGGCCTTTGGATGGAAGGTCCTCAAGCAGAATTTTGTCAATTGATGATTTTTGTGGGAGGCAAAGAGATCTATGTCTGGCCTTCTCCATTCTTGGATTATTTCTGTAAAAACTTTTGGATGCAACATCCATTCATGTGGATCTGTCATATTCCTGCTTAGGTTGTCTGCCAGCGTGTTTTCCTTGCCTGGCAAGTACTGTGCTTGTAGTTCCATTTGTAAGTCCATGGCCATGTTCCAAAGTGATATGGCCAGTCTGCATAGGGATAGGAATGTGTTCCTCCCTGCTTGTTTATGTACCACATAACTGTGGTGTTGTCCGTTCTTATCAATAGTTGACCTGGTTGTAGAAGGTCCTTGAAAGCTATAATAGCATTTATTACTGCTAGCATTTCTTTTGATTGATGTGAAGGTGCTTTTCTTTTGGGACCATTTGGCCTGAATGCACCGTATGTCATGTGCGCCCCCCCAGGCGTAGTCCGAGGCGCCTGTTGTGATGACTTGATTTGCTTGAGGCTTGCTGAATGGAAGACCTGTGTTTGTTTGACATGCTTGAGCCCACCACAGAAATTCCTTTTGCAGACATGGAAGTAGTGGTATTATTGTTTCCAAACTGTGGCTGTGTTGAGACCATATGTTTTTTAGGTACCATTGTAGTTTTCTCATATGCAGCTTTGCACATGGGATTAGCAAGATGCAAGATGCCATGAATCCCAGAGCCTGCAGGATTTTCCTTGCAGTCAGCCTGGTGCAATTTGCCAGTGTTCTGAAATATTGAATTAGTTGCCCCTGCTTCTCTGGCGTGAAGTAGGCCATCTGGGTGTTTGTGTCCAAATTGGCACCCAGGAAAATTATATTCCGAGAGGGTATTAGCCTTGATTTCTTTGTTGACTGTGTATCCCAGAGAGTTTAATAACATTATTACATAAGCCAGATGTTTCAGAAGAATGTGCTTGCTGTCCGCTTGGATCAGGCAGTCGTCCAAATAAGGGTATATTTGTATCCCTTGAAGTCTGCAGTAGGCAATTACTGATGCCAGGCATTTCGTGAATACTCTGGGCGCAGTAGATAAGCCAAAGGGCAATGCAGAGAATTGATAATGGGTTGAACCTGCAAGAAATCTGAGGTATCTTCTGCAATTTTGTCTGATTGGGACATGCAGGTATGCCTCCTTGAGGTCCAATGTTACCAGCCAAGACTCCTTGCCCAGCATGGGAAGAAGTTGCTGTAGAGTGAGCATCTTGAATTTTGGTACGAGTAGGAATGTGTTTAGGATGGAAAGATCCAAAAGAGGTCTCCAATCTTTTCCCTTCCTTGGCACCAGAAATAGCCTGGAATAAAAACCTTGACCTTGTTCATGTGTAGGTACCTCTTGAATAGCTTTCATGTTTATAAGATCTGAAATTTGCTTTTGTGCCTCTGCCCTTTGATTGTGTGGCAGTTTTGGCATGCCTCTCATTTTTGGAAGGGTATGAAAATGGAATTTGTAGCCTCTGTTTATAATGTCCAGGATCCATTTGTACTTTGTGACAACATGCCAATTTTGTGAGAATAGTGCCAGCTTTCCACCTAAGGGGGCTGCCATTTGAGACCTGGTTGGCCTGCAAAGGGGAAAGTCATTGGGTTTGCTTTCTGAAAGATTGTGAGTTGTCCTCACCACCTCTTTGTGTAGGAGCTTGCCATTGTCTGCCTCTGTATGATCCTTGTGATTGTCCTCTGCCCCTCAGGCGCCTGTATCTGCCTCTTTGGGGTCTGTCCGTGGCAGGAAAGGACCAGTTTTTGGAAGGCCAATTTCTACTAAAATGTGGGGGTTGAACCTGCAGAAATTCTTTCACAGTATGCATTGATTTAGCTTTTTCCTCCATTTTCCGTAATACTTCCTCAGCATTTGCCCCAAATAGTACATCCTTTTGAAGAGGGGCGTCTAGTAATTTAGCTTTGACATGATCAGGCAAGGTTTGTTCCTTGAGCCATGCATGCCTGAGTATGACTGAGCCTGTAACAGCAGCTCTACATGAGGCCTCTAGAGCATCAAAACCACATTGTAAGGTATGTTTACCCACTTGTTCTGCACTATGCATCAAATCCTGCAACGCCTTCAAGTCTGGTTGTTCAGGTTGTGACATTTTACTTTTCAATTGAGATAACAGAAACTGTTGGTATTTTGGCATATGAAACTGACAGTTTAAGGCCCTCATGGTTAAGGTAGCCGAGGTATATACCTTTTTTCCCCCACTTTTCTAAGGATCTGGAATCTCTCTAGGAAGGCAATGGATTTTTGGCAGTGGAAGCCTTAACTCCCTTGGGTCCCTGTGAGATGGTTTCTAGGTCAGCAGCATGGCTTTTGTAAAGAAATTGGTGTGAGTCAGGAACCCTGTAGTACCTGTCAGGCTTAACTGGAGCTGGAGGTAGAGAGTCCAGGTTAAGGCAGGCCTCCGAGTAAACATCATCTAGGATGTCCAAGACAGGAGGTATAGCCAGAGGCCTGTGCTGGGGTAACAAAAGAAATTCCCTGAGCCTTTTCTTGGAATCTGAATAATCCTGGCCTTCCCAGTGGAAGTGTTCCCTTAAGGTATGCAAAGTTTCCCCAAATGAGAAATCCTCAGGGGGGGATACAGAAGGAATAGACTCCTCTGCATCAGAGTCTTCAAAAGGGGAGTAAGACTGTTCCTGATCATCAGAGTGTTCTGAAATAATGGAGCCCTGATCAGAGGAGGGGGAATCTTCCTCCACTCTGGGCCTTTTGTCCGGAGGTGGCTGAGAACCTCTGATTAGAGTAATTAAATCCTCAGCCATTTTAAGCATCTGTTTCTTAGACATGGGGCCTGGAGATGGGCCCTGTGTAACTGGTCTCTTAGGGTGCATGGATGCTTTAGACTTGGTGAAAGCCTTGATGGAGAAAGAAGAGGAAGGTCTGAAGACACCTTGAGTGGAGGTGGACCTGTCCACATTCTGTGTTTCAACGCCAAGAGTGGCTTCACTATCTGTAGTCGGGGTGTGGGCCGAGGAGCCTGCGACCTCGGGTACAGGAGACACCGCCAAAGATGTGTCGTCGGTAATCAGGGGCTACGTAGGCGCCTCACTGAGAACCAGACCACGTGTAGTCTGCTTTGGCGTGGTGTCGGTAGAGGCCGCGGACCTCGAGTGTCGGTCCTTGTCTTTGCGTTTTTTAGACAAAACCGGTGTCGGAGTATCCGACGACATGGTATAGTTAAATGCTTTCCCAAAAAAATGCTGGGCGAACTCCGGCCGACGCTTAATAGTGCGCTTGTTGAATGTAGCACAACAGTGACAGACCGAGACGTCGTGGTCTGGGCCTAAAAAAGGTATACAGAGGGAATGGAAATCCTTATGCGGTATTTGCTTCCCACAAGAAATACAATTATTAACTTTGTCTGACATCGGTCTGAAGCAAGAAAAGTTTCCCCAACGGGGTACTTAGCTTTTAAGAAGACTTCGGTTTTCCAAGTTTTTCGTAATCTCAGGAGCTGGCCGACCGGCACTTGCGAACTGCTTCTGCTTCGGGCACCGCGCGGCAAGAAAGACTGAAGAAAATGGCGTTGGCTGGTTCTTTTATACCCCTGTCGCACTGACGTCAGGGAAGAGGCGACAACAACCGACGCTGGACCTAGACTTTGGAATTCGGCCGACCGAGGACCCGCCTGACGGCAGGAGAACCCATCTGTTATGACTGCAGCTGTATGCACGATGAACATGTGAGATGGCTATGGGTTCTCCCTACGAAGCTGCATTCACAAATATGGTTATGGCATATTGGGAGTGCATGTATGTATTCAACAGTAGATTTAAGGGCCATTTATGATTTCATGTCCAGTTTTTGGATGACATTTGTATCATCTGGAATGGCCAGATGGAGGAGATACAGGAACTTATTTAGGTAACACTACTGACTTTTTAGAGTTTACGTATGAATACAACTTAGACAAAATTTCAGACTTGGAGGATGTTTTATCCGCAAAAGATAGACCCAATATCATATATATTTTCTGGATATATTGAAAAATTTTCTATAAACACCTTTCTCCACTTCACCAATGCTCATCCATACCACCAAAAGAGATAGAGAAGTTATGTACCTACCATAACTTTCCATGTTAGCTGTTCTTCATCTCGCCTTCCTTCTTGCTGGATGGGTTCGGAGATGATCCTCGGCTCTGACTCGGCCATTTACTGTAGCTTGAGAGCTCTTTACTGCGCGCGAGGCTACACCTTATCCGAGAATGCCCAGCGCCAGCTACCCAGACCTCGTTTGAGATAGCTTACGCTAGACATAATTTTGGAAGATAATCCATTAATAAACCTGGATATACAGTTAGGTCATGGTTTGGTTGAGAAGCAACTAATAAAACAAATTAGCCCGTGAAACCATTGAGAAACTCCTCTCAATCCTCAAGGAAGGGGGAAGGAGGGAGGGACACAAGAAGGAAGGCGAGATAAAGGACAACTAACATGGATCGTTATGGTAGGTACATAACTATTTTATGTTAAGCTGTCCAATCTCGCCTTCATTCTTGCTGGATGGGACGGCATTCCTAGCACCTCAATTCTGGGTGGCTCATTGAAACAGACTCTTCAGGACCGTGGAACCAAAGGAAGGTCTGCCCCGGGAGACCACATCTACTTTGTAATGAGAAATGAAAGTACGAGGATCTGCCCAAGTAGCTGCTGCATAAATTCAATCTATGGGCAGTCTAGATTGAAACGCCACTGAGGTAGCTACTGACCTGGTTGAATGATCTTTGGGTTTTGATGGAAGATCTTTTTGTCGCAAGTGGTAGGTATGGACTATGGTGTCCGATAACCATTTCGACAATGTTACTTTAGAACCTGGAAGGCCTTGTTTGTTATTAGCAAATGAAAGGAACAACTGATCTGATTTTTTTCATTTCTTTAGTTCTACGGAGACAGAAACGCAGTTGTCTATGGACATCCAATTGGTGTAATTTGTATTCTGCCTTGTTGGAATGATTGGGGAAAAAACAGTGAGTTCAATTGATTGATTCAAATTGTGGTCCGAACAAACTAAGTAGAAAAGATGGATTAGTTCTCAAAGAAACGCTGTCTTTGTGAAAAACTAGGTATGGAGGTCGAACGCATAATGCATGAAGTTCTGAAACCAGTCTGGCAGAAGTAATCGCAACTAAGAAAAGAGTTCTCCAAGAGAGAAACTTCAAAGAACATGATGCTGCTGGTTCAAAGGGTGGCAGTATCAAGGAGGCAAGAACCAGATTGAGATCCCAAGGTGGAACTGGCTCTTTCACGGGGGTTCTAAGTAGAGAGGTACCTCTCATGAAGGCCTTACAGAATTTGTGAGACATTATGCTGGAGTTAGACACTCCGACATGAAAATTTGAAATGGCAGCCAGTTGTACTCTGATGGTAGCAGTAGGTGCACCAGAAAGAAACAGTTCTGCTAGGAAATCCAAAATCTCATGTACAGGAGCTGTAAAAGGATCTAAATTCCTGGAATCTGCCCTGTAAGAGAATCTTTTCCAATTGCTAGCATAGACTTTCCTTGTATTTGCCTTATGGGAGGAAACAATAATCTCACGCACTGCTGGGGAAATCCTGGGAAGCCTGGCTAGGATTGGAAGTGGAGTAACCAAGCTGTGAGCTTGAGAGATTGTAGGGACTGATGTAGCCCGCCTAACTGATGAATCAAGAGTCCGGTACTGGGTCCAGAATCCAAGGTTGGGCTAGAAGGTAGGAGTGAAGGAACGGAAACCAAATCTGTCGAGGCCAACAGGGGGCAATGAGGATCATTTTGCAACCCAAAAATTTTGCTTTCTGAATGACTTTTGGAATTAGGGGAAAGGGGGGAAATGCATAAATGAGTCCCTGAGGCCAGTCGTGGACTAGAGCGTCCCTGCCAGTTTGACCTGGAGGAGGAACAAGGGAGAAGTAGCTGCTGCATTTGTTGTTGAGGGGAGAGGCAAAGAGATAGCAGCAAGGCTGGCCCCACTTGCAGAAAATAAGATCCACAATTTCCTGTTTCAGAGACCACTCGAGAGGCATTAGGATAGCCCTGCTGAGCCTGTCTGCTATTACGTTGGATGTTCCAAGGATATGCATTACTGTCAGAAAACGTTGGGAGGAAATTGCCCATTGCCACAGTATGAGGGCCTCTCGGCACGAGGGGTAAGAACTGGTTCCGTCCTGTTTGTTGATGTACCAAACCACTGACATATTGTCCTCTGTATTGCAATAGTCCTGGCAGGGAGAGAGTCTTGAAAGAGCTTGCAACGCTAGCAGCAACGCTCTCATAACCAGAACGTTGATGTGCAAGTGGTACTCATGAGGTTGCCAAGTGCCTTGGACTGTCTTTCCTAGATAATGCCCCCCACCCTATCAGGGAAGCGTCCATGCTCACTGTGACCACCAGATGGGATTCCATGAAAGGTCTGCCCTGAGTAACTAGTGGGGAGACCATCCACCAGGAAAGGTGTCTTTTGCAAGATTCCGTAATTAGCATCATGTGAGACATGGGTAATTCCTAGAAGGTCTATTGTGTGAAAAGAAGCCACTGAAAGATTCTCATGTGAAAGCGTGCTAAGGGAACTAGAAGAATGGCTGCTGCCATGGACCCTAGAGCTTGAAGAACATACTTTACTTGAATTCTTTTGCTCCTCAGGAGAATTGACACCTGTTTTCGAATAATGGAAACTCTTTCCTGACGCAATTTTGCAATCATTTTTCTTGCGTTTAGCTCTGCTCCTATGTATGTAATAGACTGATGGGGCAACAAGGCAGATTTTTCGAAGTTTATCGTGATGCCTAGTTGAGCACAGGATGTGATGGTGTAATCTCGTGCTTCTATAAGTGGTTGCCTGGTGGTAGCAGTGAGGAGCCAGTCGTCCAGATAAGGAAACACCTGAAGTCTCAGGTGAGCAGTGACTACTGCCATTAACACCCTGGGGGCTGTGGTGAGACCAAAGGGCAGAGCCCTGAATTGGTAATGACTGGCTCCTAGCCGGAAGCGTAGAAATCTCCTGGACCATCTGTCCATTTTTATATGATAGTATGCGTCCTAAAGATCTATGGAGCACATCCAATTGTTCTGACCCAAAAAGGGGAGAATGGACTGCAGTGTTACCATCCAGAACTTTTCTTTTTGTACAGATTTGTTTAACCTGCTGAGATCCAGAATTGGTCTCCAGTCCTCTGTCTTTTGGGGCACTAAAAAGAATCTTGAGTAAGTTCCGGATCCTACTTGGTCTGCGGGGACTTCCTGGATGGCTCTTTTGTCTAGCAGTCTTGAAACTTCTGTGACTGCCTGATCCCTTAGATTGGGTGGAACATCTGGGATGGACTTTTTTGAAACACAAGGGGGTTGATGAAAGGTAATCTTGTAACCTCCGAATATAATGGCTAGTACCCATTTGTCTTTTGTAATATTTTGCCAGACGGTTGGGTACAATGAAAGCCTTCCCCCGACTGCCTCCAGAGTTTAGCAGTCAGGCATACCTTAAGGGATGTTGATAGGGTTTGGAAGAGAACGCATCTCTGCCACCCTGATTTTGCGGACCCCCTCTGCCACAAGGGCGGCGTCTGCCATTGTTATTGTTTCCCCCTCTGCCCCTGGGGGAAAATTCACCACGTGCATCAGGCAAGGGTCCCTGGGATTTTTGAAACCACATCTTTCCACCCTTCTGACCTTTTGGGCATGGTCTGGTAGGAGTGGAAAAACGGACTCCGACATCAGACAGCGTCTTGCCTTCCTGCTGGCACCTGGCAAGAGAGGAGCCATTGAAGGGGGTACTGATGAAGGACACTCTGAAAAGTTCTGCAAACTGACACAGCCGCAGCCAAAAATGTCTCCTAAGAGCTACTCCTATTCCCGCAGCTCTACTTGCTCCATCGGTTGCGTATGAAATAAGCCTCATGGAGGAGTTAACTACTAAATTAAAGAGTCGCAAGCTGGGTAGCTACCTTGGCTGAAGCTCCATCAGCTGTAGGATCTTGTAGGGTCTCTCCAAGCTCTTTTAGGAGATCTCTCAGAAGCCTAGTAAAATGGGAAAGATAATTCAGGGACCTAAGGGAGAAGGTCGCTGAAGAAAACATTCACTTCCCATATCTGTCCATCGTACAAGAGTCTTTATTTGGTGGATGGAACGATGAGGAGGTTTCAGCTAACTCTCTCTTTGTGGTTGCTGCTACCACCATGCCATCAACGGGGACCCCTTTAGTTAAAAATTGTTTGTCTTGGGGAGCTGTGATAAAATTAGTGGGTCTCCTCGGGACAGGTTCCATGGAATCTGGAGCTGACCAAACCTTTCGAGACACTACAGACATGAGTGGATCAAAAGGTGGAGACACCCAGGAGGTGGAAGGTCGGGAACCAAATGCACCCAGATATACAGACTCATCCTCGGAGGGGGCTAAGGAAGTCCAACTACGCCTTTGCCTGACAATCTCAAGGATGTCCAAAAAGGAAATATGTTCGATTCATCCAGGTCTGTATCTGAGGTGACAGACTCAGGGGAGTCTAGGTGCTTCCTCTTGCACTTCTTCCGGGGAGCCTGCCCTAAATGCTCTGGGGAGGCTTCAGAAGAAGAGGGTTCACCCAATGGGGTGTCCTGGGGCATAGGTTTCCTACGCTTTGGGGCTGGAGAAGGAGCAGAGGTCGTCACAGGCACTGAGGGGGACGGAGCCGATGGAAACGATAGTGGAGCCGTCTGTGGGGACAGCACTCTCCGCATGACCTCGAAGGTGCCACGGTCTCGATACAAGGAGGGCTCCAGCTCCAAAGAGACCGGAACACCACCCTGCGCCAAGGGTGATGGCTCCGAGGCCGATGTGGGAGCTGAGCTCAACTGAGCCGAACTCCGAGAGGGAGAGCGGGGTCAGACAAGGGTCCGATGCCACTTCCCCCTTTGGAGCCGACGAGCGAACTTCGGCGACCAGATACCTCGATGGGTAGAAGAATCGAGGTAATTGGAGCCAGAGTCGGAGCTGATGAGGATGTCATCGGAGCTGAAGGAACCACTATCGGAGCGTCCATGGACTCCGGCTCTGAACTAAGTATAGTCGGAGGAGGAATCGAAATCAAAGCGGATGGAGCCGAAGCTTGTTGAGGTGGGCTCGAAAGCATTTTAGCAAGGGCCTGTGACTTAAGCAACCTACTGACCACTCTCGCCACATCACGATTAAATAATTTCGAGGATCGAGAGGAGTGGGAAGATGAGCGATGACTGGATTTGCTTTGGAGTAATGGTGATTGTGGCACCAAGTGAATCGGTTCCAAAGAAGGAGGCCTAGCTCTCTTGTGGCTCCGAGACGGCTCCGAGGTAACAGTTGGAACCGACGGTGGGGTAGTCTTGTCGGTGCCAGCCGGCACCAACACACTTGATTTGTCAAGCTCACAGGTCGGTTCTGAACATGGAGCGGACAGCTTGACTGGTTTCAAATGTTTCATTGGCTAAGATGCTTTAGCCGGAGAATCCTGTTTTAATAATCCATGGAGGATAAGCTTGTTTTTCCACTCCTGCAGGACCCTTGGACTAAAGGCATCACAAACAGCATAAGAGTCCTGCAGGTGCAAAGCCCCCAAGCAATAAACATAACTAGTGTGCCCATCTGTCACAGAAACCTTCTGAAAGCACGAGTCACACTTTTTGAACCCTGAGGTTTTAACTTCCTTAGACATACTACAATAATAAAAATTATATTGATAAAACCTTAAAAGGAGAGCCTCTAACTTAAACAGTTGTCCTTAAAGGGGGGGGGGGGACTCCCTTATTTAAATGAGTTTGGGAAACAACAGAAGACCTAGCGACTAAGGAGCAACAGCCAACACAAAAACACAGCAAAGGCAAGATAAGGGGTTTAGGACAAATAACTGACGGACTACTATAGAAAGGTGAAGAAAATACTACTTTTCAAGTAAATTACTGAATTTTAAGAAGAGAAAAAAGTTATACTAAGCTTGAGTCAGTATCGACGCAACCTCGCAGCTGAAGTGGCAAACGAGATCTGGGTAGCTGGCGCTGGACATTTTGGGATAAGGGGTAGCCTCGAGCTAGTAAGGCGCTCTCGAGCTATAGTAAATGGGCAAGTCGGAGCCGAGGATTGGCTCCGAACCCATCTAGCAAGAACAAAGGCTATCTGTTGTTACGGGACAGTTAGGATAGCCAGAAAGATATCCCTCAATAATCAACTCCAGGAGGAATGTAACCTATTGACTTGAAATGTTTAATAAAAGGGCATACGCAGCAGATCTTTTGGATGAACTAGTAGAAGTGCAAATTAAAAGATGTAGTGGGTATTTTAAACAAATTTTGAGCAAAGAATACAAATGACGACACCAATAATGGCACACTACTGGCAGATCAGACTAAATTTTAAAGCAACCTATTATTGAGGGGCGTAATAAGTTTGGAACAGCTTTTATGACCACATACAACTATGACTCCGGAATCTTGAAGTGGATATTTTATAAAAATTCACAAAACAGGGGACCAACCGATAGTTTTTCAGGGGGGGGGGGGTCTAACCTTAAGGACTTATTAGAAAAGGCAAAAATAAACAGGAGACCCCCATTGCCAGAAATGTGGATTCTGTAATTATTGTAAACTTGTCTATACAAGCAATTCCTTCAATATTAGGGGTTTGGAGTATAAACTTCAGGATAAATTCAACTAAGAATCTAAGGGAGTAGTCTACATTGCCCAATGCACTGACTGCCCGAGCTTTTATGTGGGTAAAATGGAAGATAAATTGAGGGAACCCTCCCCTTCCTTGACACCGGGAGGCCTCTGAACAGAATATTCCTAAACTGGGAGTTTGATCGGAGAAGGAGTGATTGCGACAAAGGCAGACTACATGCCCCCAGCCCCGAAGGGGGAAGGGGCAGGCAAGACTCCCATCTGAATCTGTGTGCGGATAAACATCCACATCATTCTGTCCACCTTGGCTTCAGAGAGGCTGCGCGTGGACCTAGACGAGGAAGCCACAGACACCAGTCTCGAGAGATGGTGGGGTGAAGCTGATGACAGTGAATGGACCCAAGACACCTCTGGCTCTAGAGAAAAATAAGGGGAGCAGAGCCAGGGAGAACCCGCTAAGGCAGCTGGGCGGGATTTGGCCAAGGGGCTCCATCGAGGCAGAGTGGTCAGGAGACAGTTTCCTCGGTCGTCTCGGTCCTTGCTTTTCTGCTTCTCTCCATTCCCGGTCCTCTTAGTGAGAGATCGAGTCCCAGAGGCTGGGACAGAGAAACCAGAAGAGTCGACAGAAGCCGTTGAAGCAGCCGGTGCATCTGCCGGATGAGGGAGGAAACCCTTAAGGATGAGATTGTTCCTCCTGTCGATCAATGCACGGGGATTGAGCCCCACGCAGATCGAACTGGAGGACTCAAGGTGAGCTACCCCTAAACAGACTACACACATTATGTCGCCATCAGATGGGGAAAGCTTGTAGCCACACTCCATGCACTTTCTAAAAGCCAGGTTTGGGTGTCTCAGCCATAAGGGAAGAGCACGAAACCCAAACTCACACACACACACACACACACACACACACACACACACACACACACACACACAAGGTCTGAAAAAGGGAAAATAAAGCGGGGAAAGTTTTTTTTTTGGAAATACCTGAAGCCTGAGTGCTAAGTCAGAAAGATGAAAAGGGTGATAGGAAAGTGTGAAGATAACAGTTATGTACTCACCATAAAGTTAGATGTATGTGGTCCATCTCGCCTACATTCATTACTGACCGGTTCGGAGCAGAGAATTGGCTCCGACTCGGCCGCTATAACTAGCACGAAGTCTCTAATTGGCTGGGCTAAGCCTGTATCCCAGGATGCACCATGCCCAAACCCCCAGATCTTGTTTGCCACAATATAATCATTACACATACATAACCCCACAGGAACACACAGCAAGAAGAGAGAAAAAATAATATACTCAGAAGGGTCTAAGAATATAAATTTCCTCCAAGTCCACCAGGAAGGGGGAAGGTGGGTGGGTACGTAAGAATTAGGCGAGATGGACCACATACATCTAACGTTATGGTGAGTACATAACTAATTGATGTAATGTGGTCCTATCTCGCCTACATTCATTACTGACGGGACAGCGTCCCTAGCACCTATATCCTGGGAGGCTCATGGGAAAACACTCCTGAGCATCGTGGAACCAAAGGAAGCCCGGCCTCTAGAAGCCACGTCCAGGTTATAATGAGCAATAAAGGTGTGTGGGGAAGCCCAGGTGGCTGCCGCACAGATTTCATCCAAAGACAGCCTAGCATGAAAAGCCACTGAGGTAGCCATAGCCCTGGTAGAATGCACCTTAACTGGGAAAGGTAGATCTCTATCTGCCGATGTGTAAATAAATGAGATACAGTCCTTAATCCACATTGCAATAGTGCCTTTGGTCACAGGGCTACCAATCCTGATCTCTGAAAAGGACACAAACAACTGATCTGATTTCCTCTCTTGTTTTGTCCTGTGCAAATAAAACCTCAGTTGTCTATGTACATCCAATTGGTGAAATTTGAATTCTGCCTTGTTTGAAAAGTGTGGGAAAAACACCGGTAGCTCAATGGATTGGTGAAGACAGAAGGTAGAAGAAACCTTAGGAAGAAAGGAAGGGTTGAGTCTCAAGGATACTCTATCCTTATGAAAAATCAAATAAGGAGGTTTAACAGAAAGGGCTTGAAGCTCTGATACCCTTCTGGCTGAAGTAATGGCCACCAGAAAGGCTGTCTTCCACGACAAATATTTTAATTCACAAGTGGCTGCAGGCTCAAAGGAAGAAGAAGTTATGGCTCTAAGCACCAAGTTTAAATCCCATGGCAAAACTGGCTGTGAAACTGGGGGACAAAGTAACCAGGCTCCTTTTAGGAATGCTTTACACAGTTTATGGCCCATGTGGGAAGGCTCATATGAAACGTGAAAATTAAAAATTGCCGCAAGCTGTACCTTAACAGTGGAGGCAGCGGAACCTTGGCTGAAACGAGTAGCCAAAAATTCTAAAACTGCCATCACAGGGGCTGTGAAGGGATCTAGGTTATGTGACTGGGCCCAGATAGCAAATCTTTTCCATTTACTGGAGTATATCTTCTTAGTGGAAGGTTTGTGGGAAGAAGACAGGATATGTACCACTTCTGGTGTAAAGGAAAGCTGTCTGACTAAGGACGGAAGTGGAGAAGCCAGGCAGTGAGCTTGAGGGTTCGCAGGGATGGGTGGAACTGCCCTGACAGATGATTCAATAGGTCTGGAACTGGGTCCAGAATCCAAGGACCGTCCATAGTACATCTCCGGAGAAAAGGGAACCAAGCTTGACGGGGCCAGTGTGGTGCAATCAAGATCATTTTGCTTCCCAAGGAAATTGCCTTCTGAATCACTCTTGGCAGCAGAGGAAACGGAGGGAAGGTATAGAGCAGACCGGGGGGCCAATCGTGGACTAGAGCGTCCCTGGGTGACTCCCCCTGAGGTGGGATCAGAGTGAAGTAATTGCTGCACTTGGCATTGAGGGGACTGGCAAATAGGTTGCAGCAAGGTAGACCCCACCTGGAGAAGATCTGAGCTGCAACTCGATCGTTCAGGGACCACTCGTGAGACATCAGAATAGCTCTGCTTAGCCTGTCTGCTATCACACTGGACTTCCCCAGAATATGCGTTGCCACTAGAAAAAGTTGGGAAGACACCGCCCAATTCCACACTCTCATAGCCTCTCTGCAAAGGGGATAGGACTTGGTTCCCCCCTGTTTGTTCAGGTACCATACGAATGACATGTTGTCGGAAAGAATTGAGATAGTGCCCTTGGGAAGAGAGCTGTGAAGTGCTTGCAATGCTAGTAGCACCGCTCTCATCTTCAGAACATTTATATGCAAGTGTAGCTCGTGTTCCTGCCACATGCCTTGGACCGTTCTGCCCAGATAATGCCCCCCCCACCCTGTCTGGGAGGCGTCCGTGGTCACTGTGGCAGTAGGGGGCGGAGGATTCAGGGATCTCCCTGTGTTCAGATTGGGTGAATGAAGCCACCAACACAGATCCTGTCGGCAATGTTCCGTTATAAGAATCAGATGAGACAGAGGGAGCTCTTGAAAGGACCACTGGACCGAAAGAAGCCACTGTAGTGTCCGCATATGTAGCTTGGCCAGGGGTACTAGTAGGATGGTGGCCGCCATGGAACCTAGCAACTGAAGAACTAGTCTGGCTTGGACCTTTTTCAGAGGTAATAAGGCCAAAACTTGAGCCTGTAGCACTTTTATTCTTTCTGTAGGAAGGAAAGCCCTCATTTCTGCGGAATCTAGCTCTGCGCCGATAAATGCAACACGTTGTGATGGCAGCAAGACAGATTTTTGCCAGTTGAAAGTAATCCCTAGGAGTTGACCTAAGTTGATGGTGGCCTCCGTGGCTCGAACAAGTAGATGCCTGGTGGGGGTGGTGAGAAGCCAGTCGTCTAGGTAAGGAAACACCTGGAATCCTAGACGTCTCAGGTGAGCAGTCACCACTGCCAGACATTTGGTAAACACCCTGGGGGGCTGTGGTGAGACCAAAGGGCAGAGCTCGAAATTGGAAATGACTGGCTCCCAGCCAGAAGAGTAAGTGATTCCTGGAGGCCTTGTTTATCTTGATGTGATAATAGGCGTCCTTGAGATCGATGGAGCACATCCATACTCCTTTTTCCAACAAGGGAAAAATGGTTTGAAGAGTGACCATTCGGAACTTGGACTTCTTGACGAAACGGTTTAAACGGCTGAGATCCAGGATAGGCCTCAAGTCCCCTGTTCTTTTGGGCACCAAAAATAACCTTGAGTAAGTTCCTGATCCGATCTGGTCTGAGGGGACTGGTTGGATGACTCCTTTTTCCAGCAGCTTTGAGACTTCTAACACTGCTTGGTCCCTTTGACTGGGTGGAACGTCTGGGACTCTCTTGGGTGGCGGAGGGGGTGAGATAAAGGGAATGGTGTAACCTCCGGCAATAATTTGAAGCACCCAACGATCCTGAGTGATGTATTCCCAAGCTTGCAGATGCTTCGAGAAACGACCCCCGACTGGCTCCGGAGAGGCACAGTCGGGCAGTCCCTCAGGGACGTTGGTAGGAGGAACCACAAAAGGACTCGCGGTCTCCTGAGTTGCAGGGGCCTCCCTCACCCCTAGGGCGACGTCTTCCAGAGTAATTCCCCCCTCCTCTGCCTCAGGAGGGGGGGGGGTCACCATGATGGTCAGGATAAAACTTCTGAGACTTCCTGAACGACATCTTTCCTCCCCTCTGTGCCTTGGGATAAGGTCTAGAGGGAAGCGAAAAACGGGCCCCAACGGCAGACAAAGTCTTACCCTCTTGCTCACATCTGGTGAGAGTGTCTTTCACTTTGGGTCCAAAGAGGGAGGACCCTTCAAAGGGAGCGTCCATGAAGGAAGACGAAGGCCTCCGCGAAGTGACACAGGCGCATCCAGGCTTGCCTCCTGAGGGCTATGCCTGAGCTAGCTGCCCTAACCGCCCCCTCGGCTGCATAGGATATGAGCCTCATGGACGAGTTAACAATAGAAGACAGGGTAGACAGCAGGGTGTTGACAGTCTGGTTCACAGCCTCAGGCAAGTTACCCAACAGAGTATCTCCCAACTCCTTGAGGAGATCTCTTTGGAGCCTCGTAAAATGACACAGATAATTCAGCGACTGCAAAGTTAAGGTCGCTGAGGACAGGGTACGCTTTCCATACCGATCCATACTCCTAGACTCCTTGTTAGGAGGATGAATGGAAGCAGAAGTCTCTGCAACTTCTTGCTGAGTGGCAGACGCCACCACCATGGCATCTACAGGAACTCCTTTCGTCAAAAATTCTTTCCCAGGAGGCGCAGACAAAAACTTGTTAGGGCGGCTGGGAACCGGTTCCATGGAGTCAGGGTGTCCCCACACCCTTCGACAAATAAAGTCCAACAGTTCATCGAAGGGGGGAGACATCCAGGAGGCAGAAGGTCGGGCTCCGAAGGCCTTGAGGAAGACCGACTCCTCCTCAGAGGGGGTTTTGGAGGGCCAGTCGCCTCTATGTCTCAAAATCTCCAGGATGCCGGAGAATGAGACATCGTTGGAGGACGACTTTGGGGACCCCTCTGCATCATCGAGGTCGGCGTCTGAGGTGACAGACTCATCTGGGGAGTCTATGTGCTTCCTCTTACACAGCTTCTTTCTGGGAGGCTCTTCAGACAAGGACTCTGAAGGGCCCTCAGAAAGCAGGGGACCACGCATGGGGGTATCCTCAGGCCTTCGAGCCCCGCTGCCTGCAGATAGGGGGGCATCAGAGGCTCTAGTCGCAGTGTCCAGGAAAGGAGTGGTTGACTCGAGTGATGTCACTGAAGACATAGTCAGTACGTTCCTCATGGACTCGAAGACGGGACCACCTGAATCCGAGAAGCAACCAGTCTCCGAGACCACGATTGGAACAGGGGTTCCCCCAGCCGAAACACCATGAGGGAGGCTCTGAGCCGATGACTGGAGCCCCGATGTATCCCCCTTGGGTCCGAACGACGAAACCAGAGTGCCGAAACCATCAGATGGGACCGAAAGGGTTGGAGCCGAGGTCGGAGCCGAAAAACTCAAAGGGGATTTCGGAGCCGACCCAAGGACCTCACTCGACTCAGAACACTCCGGCTCCGACACAGAGGTGGTCGGAGGAGGAATTATCGGAACTGACACAAGGACAGGCTCCGGAGCCGACTGGGCTGGAACCGAGAATAATTTCGTTAACACTGGTGACTGGAGGAGCCTCTGCACCACCCTATCCAAATCCGAATCAGACAACCTGGAGGACTTGGAGGACACAGAAGGGGGTCGAGAAGTCTTCTCTAAAGGATCCAATGCGAAGCTAGGAGAATGGCTCCGAATTGGTTCCAAGACAACTGGAGCCGAGGTCAGCTCCAACACAACAGAAACCTCCTTCAGCGCCGAAGGCAGTGGAACCGAGGAAGCAGTCTTCAGTACCGACAGCATCTCCTGCAGCTCCGAGACCAATGGAGCCGAGGAAGGTGAAACAGTCTTCGATCTTTTCTCCGATGGCTCCGACGAACTGGACGGAGCCGGAGATCTCTTTTTTGTTTTAGATTCCCCGCTAGGGGGAGAAGACGCCAAAGCTTCTTCCAAGGCAGGTTTTAACAGGCCCTTGAGAATCAACTTATTTTTTCTCTCTTGCAAGACCCTGGAACTAAACGAATGACACACATTGCAGGACTCTTGCAAGTGTATAGCGCCCAAACAGTATACACAGATGGCATGGCCATCAGTTAAAGACATCTTATACGAACATTTAGCACACTTTTTGAACCCAGAAGGCCTATGTTCCTTCTGATCTTTGCCTGACATTTGTAAAGCAACAGAAAAATGACACCAACACGAAGGGAGGAGAAGGGAATCTAACTGAAACGCCCCTAAAAAAAAAACAAGGAGACACAACGAACAGGGCTAACGCCTTCTAACTTAAACGGGCCTAGCATGCCAAACACAAGTACACTACAACTACAATTATCAAAAAGGTCAGAAAAAACACCCAGACACAAAACGTAGCTATTAAAATAGCTTTTGGTTGGAAAATATTCCACAGAAAACTAAGTAAATAGTTCAATAAAGTACTTAGCCACAGCCAAGTTCGAGACCACGTCTTCATTCAACGAGCAGCAAAAGAGATCTGGGGATTTGGGCGTGGTGCATCCTGGGATACAGGCTTAGTCAAGCTAATTAGAGACTTCGTGCTAGTTATAGCGGCCAAGTCGGAGCCGAGCCCGTCAGTAATGAATGTAGGTGAGATAGGACCACATTACATCTAGTTAGAAGAGAGGAAAAAACTGCAACTTGCCCAAAAAAAAAAAGATGCTTGGAGCCCGAACCATGATCCGAACGTTAGCATGGTAAATGAGATCTGAAGGGAGGAGGAAGACAGGGGCATTATGGGAGGGGGAGGAGCTTGGATCAGACGCAGGAAATGCTGCCGATTAGGATCCATGCCGGATCAGAGTCCCACAGGTTGAAGAGCAATTGAAGACAACTTCAGATCTATACATTTTTATCCATATTCTAAAGTTATATTTATGGAATCAGTATTTATTCCTGTTTTTATATATATCCTTTTTATTACATGAATTAAATGATCCATTTTATATTACATTTACACGTGTTTAGATACCATCTACTATGACAGCCACTGAGTTTAAATACATAGGACAGCTAAGCAGTCAATTTTAAATTTATGTTACATATTTCTTGTTTAGTAGCAGCTTTAAAGGTCATGCTTCTAAGGACTTCCATTTTTATAATTTTTTTACATATTTGCTTTGAGTGATAAATATATTTAATTACATGGATTATTTTTTAACAATGAAGAAAAATGTCTGCTTTTCTGAATGTAAGAAACTGAGGTGGGTGTTGTCTGTTTGAAACAATCAGGACTCTCATTGAGGGTATTTAAATGTGTCTCTTAGTGAATTACATTAAGTTGTTCACTATGTAGGTGGATGAAATGAGAAGTTATGTACCTACCATAACGTTCCATGTTAGTTGTCTTCTCTCGCCTTCTTTCTTGCTAGATGGGTTCGGAGCCGATCCTCGGCTCCGACTCGGCCACTTACTAAAGCTCGAGAGCTAATTTTACCGGCTCGAGGCAACCCTATATCCCATGATGCTAGGCGATAACTACCCAGATCTTGTTTGGTAGCTAAGGAAAAATTATGCAATACAGTCCTCCAACTGGAGAGGAGGAGGAAAAGGGGAATAATCCCGCCAAAGAGACCAATCTAATCTAGTGACACTAGTAAGCTATTTAGCTGGAAATGCTAGATCAGGACTCTTCAAGGAAGAGGAACAATCTTCTCGGTCTGTCCAGGCTATGGGGATGGTGGGCGGGACGCAAGAAAGAAGGCGAGAGAAGACAACTAACATGGAACGTTATGGTAGGTATATAACTTCTCAATGTTAAGTTGTCAATCTCGCCTTCATTCTTGCTGGATGGGACCGCGTGCCTAGCACCTTTATCCTGGGTGGCTCAATGGAACAGACTCTTGAGAACGGTGGAACCAAAATTTGCCCTGTTTCTGGAGGCCAAGTCCAATTTGTAATGCGAAACAAAGGTATGAGGAGAGGCCCATGTGGCTGCTGCACAAATAGTGTCTACTGGTAGTCTAGCTTGAAAAGCTGTCGATGTAGCTAGTGCTCTAGTTGAATGGGCTTTTGGCCTAGAAGTCAACTCTCTACCTCTGAGTTGATAAATGCATGTAATCACAGAAGACAGCCACCTAGATAGGGTTACCTTGGATACCGGAAGGCCTTTCCTGTTCTCTGCATACGATAAAAACAGTTGATCAGATTTCCTAATTTGTTTGGTTCTGTCCAAATAATATCGGAGTTGGCGATGAACATCCAGATAATGTAGTTTTTGCTCCGCTCTATTAGTATAATTTGGGAAAAAAACTGGGAGATCAATAGATTGATTTAAGTTCGTCTGCGACGCCACTTTGGGTAAGAAAGACGGATTAGTCCTTAGAGAAACTCTGTCTTTGTGGAAGATTAAGTAGGGAGGATGAATGCAGAGGGCATGAAGCTCAGATACTCTCCTAGCAGAAATAATGGCGACTAGGAAGAGTGCCTTCCAGGAAAGAAATTTCAATGAACAGGAAGCCGCAGGTTCAAAGGGGGAAAGAATCAAGGATGTTAAGACTAAATTTAGATCCCACTGTGGTGGAGGGTCTTTAATCGGAGGCTTAAGTAAAAATACACCTCTAAGGAATGCCTTGCAAAGCTTATGGGACATGATGATGCGGTCCAACAAGCCTATATGAAAATTTGAAATGGCTGCCAACTGAACTTTTACTGTGGAGGAAGAAGATCCTGAGTGAAAAATTTCAGCTAGGAAGTCCAAGACCGAATGAATCGGAGCAGTAAAGGGATCTATATTCCTAGCTTTTGCCCAGAAGGAGAAACGCTGCCATTTACTAGTGTAAATCCTTCTGGTGGAAGATTTAAGGGAAGCTACTATGATATCCCAGACGGGATTAGAAATCATAGGAAGCCTGGCTAGGGACGGAAGTGGAGCAACCAAGCAGTGAGGTTGAGAGAAGGTATGGATTGGTGCAGCTGCCCCAATTGGTGGGTCAGAAGATCTGGAACCAGGTCCAGATGCCATGGCTGTACCAAAAGATAACGATGCAGGAACGGAAAAGTACAGTTTTGTACCTACCATAAATGTAGATGTTCGAAGATCCACATTGCTGCAGTCCTTACATATGGGTAGTCCGCTGTCCTCGGTCGGCCCGAATATCAAAGTATTAGGCTGACGTCGGTCAAGGCGCTTAAGACTGACATCAGGACGTCAGGGTACAAATGCGCATGACCGACGTCATACCCTCAGTCTTTTCCTGCCCCAGATGTCAGAAGACCCTAAAAAGAAAGGCCAAAACCAAAAGACAGCAAAAAACAACCAACCACCCCTGCACTAATCATATTTACAATATTTACAATATTCACAACCCAAACCACACAACTGCCTCTAACTACAGAGGGGTAGGAGGGAGGGTAAATTGGACTGCAGCAATGTGGATCTTCGAACATCTACATTTATGGTAGGTACAAAACTGTACTATGTTCTTCATCTCACATTGCTGCAGTCCTTACATATGGGTAGAATCCCAAAGCAGAGGTAAGGGAGGATGGCAAAATTATAAAGCATTAGGAGCTGCCAAAATGCCCTGTAAAACTGCAGTGGCAAAACCAGCCCTAGATTTAGAGTAAAGTGGAAGGTGGTAATGCTTAGAGAAAGTATGCACTGAACTCCAAGTAGCTGCCTCCAAAATATCTTTAGTAGCCACCCCCCTTAAAAAAGCTGTAGAAGTGGCAGTAGCCCTAGTGGAATGAGGCCTAATCCCAGCTGGAATCTCCTTACCATGATGGGAATAACAGAAAGCAATACAAAAACCAATCCACTTAGAAATAGTTTGTTTTGAAACAGGTTTGCCCTGAGCCCCCAAAGCAAATGAAACAAACAACTGCTGAGACTGCCTGAACCCTTTAGTTCTGCTCAAATAATATCGCAACTGTCTGTGTATATCCAAAGTGTGCAAAATCTTCTCCCCTTTATTTTGGGGGTTTGCATAAAAAGTAGGCAAATGAATAGTTTGGTTTAAAGCCACACTAGAAACCACTTTAGGCATAAAGGAAGGGTTAGTACGCAAAGACACCCTATCCTTGTGGAAAATTAAGAAAGGCTCAACCGCCATAAGGGCCTGTAACTCAGAAACCCTTCTCGCAGAGGTAATGGCCAACAAAAAAGCAGTCTTCCATGATAAATATTTCAACTCGGCAGTAGCTGCAGGCTCAAAAGGTTGTAGAGTGAGTTTCTCCAACACAAAATTGAGATCCCAAGCAGGAGTAGGAGCTCTACGTGGGGGTCTTATATTCTTTGCCCCTCTAAGGAATTGCTTAAACAAAGGATGAGAAAATAATGGGGGGTCACAGTCATAGTGAGCAGAAATTGCTGCAGCATGAACCTTTATAGAGGAGAAAGACAAACCTTTGTCCAATAACTCAGTAAGGTATTGAAGAGCAACACTTAAATTAGGTTTAGAAACATCAAAGTCCTTAGCTGTACTCCAAATTAAAAATCTCCTCCATTTATCTGCGTAAACTTTCCTTGTACTAGACCTTCTGGCCTCCAAAATAACATTCAAAACTTGTTGTGGAAGCTGAGACCCTCCAGGGTTTAAAACAGAATATGCCAGGCTGTTAGATGCAGAGAGTGAAGTTTGATATTGAGTAAATGACTGTTCTCCTGAGACAGCAGGTGTGGAATCGAAGGCAAAGGCCATGGAGGCTCCGTACCAGACTTCTCAGTAATGGGTACCAGTGCTGTCGAGGCCAATCCGAGCTATTAAAATCTTGGTTGGCTTGTCCTGTCTGACCTTCAGGAGTACCTTTGGGAGGAGAGGCAGTGGTGGAAAGGCATACACGTGAAGATTGCTCCAAATGAATGAGAGAGCATCCACTTTCCAAGCTGTGGGATGAAACCTTTTTGTGCAAAACTTTGGCAACTGGTAATTTAGTGGAGAAGCGAACAGATCTATGTCTGGAGTTCCCCAAAACACTGTCAATTTCTGAAATACATGAGGATCCAATTTCCACTCGTGGGGATCCATAATTTGTCTGCTCAACACATCTGCTAAGGAGTTCTGTGCTCCTGGCAGAAACCTTGCCTGAAGATTTAGCTGTAAACTGAGAGCAGTCTCCCACAGAATCATTGCTTGTCTGCATAGAGGATAAGAATGCGTTCCCGCTTGCTTGTTGATGTACCACATGACAGTTGTGTTGTCTGTTAGAACCAACACCTGCCCTGGAAGAAGTAAATCCTTGAAAGCTATTAATGCAAACTGGACTGCTAACATCTCCTTCAAATTGATATGTAGATGTTGAAGTCTGGCAGGCCACGTGTCTTGTACCCATTTTCCATTCAGATGAGCTCCCAAGCTTTGTCTGAGGCATCTGTCGTTAGAATCTGACTCGCCTCTGGCCGGGTCACAGAGAGTCCCTTGTTTAGGTGACATTCCTGAGCCCACCACAAAAATTCCTTTTGAATGCAAGGTATTATCTGAATGACAGTGTCCATATCTTGGCAGTGCTGTGTCCATACATTTTGAGATACCATTGTAGCTTCCTCATATGCAGTTTGGCATTGGGAAGTACCAGAATACAAGATGCCATGAACCCCAAGGCTTGAAGGACTGTCCTTGCAGTCAGCCTGGACTGACGAGACAATTGATGGAAGTAACGAGAAAGATTATTTTGTTTGTCCGGGGTCAAAAAGGCCATCTGGGATGCTGTATTCAGTCTCACACCCAGAAAGCACATGTCCTGAGAGGGTACTAGACTGGACTTTATTTCGTTCACAGAATACCCCAGGCATCTTAACACTGCTATCACATACTGTAAATGATGAAGAAGTTCGTCCTTTCCTTGGGCCAGAATCAGGAAATCGTCCAAATAAGGATAGATTTGTATTCCTCTTAGCCTGAAGAAAGCTATCACTGGAGCCAGAACCTTCGTGAACACTCTGGGCGCAGTAGATAAGCCAAAGGGCAATGCAGAGAACTGATAATGAGAAGTCCCAGCCCGAAAACGCAGATACTTCCTGCAACTGAGCCTGATAGGAACATGAAGGTAAGCCTCCTTGAGATCCAGAGTCACCATCCAGTGATCTTTGCCCAGCAGAGGTAAAAGCTGTTGTAACGTCAACATTTTGAACTTGGGAATGTCCAGATATGTGTTGAGGATAGATAAATCCTAAATTGGTCTCCACGTGTTCCCTTTCTTTGGTACTAGGAACAGGCGAGAATAAAATCCTAGGCCCACTTCTGGCAGAGGGACCGGTTGTATGGCCCCTATTTGAAGTAGCAGAGAAATTTGTTTGTGAGCCTCTAGTCTTTGCTGAGGAGGAACGTCCGGCATGCCTTTGAAAGGAGGCAAGGTATGGAAATAAAACTTGTAACCTTGGTGTATGATATCCAATACCCATCTGTCTTGGGTAATCAAATTCCAATTTTCCTTGAAGAGTGCCAACCTTCCTCCCAAAGGTGCTGCCAGGCAAGAAGGATCTGGCAGCTGAAAAGGTAGGTCATTGGGCCTGTTTACGAAAGGACTGGCCCCTGCCCTCACCCGAAGATTGTGCAGGTGAACTCCCTGTTCTAGGTCTGAAAGAACTCTGAGCTCTGCCCCTACCACGTCTAGATCTACCCCTAGACTGAGAATCATAAGAAGGATACGCCCACCCCTTAGCAGGCCAATTCCTACTAAACTTTGGAGGCTAAACTTGCAAAAAATCTTTAACAGCCTGCATAGACTTAGCCTTGTCTTCCATTTTCTTCAAGACTGACTCCACAGGTGAACCAAACAACACATCAGACTGTAAAGGAGCATCCAAAATCCTTGTCTTAACATGGTCAGATAAATTCTGATCCCTCAGCCAGGCGTGCCTGCGAAGAACTGAACCAGTGGCAGCCACCCTAGACGAGGCCTGTACAGCATCAAAACCACATTGTAAAGAATGCTTACCCACCTGTTCAGAGACATGCACCAAATCTTGTAATTCTTTACACTCAATGCCTTCCGCCAGAGCATCCACCTTAGACTTCAATTGAGAAAGAAGATAGTTTTGATATTTCAACACGCGAAACTGGCAATTCAAAGCCCTCATAGCTAAGGTAGAAGATGTATAGACTTTCTTTCCCCATCTATCCAAAGCTCTGGCCTCTTTATCTGGAGGAACCGGATTTTTTACAACAGAGGCCTTGACACCCTTAGGTCCCTGACTAACAGTTTCTGGGTCCGCCCTAGGACTCTTATAAAGATATTTATGAGCCTCAGGCACCCTGTAATACCTATCCGGTTTAACAGGAGCAGGAGGCAAAGAATCAGGATTAAGTGAAGCCTCTGCAAACACATCTTCCACAACATCCAGAACAGGGGGTATAGCCAAGGGCCTATGCTGGGGTAAAAGCAAAAATTCCCTGAGCCTTTTTCTGGAATCAGAGAAGTCCTGACCTTCCCACTTAAAATGTTCCCTCATGGAATGAAGAGTCTCTGAAAAAGAAAAATCCTCTGGAGGAGAAGCAGAAGGAGTCGAATCATCTGCATCAGAATCAGAATAAGGAGAGTACTCCTGCAAGTCTTCAGCCGAAGACTCTGAAACATCCGAAGCCTGCTCAAAACTCCCCAACTCTGGCTCCACCCTAGGCCTCTTATCAGGAGGGGGCAAAGAACCTCTAATCAAAGTAATCAAATCTTCTGCCATTTTAAGCATGTGCTTCTTGGGCACAGACCCTGCTGAACTAGGAGTGACACCAACAGAAGCTAAACCTGGCCTGCCTCTGGGAGAAGCCTTGGAAACAGAAGGAGAGGGCCTAACCACCCTAGGAAGGGAGGGGAGTACAGTAACCTGAGAAGCCCCTTCAGCCTGACCTGCCTCCTGAGAGGCCACATCCTGCAATAACAAAGTCTCCCCCTGGGACTCCAGAGAAGCCTCCGTCGGAACCACCGGTTCCCACTGACGCCTCTAAAGAACCGGCGTCCGGAACGGACGACTCATCTTGCCTGGGTTTAACTGCTTTGTCTTTGCGCTTTTTCGAAGAAGCGGGCGGGGGAGAATCGGGCGGCATATGATAAATGCACCGCTTCGAAGACCAGCCTAGCACAATCTAACCTTCGCTTAATAGTGCGCTTATTGAACCTAGCACAAAAGCGACACCCAACAACGTCGTGCTCAGGCCCCAAACAAGGAATACACAAAGAATGATAATCCCTATGCGGTATCTGTTTCCCACAAGAAATACAGTTATTCACTTTTTCTGACATCCGGTAACCCACTGAGGCAAGAAAAAACTAAAATATTCCCCAACGGGGTACTTAGCCAACTTTGATTCGGTCTGAAACTCCGAACTCGAAAAATTTCAGAACGCCGAACGGCACTTGCAACGCTGCTTCTGCATCGGACCATGCGGCAAAAAAGACTGAGGATATGACGTCGGTCATGCGCATTTGTACCCTGACGTCCTGATGTCAGTCTTAAGCGCCTTGACCGACGTCAGCCTAATACTTTGATATTCGGGCCGACCGAGGACAGCGGACTACCCATATGTAAGGACTGCAGCAATGTGAGATGAAGAACATCCATATCTTTCGAGGCCAATAAGGGGCAATGAGAATCATCTTGGCTCTCAAGGCGGTTGCTTTCTGAATTACTTGTGGTATTAGAGGAAAAGGTGAAAAGGCATAGAGAAGTCCCCTTGGCCAATCTTGGACTAGAGCGTCTCTGGGGGGGATGGCCTGGAAGGGGGAAGAGGGTGAAAAAGTCGGGGCATTTGCTGTTTTGAGGCGTAGCAAAAAGATTGCAGCAAGGAAGGCCCCACTTCTGAAAAATCTCTTCAGTCACAGATTGTTTGAGAGACCACTCGTGAGGCATGAGAATAGCTCTGCTCAACCTGTCCGCTATGATGTTGGACTTCCCGGGGATATGCGTTGCTATCAGAAACCGCTGAGAAGAGATTGCCCACTGCCAAAGTCTGAGTGCCTCTCGACACAGGGGATAGGACTTGGTTCCGCCCTGCTTGTTGATATACCACACTATGGACATATTGTCCGTTTGGATTGCAATAGTCCCCAGGGGAAGAGCGTCGTGGAGGGCTTGCAACGTTAAAAGCACTGCTCTCATCTCCAGGACATTTATATGCAGGTGGCATTCGAAAGGTTGCCAAGTGCCATGGACCATCCTGCCCTGATAATGCCCCCCCCCCCCCCCTATCAGGGAGGCGTCCGATGTAACCGTGGTGACCGGGGCGGGAGGAACAAAGGGTCTGCCTTGATGGACTTGAGAGGACAATATCCACCAGGGCAGATGCCTTTTGCAAGCTGGAGTTATCATGATCCTGTGATGCATAGGGAGTCATTGAAAAGACCATTGGGCGAAAAGCATCCACTGTAGGAGACGCATGTAAAAGTGGGCAAGGGGAAGAAGTGTTATGGCGGCCGCCATAAGACCCAATACTTTCAGGGCATACCTGGCCTGAATTGTCGCTCTGAAGAAGAACATGGATGTGGTTTTGAAGATCTAAGATCCTTTGATCTGTTAACTTTGCTGAAAGTTGTACGGGGTCCAAATTGGCACCTATAAAGGTAATTGACAAGGCGACAAGGCAGATTTTTCGAAATTTACAGAGATTCCTAGCCCTCTGCAAATGTGAATGGCGTAATCTTTGGCTTGGAGAAGTTGAAGCCTGGTGGTGGCAGTGAGGAGCCAGTGGTCTAGATATGGAAACACCTGGAATCCTTGACGTCTCAGGTGAGCCGTAACCACTGCCATACACTTGGTGAACACTCTGGGGGCTGTAGTGAGCCCAAAGGCAGGGCTCTGAATTGGTAGTGACTGGCCCCCAGCCGAAAGCGGAGAAACCTTCTGGAGCGCCTGTGAATTTTGATGTGATAGAACGCATCCTGAAGGTCCACCGAACACATCCAATTGTCCTTGCCCAGAAAGGGTAGAATGGACTGTAGAGTGACCATCCGGAATCTTGTTCTCTTTACAAACTTGTTTAGTTTGCTGAGATCTAATATTGGTCTCCAGTCCCCTGTCTTTTTTGGTACTAAAAAGAACCTTGAGTAGATTCCGGATCCTAGTTGGTCTGCTGGGACTGGCTGGATGGCTCTTTTTGCTAGCAGTTTTGATATCTCTGGTACTGCTAGTTCCCTTAGACTGGGTGGAACGTCTGGAAGGGTTCCCTTTTGCTGAATTGAGGTTTGGATAAAGGGAATTTTGTAACCCTCGGATATGATCGACTGTACCCATTTGTCTTGAGTAAGGGAAAGCCAGGCTTTTGGGTACAGCGACAATCTTCCCCCGACTGCCTCCGAAGGTGGACAATCGGGCAACATCTCAGGGATGCTGGAAGGGTTTGTCAGAGAGAGGCTCCCTGCTACCCTGATTCTGCGGACCCCCTCTGCCCCTAGGGCGGCGTCTGTTGTTCTTACCCCCTCTGCCTCTGGGGGTAAACTGACCTCGTGCGTCAGGCGTGACTCCTTGATATTTGCGGAACCACATTTTCCCTCCCTTCTGACCCTTTGGGTAAGGTCTTGAAGGGGTGGAGAAACGGACTCCTATGGCAGAAAGAGTCTTGCCATCTTGTTCGCATCTGGTCAAGGTGTCTTTCACTTGAGGTCCGAACAAGGTCGAACCATCAAAAGGAGAATTTGTGAAGGACGCCTTGAAGGGGTCTGCAAAATTACAAAGCCGCATCCAGGCGTGACGCCTTAATGCCACTCCTGTGCCTGCGGCCCTACTCGCTCCATCGGCTGCATATGAAATGAGCCGCATGGAGGAGTTAACAACAGAGTTTAGGGTTCCTAGCTGTGAGTTAATTTTATCCTGGTACCCAGCAGCTGACGGATCCTGTAAAACTTCTCCCAACTATTTGAGAACATCTCTCTGAAGGCGGGTGAAGTGACACAAGTAGTTCAGCGACTGCATGGCAAAGGTTGCTGAAGAAAACTTCCGCTTACCGTACCTATCCCTAGTCCTGGAATCCTTGTTAGGAGGATGGATAGGTACTGAAGGATCAGCTAGTTCCTTCTTGGTGGCTGCAGCCACCACCATGGCATCAACCGGGACACCTTTTGTCAAAAATTGCCTATCAGGTGGGGCCGTAATGAATTTAGAAGGCCTCCGAGGAGTGGGTTCCACCGAATCCGGGGCCGTCCATGCCTTCCGAGCCACCACGTCCATAAGAGGGTTGAAAGGCGGAGACACCCAGGAGGTGGAGGGTCGAGAACCAAACGCCTCCAGGTAAACAGACTCATCCTCGGAAGGATTAAGGGAAGGCCAGTTCCCCCACTGCTTAAGGATTTCAAGGATGTCTGAAAAAGAGACATCCTCAGAGGGGGACCTTGGGGATCCCTCCAACTCATCCAAGTCGGTATCGGATGTAATAGACTCGGGGGAGTCTAGATGTTTCCTCTTACATGTCCTCTTATGCGGAGGCTCACCTGACGGGTCAGGAGAAGCCTCGGAAGAGGAAGATATTCCCAGTGGGGAAACCTGAGGCGTTGGATCTCTGGGCCCGGGAGCAAGAGAGTGGGAAGAGACGTCAGCAGGCACTGTAGTGGGAGGTGCTGATGGAACTGACCGTTGACTACACCCTGGGGCTAGCACACTCCTCATCACCTCGAAGGCTCCCCCATCAGAGAGGCCAGAGGGCTCCCGCTCCGAAGAGATAGGAACCCCAGGCCGCACCGACAGGGACGGCTCCGAGGCCGATGTCGGGGCCGAGCTCACCAGCGTCAAAGCTCCGAGAGGGAGAACGGGGTCGGACAAGGGTCCGATGCCACTCGCCCCCTCGGAGCCGGTGAGAGAGACCAGACGCCCGGATCCCTCCAATGAAGGCATCAAGGAGGAGATCGGAGCAGAGGACGACGGAGCTGAAGGGGGAGGTATCGGCTCAGACACCACAACAGTGACGGCTCCGAACTCTGTAGGAGAGTCGAAGGAGGAATAATAGGTGGATGTGTAATAGCTACCGTCTGATGAGACGGGCTATGGAGCATTTGGGCCAATGCCTGAGACTTTAATAGCCTACTCACCACACTCTCAAGGTCGTGGTCAGAAAGCCTGGACGACTGAGAAGATCGGCTCCGATGGCTCCGCTCCGAGAGCAGGGGTGATCTCGGAGCCGAATGGATAGACTCCAATGAAGGGGATCTTGACTTCTTTCTGGAGGTGGGTGGAGCTGAAGGAGCCGAGGATAAGTCGGCTTCAGCCGGAGCCGACAGTGAGTGCAAAGATTCAGCGGTATCGGCGCCAAGTGGAGCCGATACTGGAAGCTGTGACACAGAAGGATCGGCTCCGGCCGGAGCCGATCTTGTCACAGAAGGTGAGCCAGTAGCAGATGGCTTGGGACTCGGAGCCGACGGCTTTGCTGGCTTCGAGGGCTTCCCCGGAGCAGACTTAGTCGGGGAGCTCTCAGGCTTTAATAAGCCCCTCAATATTAGTTTGTTTCTGCACTCCTGCAAGACTCTTGGGCTGAATGCGTGGCACACAGAACAAGAGTCCTGCAGGTGCAGAGTTCCCAGGCAGTAAACACAAGAAGTGTGACCGTCAGAGACATTTTCTGACAGCACAAGTCACACTTCTTGAAGCCTGAGACCTTTGTGTCCTTCGACATAACAGTGTCGAGGGAGCACCAAGTAAAAAAAAACACACAAACACCCAATCCAAATATAAAAAATAAAACAGGGATACTAACACACCCAAACACTACACAGAATCCCTGACAAGAAATAGGAAAGGGGCAGGCTTAAGGCCTAACCTAGCGGAAGGGATAAATAACTGGGATTAGGGGAACCACTAACGGGGAATAGGGTTTAAAATTTAACCGTTACCAGTTAACACAATAAAAGGAGTGGAACCAAAACAAAAGGGAGTGACTAAAAGTCTGAAAATTGAAAACTTACCAAGAGCCAGTAAAAACACACCTTGCAAGCGAAAGCGGCAAACGAGATCTGGGTAGTTATCGCCTAGCATCATGGGATATAGGGTTGCCTCCAGCCAGTAAAATTAGCTCTCGAGCTTTAGTAAGTGGCCGAGTCGGAGCCGAGGATCGGCTCCGAACCCATCCAGCAAGAATGAAGGCGAGATTGACAACTTAACATGCACTCATTTACATTTTTAGAAGTTTATTTGTTGAATAAATTATTAACAGTTTATCTTCATTTTGGCAGCACTGTATTTGTTTCAGCATCATAGGATTATTCTGGTTCACTGGGATATAAAAACACGCATGCAAACACTTCCATGCAAAATCCTAAACCTTTTAAGCATTGTTGCGTAATAAGGAAGCCATACACAAATGTCCTCCCCACTGTTCCTTTGTATAATGCCTTTCCATTCTCAATTCCCAATCTTTTCTAACCTTTTCTAGTTGATTCTTTCAGTTAACAAGCAGTATTTCATAAGCCCTGATTATCTACCTTTTAACAGCACCTTCTGTTCTACACTTAACTAAAAACTCTGGTCTTCACTTTCACTCCCCTATCACTTTTCTTTTCCTAAACTCTACCAAACCCTGGTACAAAATGCAATTTCTCTCCAGCACTCCAAATTTCTGCTTGGGCCTCATTCCACCATTACTTTTTTCTGCAATGCCTTTCTTGTAAAACTGACAGCAACAGATTTTTTTCTGAAAACATCCACAGAAACATTCCTCAACTTTGCACTTTAATGTCAAAGGTGAATTGCCACCTTTAGGACAATTCAATCTATTTATGTGAGGAGCATGGAGAAAAACTGTACAGAGCAGTTTAACTTAACATTTTACACAGAGCTTTTATTTTTTAAGTAACAAGTGACATTAATTTATCAATTAGATCAACCTTCTATTGAATGTAGCAATGAGGTGTTGGTTTGCTCCTATTTGTAGAAACATCTATTAATGAATATTTTCCACCAGTACAGTTTGGGAGAGTTTGTCAATAATCCCACATGGCGATAGCATCAAAGGCCTTGGTAAGATCCAGCTAAACAGTGCAGACCGTGTGCCTATTACAACCGCTTTAATACTGCGGTTGAAGGAAATTGGAGAGATGCTATATATTTTTTTTTTTTTGAAAAAAGCATTTGGACTGCACGTTTTTAAAGATACAGTAGCATATATGTCATATGTCTGCCATTAAAAAGCATGCAGCATGTTTTATATGTTGATGATCACTTTTTAGTCCAATTTCTGTACCAGAAACAACTCTTGCTTTATAGAGATGGCATGAACTAGCCAGTTTTTTTTAGTTTTAGCACTCAAATCTGCTTCTTTGAGCTCAGCACTTGTTCAGAACTCATTGTAAGCACTAAATAAGCTACAAATTACTACAGCACTCAACTTTCCTCACTCGTCTAGAGGAAAACAGTTTTTAGTACTTAATAAATAAGCACCTATCCAGGCATGTCTAAGGGTCAGCTCCCAGTGTTTTATCCTGTCTACCTGATGAATCTGGGCATCTTGGGGCAATGCAGCAATTGCCTCACGTACACAGACAACCTCTCCTCCTACAACCCAACACTACAACCTGTGACAGATGCACTTATCATAGCCAAACTGGAAGCAAAGCTCTCTTCACCCAAGACTGGACTAGACAGTCAAGAGGACAAGGTAAACATTTGCACCACACCACACATCACATAGTCCCACAAAACCTACACAAACAAAACACACACATAGCAACACAAAACACACACCTACATTCGCAGAGGCTCTCAATAAAAATCTGCTCAAGCAACAGAGACCTCCAAAGCAGAAACGCATGCAACCCCCCCCCAACACAACCCAAATGACACATAGCCCACAAACTCAGTGTGTCACTCAACCATAGCCCATAAGGCATAACAACGCACCCAACACTCTAGTCAAAGGTGACTCTATAGTCTGGCACACTGATGTTCCACTCACCAGGCTAAACAAAGAGAAAGTTACTGTCAGCTGCCTGTCGGGTGCCAGGATCCGTCACATGAAGCACACATACAGGTCACTCCACAAAAAGTACAAATATGTCTCTGTCATTGTCCATGTTGGTGTGAAAGACCTGAGACGTACCTCCCTGGACTACATGAAAAGGGACACAGAAGAGCTCTTCAATCTTGCAGCCCAGGCAGGTATGACCCTAGCCCTGAGTGGTATCCTGCCATCACCCAGAATGATACCACAGTACAAGGAAAAATTATTGACTTCAACAATTGGATAAGCTTCTGGTGTCATTCTAAGGGGATCCAGTATCTGTCTGCCTGGGAGGACATGATCGACAGACCACAATGCTTTTCCAGAGATGGTCTGCACCTCTTGCCCTTGGGATTCCGGATACTGGCTAAGGCTCTTAACACCCCCTATAGTGCCTTTTTTAGGCAAGGTTCAAATGACAAATTCACCACCATAACAGGTACAAGCAAACAAAATCTGAGGGTAATGCCACTCAATGCTAGAAGTCTAAACCTTAAAATGCATTCACTCGAGGCACTCCTTAAAATGGAGAACATAGAGATCTGTGCAGTGACAGAGACCTAGTTCAAGGCTCCAGAAAGCACCCCTGCATTACCAGGCTATAATTCATACCACACCTTTTGGCCACCTAACCTGGACCGAAACACTAAAGGTGGAAGTGTGTCCATATTCATTAAGGATATCCACACCTCCAGGCTAGTTGCTCAGCAGAATGCATCCGAGATTATCCAAGCGCAACTAACTCTGGGCAAGACCGCAATCTAAACTGAAACTTGTTACAGATCCTCCACAATGCCCCAGGATTCCCACTCCTCATTTCTTGATACACTGGAAAATATTAGGGTACAACCCAACACCCTAATAATGGGCGATTTCAACTACCCCACCATTATCTGGGAAAACTACTCATGTACCAACTCTTGTGCTCAACGTTTTCTGGAATTCATAAATTCCAACGCCTTGGATCAACTTATCCACACCCCCCACCAGGGGCAGCAATATCCTAGACCTGGTCATTGCCAACATGGACGACCAGTGTTCCACACCAAAGGTCAATTCCTCGTTGGTCAGATCCGACCACAAGCTAATCAGCCTAGACATCCACAACCCCCCCCCCTCCCATTAGGGAAACCACCGTAAAAAATTTCTCCAAAGCCAACTTCACACTTCTTAAGACAGAAGTGGCAAACTTCATGACATCCATGCAGACAGACAACAGAGGTTTGACTGCTGAATCCTACAGAAATGCACTTTATAAGCACTTACACGAGTGTATGGATCGTGCTATCCCTAAAAGAACCAAGATGCTATCCTCTACAAAAAGGAAGCCAATTTGGTGGTCCCCTGCCATAAACAAATTCTACAACAGAAGAAAGAAACTGTTGCAAAAAAGAGTAAAATCCCATGACTGGAAAAACTCCCTGGTCAGCCTCAGTAAGAAGCTGAGATCCCTCATAAAATCCTCCAAGGCTAGTTATGAAAACAAAATTGCCATTGATTCTAAAGACGACCACAAACCATTCTATAGCCATGTCAAGAATATCAAAGGCAACACTCAGATCTGCTCCGAGTTACAGCACATTGCCACTAAATATACAGAAAGTACAGTTTTGTACCTACCATAAATGTAGATGTCCGAACAGGATAGCATCTGCAGTCCTAACAAATGGGTTGTCCTGTCGTCAGGCAGCCCTTCGGTCGGCCGGATTCCAAAGTCTGGGTCTGGCCTCGGCTGGTGTCGCACTTCACCCGACGTCATCTCTGCTGGTCTTCGGGTATAAAGGCATCAGCCGACGCCATTTTCCTCAGTGTTTCTTGCCCCAGATGCCAGTTGCCCTCTTGGAAAGCTAAATTTTGGGTAAATGCCAATGTTTCCAAAAAGTAGTAGGCAAACACAAAAAATAAGCATGTATGTACATATATATATACAAACAAATACACCATAAGAGATCCCCCCAGCTAGCTATTAGGAGGGTAAATACCCTAGGAGTACCACAGAGGGGAAGGAGGGTGGGTAATCCTGACTGCAGATGCTATCCTGTTCGGACATCTACATTTATGGTAGGTACAAAACTGTACTATGTCCTTCAAGGATGCATCTGCAGTCCTAACAAATGGGTAGAATACCATAGCCAAACTAGGGGAGGAGGAAGAAGAATTATGGTGTAGTTAGGATCCCTTGCAAAACAGCAGTGGCAAACCCTGCTCGGGATCTAGAGTATAGAGGTAAGTTATAATGCTTGGCAAATGTATGCACGGAGGTCCAAGTAGCCGCCTCAATAATGTCCTTGGTAGCCACTCCTCGTAAGAAAGCTGTGGTAGTGGCTGTAGCCCTTGTAGAATGAGGCCTTATGTTCTGTGGAATTTGCTTTCCATGGTAGGAGTAACAGAATCTTATGCAATTTCCTATCCACTTGGAGATTGTCTGTTTGGAAATTGCTTTTCCTTCCCTTCCTGTTGCATAAGCTACTAGAAGCTGGTCAGTTTTTCTATTGCCCTTGGTTCTGTCCAGGTAGTAGCGCAACTGTCTATGTACATCCAAGGTATGCAGCAGTCTTTCCCCCATGTTCTGTGGATTGGGAAAGAAGGTAGGTAGGTGGATTGCCTGGTTTAGAGACACTCTGGATACCACCTTAGGCATAAATGTAGGATTAGTTCTCATGGACACTCTATCTTGATGGAAGATTAGGAAGGGTTGTACTGCCATTAAGGCCTGTAGTTCCGAAACTCTTCTTGCTGAAGTAATTGCCAGTAGGAAAGCAGTTTTCCAGGATAGGTGTTGAAGATCTGCTGTTGCTGCTGGTTCGAATGGAGGGAGTGTTAATTTTTCTAGCACAAAGTTCAAGTCCCATGCTGGTAATGGTGGTTTCCTAGGAGGTTTTACATTCTTGATTCCTCTGAGGAACTGCCTGAGTAGAGGATGTGAGAAGACAGGGGGATTGAAGCTGTATTCTGCAGAAATAGCTGATGCATGTATCTTGATGGAGGAATAGGACAGGCCTGTATGGAGAAGCTCTGCCAAATACTCCAGGATGTTGGCAATATCTACCTTTGACACATCTTTTCCTCTTTCAGTACTCCAAATGACAAACCTTTTCCATTTTCCTGCATAGTTCCTTCTTGTTGAAGGTCTGCGGGCCTCAAGGATAATGTCTTTAACCCTTTGGGATAAATCTGGGTTAGTTGCTCTTATGTAATGTTCCAGGCAGTCAGTTGCAGAGTTTTCAGGTTTGGATGCATGATGTTGTAGTCGCTCTGAGTTAACATCAAAGGAGTCAGGGGTAGTGTCCACGTTCCCCCCCCCCCCCGAGACATGCTCCTCAGCAATGGTTACCAATGTTGTCTTGGCCAATTTGGAGCTATCAAAATTATCCTTGGACGTTCCTCTTTGATTTTCAGTAGTACTTTGTGCATCAAAGGAAGAGGTGGAAATGCATATGCTGTCAGGCCTTTCCAACTGAAGGATAGAGAGTCCACCTTCCAAGCAAGTGGGTGGTATGTCCTTGTGCAGAATTTCTTGAGCTGGTGATTGAGTGGGGATGCGAATAGGTCTATTCGTGGCATTCCCCATTTCTTTGTGATGGCCTTGAAGATGTCCGGGTGTAGCATCCATTCGTGAGCATCCGAGGTAGTTCTGCTTAACATGTCTGCTAGGATGTTTTCTTTTCCCGGCACAAATATTGCCTGTAACTGAATGTTGTAGCTCAGAGCCATATTCCATAGGTCCAGAGCCATTCGGCATAGGGGGTATGAATGAGTGCCTCCCTGTTTGTTGATGTACCACATGACTGTGGTGTTGTCTGTCCTTATCATTAATTGGCCTTCTTTGAGAAATGGTCTGAAATTCTGGATTGCTAGTTTTACTGCCAGCATTTCTTTTTGATTTATGTGCAGGTGTAGCTGATCTGGAGCCCATAATCCTTGAATGCATTTGTCCAGCATGTGGGCCCCCCCAACCTAGGTCTGAGGCGTTGTGATGGTTTGGCTTGCTTGAATGTTGTGGAAGGGCAAACCTGGGTTTGACTGGCATGCTTGAGCCCACCATAGGAACTCTTGTTTCAGGCATGGGATTAGTGGTATTTCGGTTTCTAAGCTGTGCCTGTGTTGAGACCATAAATTCTTTAGGTACCACTGTAGCTTTCTCATATGCAGTCTGGCATGGGGGACCAGGATTATGCATGATGCCATGAAGCCCAAGGCCTGCAGTACTTTCCTTGCTGTTAGTTTGTTCTGCTTTGTTAATGACAAGAAGTAAAGAGGGAGTTGTTCTTGTTTTTATGCAGTTAGGAATGCCATCTGTTTTACTGTGTCCAATTCTGCACCCAAGAATGTTCTTGTTTGGGATGGTATCTGTCTTGACTTTTTTAAATTGACTGTGTATCCCAGGGCTTGTAGTAAGCAAATGACTCTTTGTAAGTCTTGTGTCAGCTTGCTTTTGTTGTCCGCTTGTATCAGGCAGTCGTCCAGGTATGGATAAATTTGGATTCCCTGTAGCCTGCAATGAGCGATTACTGATGCCAGGCATTTCGTGAATACTCTGGGCGCAGTAGATAAGCCAAAGGGCAATGCTGAGAATTGATAATGCTCTGATCCTGCAAGAAATCTGAGGTATCTTCTGCAATTTGGTCGTATGGGGACGTGCAGGTATGCCTCCTTGAGATCTAGAGTTACCAGCCAACACTCCTTGCCCAGCATGGGAAGAAGTTGCTGTAGGGTCAGCATTTTGAATTTTGGAACAATGATGAATGTGTTTAAAGCGGACAGGTCGAGAATAGGTCTCCAACTTTTCTCTTTTCTTGGTACTAGGAAGAGTCTGGAGTAAAATCCTTTGCCCTGTTCTGTAGACGGTACCCTTTCCACAGCTCTCATCTTTGTTAATTGAGCTATCTGTTTTAGAGCTTCTGTTTTTTGATTTGGTGGTAGGTTTGGCATTCCTCTTTTTACTGGTAAGGTGTGGAAATGAAACCTGTAGCCTTGGTCTATGGTTTGCAAAATCCACTTGTCTCTTGTGATATAGTGCCAATTTTTTGAAAATAAGGCTAACTTTCCGCCTAAGGGTGCTGCTATTTGTTCCCTGGTAGGCGGTGTCAGAGCCAAGTCACTGTGATTGTCCTGTTGCAGTGGCAGTGGTTGTGTCTGTGCCTCGGTGGTTATTGCCTTGCCACTGGCGTCCTCTGTAGGCACCTCCTCTGGATTGATTTCTGCCTCTGGAACGTCTATTCCTGCCTCTCTGTGATTTAGAGGAGTCTGGAAAGGACCAATTTTTGGAAGGCCAGTTCCTGCTAAACCTTGGGGGCTGAACCTGTAAGAAATCTTTAACTGTTTGTACAGATTTTGCCTTCTCTTCCATTTTCTTCATTACTTGCTGGGCAGGAAAACCAAATAGACTGACCTTATCCATAGGAGCATCTAATAGCTTTGCCTTAACATGATCCGGCAAGACCTGTTCTTTCAACCATGCATGCCTTCTTACAACTGTGCCAGTCATGGCTGATCTAAATGAAGCCTCCAGTGCATCATAGCCACATTTTAAAGAATGGTTACTAACCTGCGGAATGTTATTCACCATTTCTAAAACATATTTCTTATCTAAGGAATCATCAGAGGACAGTTTCTTGGTTAACTGATCAAGCATAAACTCTTGGTATTGGATCATATGAAAATGACAGTTCAAAGCTCTAGCTGAGAGAGTAGCAGAGGTGTATACTTTTTTACCCCATCTCTCTAAGAACCTGGATTCCCTTTCAGAAGGGAGAGGGTTTTTCGCTGAGGTCGAAGCTACTGCCTTAGGCCCCTGGGAGATAGTCTCAGGATCTGCAAGGGGAGCCTTGTATAAGTGGTGATGAGTGTCCGGCACCCTGTAAAACCTATCGGGCTTGGCAGGGGCTGGAGGTAAAGTATCAGGAGCAGTGCAAACATCATTAAATGCATCATCCACAACAGGAAGAACTGGAGGTATAGCTAAGGGCCTATGTTGCGGTAAGTGTAGAAAGGTCCTAAGCCTTTTTCTTGAATCTGAGAAATCTTGTCCCTGCCATTGGAATTGCTCTCTCATGGCATGTAAGGTTTCCCCAAAGGAAAATTCCTCTGGTGGAGAGGCAGAAGGTATAGATTCTTCAGCATCGGAATCTTCATAAGTAGAAAAAGGAGCCTCTGGATGGTCTGTATTGTCTGAATCATCAGAAGAGTCATCTGAGGACACTGGCTCAGGGGCTCTGCTCTAGGTCTCTTTTCTGGAGGTTGAGAGGCCCTGTCTGGGTGAGATTGGGATCCCTTATTAAAGAGATGAGATCCTCTGCCAGAGTAAGCATTTGGGAACTGGAACTGGGCCTGTGAGAGGGGGGCTTAACAGGCACAGACTTAGCAGTTTTGGCTGCTTTAGCCCTGGCAAAGGCCTTTATAGACATGGCTGCAGGAGGCCTAGCAGCACCACGTGCTGGGGTAGAGACATCCAAAGGGATGGTGTCCGATATTTCTAGAGAAACCACATTAGTAGGCAAAACTTCAGAGGCCGATTCAACTAGGGTAGCAGGAGCCTTGGTAGTAGTCATGGATTCGGCTGAAGATTGACCGCTTGCTCGGTTTCGCCGAAACCGAGACACTCGCGGTTTGCTTAACCGTGGTTTCGACCGAAACCAGGGACGGTGAGTGTCGGTCTTTTCTTTGCGTTCTTAACAATTTGAGAAGTCGGAGGATCCGACGGCATAATGTACGCAAAATCTGAGCCGAAAAACTGTTCGGCAAACTCCGACAGACGCCTAAGCGTTCGTCGGTTGAAAGCAGCACAGGCTAAACAGGCTGCTACGTCGTGGTCTGGGCCTAAACAAGGTAAGCAGTAAGAGTGGAAATCTTTATGAGGTATTTGTTTCCCACAAGTTAAACAGTTATTCACTTTTTCTGACATCGGCTGAGGCAAGAAAGAGTCCCCAACGGGGTACTTAGCTTTTTTGAAGTCTTCGAAGTAGTATTCGGTAGTAGTAATCTCTGGATCTGACCGACCGGCACTTGCGAACAGCTTCTGCTTCGGGTGCCACGCGGCAAGAAAGACTGAGGAAAATGGCGTCGGCTGATGCCTTTATACCCGAAGACCAGCAGAGATGACGTCGGGTGAAGTGCGACACCAGCCGAGGCCAGACCCAGACTTTGGAATCCGGCCGACCGAAGGGCTGCCTGACGACAGGACAACCCATTTGTTAGGACTGCAGATGCATCCTTGAAGGACATCCAACTGATATTGCCAACATCCTGGCAGATAGGCTCAGTGCTAACTTTACCCCTCACCCCCTAAAGGGCCCATCTCTATACCGGATGAATGCAAAGTTCCTGTAATCATGGCTGCACAGGTAAAAACCCACTCTCCAAAGCCAAGAACACAGCATTCATCGGACCTGACAACATCCCAGGCTGCGTTCTACATGAACTATAGAATGAACTGGCACCCCACCTAAGCACCATGTTCAATCATAGCCTCACCTCAAGTTTTGTGTCCACTGAATGGCACACAGCGATGGTTATCCCACTCCACAAAGGGGGAGCCACCATGGACCCCAGGAACTACCACCCCATTAGCCTAATGAGCCTGGTCTGCAAGGCCATGGAACATATCTTCATGGAATTTATAAACAAGGACATTGGTAATCTCCAAACTCTGGATCCCACCCAGTTCGGATTTGTAAAAGGCAGATCATGTCTCCTAAACCTGATAGACTTCTTTGAAGCAGTCACCAAAGCCGTAGACATGGATAAGGTGGTTCACACAGCCTATCTAGATCTCATCAAGGCTTTTGACACCATCCACCCACTCTGAAATTATAGATAAACTCACTAAAGGAGGTATAAATCCCTATGTCACAAGATGGGTTGCCAACTGGCTCACTGAAAGAACCCACACTGTGAAAGTAGCAAACTCCAAATCAGACTTCAGACCAGTGACAAGTGAAGTACCACAGGGTTCAGTCCTGGGTCCTCCCCTGTTTGGTATCTACCTTTCTGAAGTACAGGATAACACAGAAGGTCTTTGGCTAACGAAGTTCACAGATGACTTCAGACTAGGAGCCATAACTGAAACTCCTAATGATGTGGACTTCCTACAAAAGGGCCTCACTGAGACAGATGCCTGGTGTCAAAGCCATGGCCTCAATCTCAATGCCAAAAAGTGCACCGTCATCCCCTTTGGTAAAAATTCTGTACCCATGAGCTACCACATAGGTGGTAGTCTACTCAACACCGAAAGTGCGATAAGAGACCTTGGGATACAGGTGGACAGTAGTCCCTCCGTTGATAATCACATTGCCACAGTAGTCAGGAAAGCCTTCTATGTGGCATACCTCATCACAAAAGGTTTCTCATACAGGAAAAAAGAGGTCATTGTTCCCCTCTACTCATCACTCATTAGACCCATTATAGAGTACAACGCCCCTTTTGGTATGTACCTCACAAGACATCTACAACAACTGGAAAGGTCGCAGAAATACCTCACAAAGAGGATTACTGGCCTCAAACAGATGATCCATGCAGACAGTCCCAAAAAACACAAGCTTTATTCTGTTGCATATAGCCTACTCAAAGGCTATCTCTGCATAACATACAAAGCTATGTCAAACCAAGAGCTGTTGGACATGCTCCACTTAAAGAAATCCCAATCCCTCAGAGCTACACTTTCTAGGGACCAAACCTTGTCACCACAATAAATAGAACATGATGGAGGTATAGATTCCTGTCCCAGAGACTTCCTATACTCTGGAACAAACTATCTTTATCAGGCAAAGCTCCTCATTAGCACTCTTCAAGAAAAATCTTGATAATTGGATGGGAAATAGGAAATTCACCCCAGGGATCACCTTGGTGGCTCTGCTCGACAGGGGGCACAGGAAAATAATTTTCTTGGGTGGCAAAGGCCAGGGTACCTTTTTGGCTAGGCTTGTACAGGCCCTAGGGCCAACAGCCTAGTACCTATCTATGAAACTATGAACCTCTGTAAGCTTTAGCCACATTGACTTGTCACTCAGGACTAGTATAGGTGAGTGCTATGCATATCTCGTTTGTAGATACAAACAAGACTAGTGCCGATTTCAAGTTCAGACTTTATACTTCATTTGGTTATTATTACTGTATACAGTTTGATCAACTGAGCAGGTATCTATATTCCTATCACAGATTCTTGAGCATTAGGCATTAATCAGAAAAAAAACTTTGCTTTTATGGTTCGGAGAGATTAAATGCCACATTAACAGTGACCCTCTGCAAACCATGAAGACCACAAGCCTAGCAAAGACTTTTTGATGACTTAACCAGTACAGCCAGTAATTATATGCTGATTTGCACATGGATAATGTTGAAGGGGTTTATAATGCAGTAGAATCCCGATGTTTGTCTGGCTTCCCTTCCACGATACAAATACACCCAATTTTTTTTCTAAATCACTACTAAAAACCCAGACAGCATGTGTTGTGTCAAAAGAGCTGGTCATGTGTGTTTAATGGAGTGTATCCTGTACAAAGAAAACCATAATAAACTGTGAAAATGTGACCGTGTTCTCTCAAAAGAAAATAAGCAAGAACAAAACTGTTCCAAAATTAACTGTTTTTGTCTTCTTAAACCCAATGTATCTGCTGTTGTCCATGCCTTATGACAATCTGGCAAATTAATTCCCTCTCTCTCCTCCTTTACTGGCTGTTGTCCATGAGCAAACTAAGTATCATTTTGCAGCATCTCTCTCCATATGCAATCTACTTGGCTAAGTGGCCTTTACCATAATTTCTAAATATTGCTTGCTGTTTTTTGAGTGCTAAACTGAGTTTTTGCTATAATTAGTTTACTGGTTCCTTCTGGTGGCATAAAAAGGTTTCCAGGCTAGTTGTGGGCACTACTTGTAAGACAGGATAAACTCAAGTGGCTTGCTACTGGACATATTAAGAAAACAAAGCAGTGACCATCATTTAATTGGCAAATACTAACATTGCTGGATTGTTTCAACCATTTTTATTTTCAAAAGAAAACCTAGTTAGCCTTTCAGTCAAGATGCAGTACTTGCATTTTAATCTTAAATCTCCATCTGTTCTCCTTTATGTGACCGCTTATGCTTCACAAACACCATCTTCAAAGCAATTAAAGTACATTAACTGGTATGGTATTTGCACACCTATCAAAAGCCTTTAACTCTTAACAATGAGAAAGTTATTACTTGAACATTTATAGGTTCATACGGAGGTACTAGGCTATCGGCCCAAGAGCCTACCTAAGCCTAGCCAGCAAGGTTCCATAGCTTACGCCACCCAAGAAAGTTATTTTCCTGTGCCACTGTCCAGTAGAGACACAGAAGTGATCCCCGGGGTGTATTTCCTATTTCCCATCCACTCATCAAGATTCTTCTTGAAGAGTGCTAATGAAGAACTTTGCTTGACATAGATGGGTAGCTTGTTCCAGAGTATAGGAAGTCTCTGGGACAAGAATCTATCCCTCAGTGTCCTGTTTATTGTGGTGACAAGGCTTAGGTCCCTAGAGCATGTAGCTTGGAGGGATTTGGATTTCTTTAGGTGTAGCATGTCCAAAAGCTCTGGGTTTGACATAGCTTTATATGTTAGGCAGAGATCACCTCGGAGTAGGTGATATGCTACGAAGTAAAGCTGGAGTTTTTTGAGGCGGTCAGTGTAGGGCATTTGTTTGAGGCCAGTAATCCTCTTTGTGATGTACTTCTGTGGCCTTTCCAGCTGTTGCCGATGTCTTGTGAGGTACATTCCAAAAGGGGCACTGTACTCTATATAATGGGTCAAATGAGTGATGAGTAGAGGGGAACAATGACCTCTTTTTTTCCTGGAAGAGAACCCTTTTATGATGAGGTGTGTCACGTAGAAGGACTTCCTGACTACTGTGGCGATGTGACTATCAAAGGAGAGACTTCTGTCCACCTGGGTCCCAAGGTCTCTTTTCACGCATTCGGTGTTAAAGTAGATTGCTGCCTATATGGTAGTTCATGGGTACAGAGTTTTTACCAAAGGGGATGACACTGCACTTTTTGGCATTGAGCTTGAGGCCATGGCTCTGACACCAGGCATTTGTCTCAGTGAGGCCCTTCTGTAGGATGTCCACATCATTTGGGGACTTGACTATGGCTCATAGTTTGCAGTCATCTGCGAACTTCGTTAGCCAGAGGCCTTCTGTGTTAGCCTGTACTTCAGAGAAGTAGATATCAAACAGGAGAGGTCCCAGGACGGAACCATGTGGTACTCCACTTGTCACTGCTTTGAGGTTAGATTTGGAGTCTGCAACTTTTACAGTGTGGGTTCTGTCAGCGAGCCAGTTGGCAACCCATCTTGTGACGTAGGGATTTATACCTAGTTTAGTGAGTTGAGCTATGATTCCAGAATGGGGGATGGTGTCGAAGCCTTGGCGAGGTAAAGATAGGCTGTGTGAACCACCTTACCTTCATCCACGGCTTTGGTGACTGCTTCAAAGAAGTCAATCAGGTTCAGAAGGCATGATCTGTCTTTCACAAACCCGAACTGGGTGGGATCCAGAGTTTGGATGTTTCCAATGTCTTTGTTTATGAGTTCCATGATGATACGTTCCATGGCCTTGCAGATCAGGCTCGTCAGGCTAATAGGTCGATAGTTCCCGGGATGAGTGGTGGCTCCCCCTTTGTGGAGTGGGATAACTGTTGTTGTGCGCCATTCAGTGGGCACAAAGCCTGATGCGAGGCTATTATTGAACATGGTGATTAAATGGGGAGCCAGTTCATTCTGAAGTTCGTGTAAAACACAGCCTGGGATGTTCAGTCCCATGGATACTGTGTTTTTGGCTTTAGAGAGTGCAGCTTTTACCTGCATAGTTGTGATTACAGGGACTCTGCATTCTTCCTGTATAGATATGGGCCCTTTAGGGGGTGAGAGGGGGGTAAAGTTAGCACTGAACCAATCTGCCAGGATGCTGGCAATATCAGTTGGTTCTGTAATTTTCGTGCCTTTGTGCTGTAACTCAGAGCAGATCTGGGTGTTGCCATCTAGATTCTTGAAATAGCTATAGAATGCTTTGTGGTTGTCCTTGGACTTGGTGGCAATTTTGTTTTCATAGCTAGCTTTGGAGGATCTTATAAGGGATCTCAGCTTCTTACTGAGGCTGACCAGGGAGCTCCTCCACTCATGGGATTTTACTCGCTTTTGCAACAGTTTCTTCCTTCCGTTGTACAGTTTGTTTATGGCAGGGGACCACCAGATTGGCTTCCGTTTTTTGGAGGATATCATCTTGGATCGGTTTAGGATAGCATGATCCATGCACTCGTGAAAGTGCTTACAGAGTGCATTTGTGTAGGATTCAGCAGTTGTGACTGTATTGTCCATCTGCATGGGTGTCATGAAGTTCAACACTTCTGACTTAAGAAGCACGAAGTTGGCTTTGGAGAAATGTTTTACTGTGGTTTCCTTAATGGGGGATGGAGGCGGGACGTGGATATCAAGGGTGATAAGCTTATGGTCAGATCGGACCAACGAGGAGTTGACTTCAGGTGTGGAACACCGGTCACTCATGTTGGTAATGACTAGGTCTAGGATATTGTTGCCCCTGGTGGGGGTGTGGATAAGATGATCTAGGGCATTGGAGTTTATGAATTCCAGAGAGTGTTGAGCTAAGGAGTTGGTACACGAGTAGATTTCCCAGTTAATGGTGGGGTAGTTGAAGTCGCCCATTATTAGGGTGTTTGGTTTTTATACTGTTTAGACAGCTAACTTCTCTTTGTTACCATATACCTTCACCAAGATCTATTGCAGCTTACAAGGCAGTGGTTCGCAACCTTTTTTGTACCAAGGCATCCCCCTGCTGGGAGGGAGGAGGTCAGCAGGAATGCACTACCCCCCCCCCCAAAAGGAGGCAGTGCATTGTTATTTATTCAGTCTTCACCAGGGAATCAACTTGGACGGTGCAGTAGTGCAGGTCACAAGAGGTTCTCCTGTTCAATTCTCAGCTGGGATGCCTTCTGTGTGGAGTCTGCATGTCCTCCCTGCATTCATGTGGGTTTCCTCCAGGTGCTCCAGTTTCCTTCCACATTACAAAGACATGCATCTGCAGCACTTTTCCCCGGGCCTCCTCCGAAAATTGGCTTCATTCCAAATTGGACTTTCCCGGTAAACAAATGTTAAATAAAAATAAATAAAATAGTGCCTGACTGTGCAGGTCTTATTCCCATAGGATGGGCAGAACCATCCTCACTGCTTGGATTACCAATTATCTGAGCCAGTACTCATTTACCTGGACAATAAGCAAGGCTTTATGCCTCTATGCCGCTGGCACAGGCTACAGAACACAAAACCTTTAAACCTGAGTAATCAGACGAGAAGCCAAGATGCACTTCTGGAATACCTAAAATGTTGGAAGAATAACCTGTTTAGATGACATTCTTTCTGCATAAAAATAATCCTGGCACATATCTACACAAACACTTAAGAAACAAGCCGATTAAAGTGCCCAGTACTGTATCAATAGCATTTCATTACAAAATTTTAATGAGAATTTCCCTTATTTGCTCCTAAATCACACTTGAGTAGTACTACTTACACTGGTGTGAAGAGAGCCCAGGACTAAAAAAAAAAAAAAACTGTCGTCCTGAAAACCGTGTACCCATGCAAATACTCTTATCACTTTTGTACTGATCTGAATAAATGCTTCTTGTGATAAAAATAGCTCTGAAGTGACAGCTTTACTTCCAAGTGAGTTTTCCATGCAAAATCTGAATATTTTAACATCCATTTCATACATCATTTCTAAATACAGTTTAAACGGTAAAATCCACCTGTCTGCACAAAAGTTTTTACTCATTTATTTTTTTATTGCATTTGTTAACCAGGAAAGTCTACTGGGTCTAGGTGAGTCCATTTTCAGTAGTGGCCCAGGGAGAAAAGCTCCACATAACATTAATAGTACATACAAGTAAAAAGCACAATACACAGTGTATATACAGTCTCGCTGCATAGAAATAAATATTAAATACAGTGGTACAAGTTATTTACAAACATTACGCATCAACATTGTGTACAATCTGATTGAGAATGAAATTAGGTAAGGTAGCAGTTTTCATCGTTACTTATTGGAGTTTTGTAGGCATAAGCAGTTGAATTCAGCAAGTCAGAGAGAGCTCCTAAGTAGTGATATTGTAGGGGGATATAGTAGTGGATCAGGTGTTGGGAGGTATTATTTTGGCACAAGTACATTGCCAGAGATAAAAAAGGTGTGATCTGAGAGACTTCTTAAAGACAGCAGGATTACTGAGTACTCCTCATACTATGCAAATCCTGCCTAGTAACATTCTGATTGTTTACTTTTTGTTTCAATCCCTGGGCAGTGTTTTTTTCTGCAACTCTAGTTGTATCGCAAAAGTCTGTATTCCTTGTACTGTTAGAATTTGTTCCAACTGGATTCCTTTGCTACCTCATGTGAATATGCATTCAACCAGGCTGCACCTGCAAGCAACAATTCCTTATCAGTGTACTACCCAAGTAAACAAATAGCATAAAATCTGCTGGGGAAAAAAAATATGAAGAAGCTGAGGAAGAACTGGTATCTCATCACCGACAAATAGCATAGACGTGATAATCAAAGAAATTCCCTTCTTACCAACTTTAATACTGGTACTGCTGAATCAATATGCAGCCTTGTGTGGGTCACCATAAATATATAGGAGGCTGTAATCCAGTGTTCTGAAGACCTGTTTTGCTGTTGCATCTGTAAGCCTTCACCTTTATAAGTAGTTAAGCAGTCCAAATGACTTAAGAAGCCTAACAGGAATTTCCAATTGCTCCAAAAGCACTGTTTGGCTAATTGACTTTGGTCACATAGTACACAAATAAATGCAAAAAGACTCAAACCCTGTACCTTTGAAACAGGAAACAGTTCACTAAACTAGTCAGAACTTTAGAATAATTCTGCACTACTCACATGTGATGAACCTAATGTTATACCTAGGAAAGTCACGAGATGCTGTACAATGAGATGAGCTCTCTCCAGCTTTAATAAAAATGACAAGTACTAACCTCTAGTTAATTACATGAGAAAATCCATACACTTTAGTGCCCTTGCTGAACTGCCTTCAAAGGAAGTGATGTCACAAAAGAAAAAGCACATAGTTAAAGCCAAACAATCAACAAAACAATAAATACAATAAAATAATTATTAAATTAAGTACTTGCAATTAATTTCTTTGTTAAGACCCTTAGGAACAAGTCCCATATTTTAAAATACATATCCCCTCTCTAACAACAACTGTTTAGCCAAGTGTTTTTCTGTATCTTTAATTCTAACTTGTAATAGAATTGTTGAGCTTAACAAATCAGGATTTGTATTATGTTTACTAAGAAAATGCTTCCCTATAGCTGATCCGTCTTCGTCTGAACATATATCCCCTAATGTTCTTTAAGCCTGTCACTAAATCTCTGCCTTGTTTGCCCATTGTTTAGTTATGTTACAGAAAGAGTCTGCAAACCTGCTTCTGAATAAGCACTCACTCAGGTAAGAGTGGACGGTCAGATGCTGTTTCGTCAATGTGAAATGAGTGGGCTAAATCCTTTAAGTATTTCTGAGGTGGTGGACAGAGCAAAGGGGAGACTTGCAAACTGGTAGTGGAAGCTTGCTTCTTTGAATCTCAAAGGTTTCCTGTGGGGAGACTTACTGCAATTTGAAGGTAAACATCCTCCATATCCAATGCTGTCACAATTAAGCTCTGTAAAATACAGTGATTTTCAGAGTTGCTACTCAGAATCCCTTTCCTTTTATGAACTAAATTAGACAGGAAAAGTCCAACACAGACCCACGTTCTTTCCTTTCTAGCCAACAGAAAAACCTTGCATGCTATATTTACCAAGGGATACAATGTATTGCCTTTTTCGATACAAGATGCTCAGCAAAACCCAAGCGAATCACCACCTGGTAAGTTGGTATCTAAGGCAATCAGGTGGTCAGAAAGACTGTAAAACTATACAAGAATCATTTTTAATTTCAAGTGGAATCCACCTGTCAGCACTGAAGTAGTGCAGGGATGCAGTGTAAAACTGAAACCTGCCTCCTAGCCAAAGGAGTGGGTATGAGTAATTAGGAAGTTACTGCAATTTTCACTGCCACTGACTCCCAAAGCAGAAGGGACAGATGCTGTTTCTATTTGCAGTTCATTTGCCTCAAATAATCATATTTCTAGGAAAAGGCTTCAAACTATCTGGAAAAAGTTGTTTAACTGCAGTTCCCATTTCCCCTTATTTTATAGGTCAATGAGAATTTCAACCACTTGTCTGCCTAACACAAAAGATGTTAGCAACAACTGCACTCCTAAGTTTGGCTTTTACATATTTTGGATAAGCTTCAGTCCAGAATCAACAGTATTACCAATGGCACCTCCAATACAAGAAGGCGTAGTGGATGCATCCCTGTTACAGGCACACATCCAACATGTGAACACTTACTTTGTCAGGGGCTTAAAAGGAATGACGTAAATATTCTGGTTGTAATGAGTTTAGTGATTTCACAGCCTTAAGTGATGATCAAGAAGAGTCACTCACCAATACCTAGCAATAATCTTGAATCCCAACTCAAAGGGATCAAAGCCAAAGAAAGCATTCTATAGTTATGGTTGTAAGTCAGTGAAAAGTACAGCTGTGTACCTACCATAAATGTAGATGTTCGAGTGTATTCACTGTTGCAGTCATTACACTTAGGTTATCCTGCTGGCAGGCTACCAGCAGGAAATGGAAACCTGATCTGAGGAATCATATTCAGCATCTTGCCTAGGCCTCTTATCAGGAGGGGGATGGGAAGTAATTAGGTCTTTGGCCATTTTGAGCATCTGTATGCTGTACTTGTTTCCTCATCTTTAAAACTGTTTTAGACTTTGTCTTTGATATACTGAAGTAGGCTTGACAAAGTTGTGTAGTTCTGAAAACACCCTCAGAAGCCGATGCCTGCTCAGTGGCTCCGGACCCATCTGAGGGATTAGTTTCCGAAGGGCCAATACCTTGAGAATCCAGAGGCCTAGTTGTCTCCACGTGGGAGTCGGAAGCGGCCTGTGGCTCTGAGGTAGCGAGAGTCAAGGGCTGCGAAAGCGCCTCACTGAGCACCGGCGAACTGGCAACTGTCCTAGAAGAGGCTTTGTCGTCGGTTTTGGACCTCGGATGTCTGTCCTGTTCTTTCTCCTTGCGCTTTTTATGAATTCCGGTCATCGGTTGTTCCGACGGCATTATACAGTTAAACCTTCGGCCAAAGTAATGAAAAGCAAAATCGTACCGACGCTTTATCATGCGTTGGTTAAATCTAGCACAAAACAGACAACTAGCAACGTCGTCGTCAGGGCCAAGGCAAAGAATATTGTAAGAATGAAAATCCTTATGAGGTATTTGCTTCCCACAAGAAATACAATTGTTAACTTTTTCTGACATCGGTCTGGAGCAAGAAAAAAGTTTCCCCAACAGGGTACTTAGCTTTATTGAAGACTTCGGATCTGAAATTCAATTTCGGAAATCTCCTGAGTCAGTCGGCCGGCCCTTGTGAACTGCTTTTGCTTCGGGCACCGCGTGGCAAGAAAGACTGAAGAAAATGGCGTCGGCTGCATCTTTTATACCCCTGGCGCACTGACGTCAGGGAAGAGGTGACAGCAACCGACGCCGGACCAGGACTTTGGAATTCAGGCCGACTGCAGGTAGCCTGCCAGCAGGATAATCCAAGTGTAATGACTGCAACAGTGAAACACGATGAACATCTGGCAAGAACTTTTAAATTATTAACCTCTTTCTCTGGCTGTAGAAGCCAAACAACCTCTGACTGTTTCTAAAGGCCGATGTCACAGTGCCAAGAGGCTGTGAATTACCTACTACCAAATATACAAAAGTACAAAGTAAAGGTGGAGTATCAAATTGGTTTCCTTGACAACACGTTTTCTTTGGAGATAAGACATGTAATAAGCCACCTAAAAATCTGTTCATACAAATGATTTCAACAAACACAATGTTAGCAAGACGGGAGACAGAATACTCTTCGTGGTCCAAAGGGGGACTCTGCTTCTTCATGCAGAATGTCCCTTCTTTGACCAGATTACAGGGGAAAAGCTTCTCTCTTTTTTTTTTCTCCTATCAGTGATAGTTTAGGTGAAGGTGCCGTCCTGTTCTGACAGCACATAAAACTTGTGTGGGACTTGCACCAGTCTGGACACAGACAGCTGCAGTGCTGCTGTCTATTATATTGTTTTAAAACATTTTTTTTTTTTACAGTAAAGATGCATTCATCTGAATAGGTTGCTTAATTTATAAACAGCCATAAATGATGCAGTTCTGTCATTTTTGGACAAATCTATGTGATCTTAGTCACGGGAGATGAAAATGCATTTGCTTCCTCAGAAGAACCACCAAAAATGTGTGTGTGTGTGTGTGTTTGTGTGTGTGTGTGTGTGTGTGTGTGTGCACTCATGTTTATTCCCTGTCGCTCCATCTTTCTTAGAACATTTCCCTTTTGTTATACCTGTTTTTATTTCGGAGGAGAAACAGGAGACTGTACTCTTCCTTCTTTTTACATGTACTTCAAACTGCCAGCAACTTTAGTAACATTCTCAGTCAAATGAACTCTGTGTTTAAAGCATCTTAAACTTAGTCACTTTATTAAATTTCAAACAATGTTTAAAGTGTGCCTCAGCATTATGTCATACCAGCAAACAAAACCCTTTACCCTTAATGTTAATCATCAGCCCCATCTTAAATAACCCATTTGTTCACCATTACTATAGTGAGACTTGACCATAAGAAGCCATCATTTAGACAGTCATCAGGAGCAGTTTTAGATTTTTGTCATATTTTCTGCCTTAATTCACTCCCTTTGCCCAGAATTGTGCCAGGGAGGTGTGTACATTGGGCTGATGGCAGAGGACATCCCCTAACTTCTGTAAAGTGCATTCCCTCCAACCAGCCCAGTCTACCTGTCCACAAAGCAAAAATGGTGATGTCTCCAGACTCCAAGGGGTGACTTCACCACCCAATGTGCTCCTGAGTGCATGCCCCATCCATTGGGATAGGCAACTGCATCACACCTCTTAACTTCTCTCCCTTCTCGGGCCCAACTCCTCCAGTACCTGGGCAGCTAACCTAACTCCGGTCATCTGAGTCACAGTCAAGACTCCATTCTTCTGCACCACAGAGCCAGGCCAAACAAAAAAATATTTACATAGCACATGTCTAGCATAAGCATGGTTATATAGTCCAAGAAAGTGGCAAATGCCTACTTGGGTCACCTTTTGTTTTTTTTTTTTGTGTCTCCCCCCCTCTAATATTTTGAGTTTTGCCAAGTTTTTGAGGTGCAGTTGTGCTGACAGTATATGCTAAACATCTACTGTGTGCACAGCTTCATTTGGATAAATGGACTCAAATGCCAGCACTTGAACGGTGTGTTTACAGAAATATTACTCAAGAGTCTTTGTCAAGTCCACAACTTGGTGGCACTCTAGTAGTGGGGAGTTTTTTTTTTCTTTTTGGATCAAGCAGCTTGCCCTATTTACTATCAGAAATTGTTCACTTTTCAACCTGCAATAAAGAATGCTGAGCACAGAGCTAGGTGAAAAACTTAACCCTATAATGGACATACTATTAGACTGTCAGCAGATGCACAAAATCATATCCCCTGAGAGTTGCACAAATTATTGTCAGCAAGTGAGATTAAATTATAGTTAATCACATAGAAACAGGTTTAATGGTAGGAGTATACAACTATTTATCACAGGAGCCACACATCCTTTCATGTGCAAATTATAATGACCACCCTGACAATCAGTGTAACACAAATTTAAGGGCACAGTCAATATTCTTGAAATAGGCAGACAAAATGTCAAATCTAAGTGCGGTCCACAGTAATAAAGACAATTCAGAAGATTTGTGCATGTGTGGAATTCAAACGCAATGTCCAAAACCATCACCTCACAATGTTTGAATACTCCACTGCAGGGACTTGGTCTCTCACCAGCTCTAACGTTAATGGACAGAAAACTGAAAATCAAATTGCCAGTTTCAATATCACTGGCACTAGAAAATTAAGGCAAAGTGAACAAAATACTGGAGGAAAAATCAGAAGAGAAACATGAACTTCTGTTGTAACAGAAACAAAGGAAACAAATAAATTTACAAGCTGAAGATGAAGAATGCAGGCATGCTTACCTGTAGAGTTACACAACTTAAAAATAATAATAAAAAATATAATGCAGCGTACTGATAGTAAATAAACAGCATAAACATATTCTAACTCAAAACGGGCAAAGTTTTAAACAAGGTAATACCTGAATGAAGGATATGAAAGCTCATGGCTCAAATTACTTCTAAAATGTGATCTGAATAAATACCTCATGGAGACTAGAAAGCTTACATAGTGTGCTTGCAGTGCTTACAGTGCACTCTGGCAAAATGCTCATAATGTACAGCTGATATAGAGAACACAAAACCACAGTAGCACAGTGCAGTTCAGTAACTGTGCTGCAAGAGAGGCCCAGTGGCTTCTTTGCTCAGTTGCATCACCTCTGTAAAACGTTTAACAGGACAGCTGTGTTATATAATACAAAAGTTCTTGAGCTGCATTAATAACGCACTGCAGTTCATCTGCCAGTGTAATGTGCACTAGCTTCCAGAGTGACATACAGTAATGTCACATCTGTTTTATATTCTCAACATGATGTTATCTCTAAATCACAACTGCATACCATATTTATGAATCCTGCCCTGATCTTTAAAAGTAGGAGCCTGCTTTTCTATCTTAGGTTAAAAAATGATGACGGACATATCTTAACAAATACCCAATCTGCAATGCATGTGGCTACTGGTTAAGTTTGTGAGGAAAACTGGCTTACTAATGGTAAGAACAAAACCTGTAGAGGCTGTTCCAAAGGAGCATGTCTGGATAAGTAGCAAAACCTTCTTACCTATTTACAAACTACCACTTTTTTTTTTTTTTTTTAATTTCTCCAAATCTTTTGGGTTTCTAACACCATGATGGGAATGCACCTCAGTCCTAAGTCAAAGTACGATTAAAGTTCATGAAATTGGTATTGTTTCAAACTTCAGCCAGGAGTACTCTTTGCAGCACCTGCAATGTGCCCAGTAATGACTCCTCCTGCAATTTGTATGGAGTTACATGTACTGGTAACATATCTAAATACGATTGTAGATTCTTTACGATTTTTCTTCTAAATGGCTCAGACAATGCAATGTGCATGCAGGAAGTGGTTTGGTACAGTCAAAATTTAATTATATGTGCACACTACAATCAAATGCCAATGAAAACAAGACAAAGACAAATCATTACTTGCCTACATTGTACCTATACTGAGGCCATTCTTACTACTTATCAAAATTTTCTCTGAACCTAGGAATACTTACCAGAAAGACCTTCACATTTAGCATGCACCCATCGGTCACACTTGCCACACTGCATCATTTTACTCTCGTAGTCGTCATCATCATAGCACTTGTTGCAGAGTGGGCAAAAATTTCCTGTGAACAGAAAAAAAGATTACATGAATACCTGTGCATGTTTACATTACTATGACCAGATAAACTATCTAGGTAAAAAGTATCAAACTTGGATTCCCAGAGCAACGTAATATGCTGAGACTGAGACAGTCTTTTCAATTACAGTTAGTAGAGTGTAAATCAGCACGTGGTCAAAAGACAAAAACTGCATCACACCTTTCAGTGGACATAGAGCTTGATCAACCTGTTCAAAGCCTTAAGTACAGAAAACAGCATACAAGCAAATCTTGCTTTCCGAGATGACACAATGAAGAACAGTAATTTTCCAAAATCAGCTAGTCAAGTGTTCTTGCAGAACTCTAACCTGTCCACTGCCACCCAATTCTTTTATCCCTTACACTTTAGATCATGCTATGCTTCATTATGTTACAGTCTGAAAAACTGCTGGTGTTCTTGGCAGTACAATCATTCCACTTGCAACCTAATCCTCACAAGAAAGTACAGTTGTGTACACTTACCATAAATGTAGATGTTTGAGTGTATTCAATGTTGCAGTCATTACATTTGGGTAATCTGCTGGCAGGTTGCCCTCAATCGGCCTGAATTCCAAGGTCTTGGGTCCTGCGTCGGTTGCTGTCTCCTCTTCCATGACGTCAGGTCGTCAGGGGTATAAAACAAGCAGCCGACGCCATTTTCTTTAGTTTTTCTTGCCCCAGATGTCAGGTGCCCCCAAAAAGGTAGCAAAAAAAAAATAAAAAATAAAAAAATAAATAAATAAATATATATATATATATATACACATATACACACACACACACACTATATATACATGCATCAATATAAACTTTACCTTCATCTACAAGCAAATACACCACATAGGTTGTAGAAGATAGAGAAGGAAAGAAACTCCAGAATGAAAGGGGGATGGCGGGCGGGTAACCTGGACTGCAAAAGTGAATACACTCGAACATCTACATTTATGGTAAGTATACACAACTGTACTATGTTCTTAGCGTTTCACTGTTGCAGTCATTACATTTGGGTAGAATCCCAAAGCTATGGAATGGGAGGCTGGAGCTAAACAGCATTAGGTGCGGCTATAAGACCCTGCAGAACTGCAGTGGCAAAGTATGCCCTGGACTTAGAGTAGAGAGGCAAATGATAATGCTTTGTAAAGGTGTGAACAGAACTCTAAGCAGCAGCCTCTAGAATGTCTTTGGTTGGTACTCCTCTGAGAAAGGCTGCTGATGTAGCTGCAGCTCTGGTGGAATGAGACCTAATGCCCTTGGGCACAGGTTTGCCATGGTGTAAGTAGCAGAAACAAATGCAGTGGCTTATCCACTTTGAAATAGTCTGCTTTGAAATAGCCTTTCCTTCTGATCTTGCAGCATACGTCACTAGGAAATGCTCAGTTTTTCTTAGAGCTTTAGTCCTGCTCAAGTAGAATCTTAACTGTCTGTGTATGTCCAAAGAATGCAGAACTCTCTCCCCCTTGTTCTGCAGATTTGGATAAAAGGTTGGCAGATGAACAGTTTGGTTAAAAGCCACAGTGGAAACCACCTTAGGCATAAATGAAGGACTGGTCCTCAGAGACACCCTGTCTGGGTAAAATATGATAAAAGGCTCCACAGCCATGAGGGCCTGTAGCTCTGAGACTCTTCTTGCTGAAGTAATTGCTAGGAGCAGAGCTGTTTTACATGATAAGAACTTCATATGCAGTAGCAGCTGGTTCAAATGGAGGCAGGGTGAGCTTTTCCAACACATAATTGAGGTCCCATGCAGGTATTGGTGATCTTCTGGGAGGCCTTAAATTTTTGGCTCCTCTAAGATACTGCTTTAGTAAAGGATGAGAAAAGATTGGTGGCTCCGTATTGTAATGAGCCGAAATGGCAGAGGCATGGATTTTAATTGATGAGAAAGATAGGCCTTTGTCAAGCATCTCAGTCAAGTATTGTAATATCTGAGGAATGTTTGGTTCTGCTGTATCAGTCCATTGTGCTTGATTCCAAGCACAGAATCTCTTCCATTTATCAGCATAAGATTTTCTAGTACTAGGCCTTCTGGTTTCCAAAATGACATCCATCACAGCTTTACTGAGAGGTGGTGTTTGCATAATTACATGATCAGCCATGCTGCCAGGTTCAGTGTTTGGAGTTGATTGTGCAGGATCTGATTGTTTTACTGGGACAGTAGTTGAGGTCTTTGAGGCAAGGTCCAATCTGGGTATTGAGACAAGTTCCTTAGGACTGGGTACCAGTATTGGCGTGGCCAGTCCGAGGCAATTAGTATAATCTTTGATTTCTCTTGTCTGACTTTTAGTAGGACCCTGGGAAGAAGAGGCAGAGGAGGAAAGGCGTAAACTGATAGGTTTTTCCAACTGAAGGATAGGGCGTCCACTTTCCATGCTTGTTTGTGATAAGTCCTTGTGCAGAATCTTTTCAATTGATAATTTTGAGGAGAGGCAAACAGATCTATGTCCGGGCTCCCCCATTTCTTTGTTATCATGCTGAAGACTTTGTGGATCTAGTTTCCACTCATGAGGGTCCATAAGGTTTCTGCTTAAATCGTCTGCCAGAGTATTTTGTTTTCTTGGCAGGAATTGAGCTTGAAGATGTATTTGGTAAGTCAAAGCTGTGTCCCACAGTGCCATGGCTAATCTGCAAAGGGGGTATGAGTGCGTGCCCCCATGCTTGTTTATATACCACATAACCATGGTGTTGGCCGTCTTTTTCAGTAGTTGTCCTGGATGAAGTAAGTCCTTGAAGGCTGTCAGTGCATTTTGAACAGCTAGCATCTCTTTTTGGTTGATATGCAGATGCATTTGTTTTAGGGTCCATATGCCCTGAATGCATCTTCCTGCCAGGTGGGCGCCCCCCATGCATAATCTGATGCGTCTGTTGTTAAGGTTTGGCTGGCAGGGGGTAGAGTGAAGGGCCGTCCCATGTTTTGGTGACATGCCTTTGCCCACCATATAAACTCCTGTTGTAGGCTGGGAATGAGAGGAATCATTGTTTCCAGACTGTGACAATGTTGACTCCATAAACTTTTTAGGTACCACTGAATTTCTTCATATGCAGTCTTGCATATGGAATCAGTAGGATGCAGGATGCCATGAAGCCCAAAGCCTGCAGAATTTGTCTTGCAGATAACTGGGTTTTTGTTGCTATCAGTTTGAAGTAAGTAGTCAGTTGCCTTTGTTTGTCTGGCGTGAGGTAAGCCATCTGGGCAGTTGTATTCAAGCTTGCACCCAGGAATGTTATCTTTTGAGAGGGTACCAGTTGTGATTTATTTTCATTTATTGTGTACCCTAGGCATGTAAGAAGCCTTTTCACAAACACCAGGTGTTGAAGAAGAATGCCCTTGTTCTCTGCTTGAATGAGACGGTCATCCAAGTAAGGATATATTTGTTTACCTCTTTGTCTGCAAAAGGCAATTACTGGAGCCAGGCACTTTGTAAAGACCCTGGGCGCAGTAGATAAGCCAAAGGGTAGTGCAGAGAATTGGTAATGCATTAAGCCAGCCTTGAAACGGCGGTATCTTCTGCACGATTCCCTTATTGGGACATGCAGGTATGCCTCTTTTAGGTCTAATGTCACCAGCCAAGCATTCTTGCCCAGCATGGGCAGAAGCTACTGCAAAGTCAGCATTTTGAATTTTGGAACGTCAGGTATGTGTTCAAAATTGATAAATCCAGTATTGGCCGCCAGGCCTTGTCCTTTCTGGGTACCAAGAACAGTCTTGAATAAAAACCTTGTCCTTTTTCCGTTCTGGTACTGGCTGAATGGCCCCCATTGTCCATGAGGGACGTAACCTGTTTCTGTGCCTCTGCCCATTGACTTTTGGCAGATCCGGCCAACCTTTTGCCATTGGCGGAGTATGGAAATGGAATCTGTATCCCTGTGATACTATGTTTAGCACCCACTTGTCCTGGGTTATTAACTGCCAATTTTGAGCAAAAAGTGCTAATTTTCCCCCTAAGGGTGCTGCTAAAAGGTAAGTGCTTGGTGAAGGCAGAGGGAAGTCATTGGGACTGTTTTCTGTAGGGTTGCGCTTTATCTCCTCCAGATTTGGAGGTAGAAGCACCCCATTGCTTTGACCTGTAAGAATCTTGTGCCTGGTATCCGGAACCTTTAGGGCATCTGGATTTGCCCCTTTGAGCTCTGTCGGACACAGGAAAGGACCAATTTTTTGTAGGCCAGTGTCTACTGAATCTTGGTGGCTGCACTTGTACGAAGTCTTTTACAGTTTGCATAGGCTTAGCTTTGTCTTCCATTTTCTTTAAAACCTCTTCTGCCTTAATACCAAACAGAGTATCATGCTGTAAAGGTGCATCCAGTAATTTAGCTTTAACATGATCACGCAAATTTTGCTCTTTTAGCCAGGCATTCCTCCTAATCACAAATCCAGTAACTGCGGCCCTGCAGGAGGCCTCTAAGGAATCAAAACCACATTGCAAAGTATGCTTTCCAACTTGTTCAGCTGCATGCAATAATTCCTGCAATTCTTTATTTTCTGCACATTCAGAAATCATCATTTTCTGTTTCAGCAATCCCATAATATGTTGTTTACACTTGAGCATATGAAACTGGCAGTTTAAGGCCCTAATTGCCAAGGTTGCAGATGTATAAACTTTCTTTCCCCATCTATCCAGTGCCCTTGAATCTCTGTCAGCGGGTGTAGGATTCTTCGCTGTTGAGGCCGTAACTCCCTTTGAACCCTGTGAAATCGTTTCAGAATCAGCAGCAGGATTTCTAAATAAAAAGTTGTGAGTCAGGGACCCTGTAATATCGGTCAGGCTTGCTGGGAGCCGGAAGTAAGGAGTCAGGGGTCAAGCTTGACTCCGAAAACACATCATCCACAATGTCTAAAACAAGGGGTATGGCTAAAGGCCTGTGCTGAGGGAGAAGAAGGAAATCCCTGAGCCTTTTTTGATTCTGAGAAATCTTGACTCTCCCAGTGAAAATGCTCCCTCAAAGTATGCAAGGTTTCTCCAAATGAATAATCCTCAGGAGGTGATGCAGATGGGATAGACACCTCTGCATCAGAATCTTCATAGGAAGGTATAGATAATTCCTGATCAGAAGAGGGATCAGAAGAAATGGAAACCTAATCTGAAGATTCATAATCAGTGTCTTGCCTAGGCCTCTTACCAGGAGGGGGTTGGGAACCCCTGATCAACGTAATAAGGTCTTCAGCCATTTTGATCATCTGTTTTTTAGGCATAGCGGCCTGTGCACGTGGCTCATGCATCAGTTTTTTAGCTTTAGAAGTTGCTATTGTCTGGTTTTGCAGCTGTCGTCGGTTTGATATAAAAATGTTGAGGCCTGAATACACCCTCAGAAGCCAGTGCCTGCTCAGTGGATCCATACCCATTCAAGGGAGATACATCCATGGGTCCAATACTTTGAGAATCTTGTGGTGTACTGGACTCCACCTGGGTCTCAGTAGGGGCCTGCGACTCGAAAGTAGTGGGTATCAGGGGCTGTGAAAGCACTTCACTGAGTACCGGCAAACCGGCGACTGGCTCAGGAGAAGCTTTGTCGTCTGTTTTAGACCTCGATTGTCTGTCTCTGTCCTTTTCTTTGGGTTTTTTTGTGTACTCCGGTAGTCGGATTGCTATCCAATGACATTTCTGGGTAGTTAAATCTGTTTCCAAAACATTTTGAGGCAAAAATATACAGACGCTTAATAGTGCGTTGGTTAAATCTAGCACAAAACCAACAACCAGGCACATTGTGATCAGGGCCTAGGCAAAGAATACAGTATAAATGGAAATCCTTATGAGGTATTTGCTTCCCACAAGTAACACAATAATTAACTTTTTCTGACATCGGTATGGAACAAGAAAAAAGTTTCTCCAACGGGGTACTTGGCTTTAGTGAAGACTTCGGTTCTGAAACTCGAACTCGAACATTTCAGGAGTCGGCCAACCGGCACTTGCGAAATGCTTCTGCTTCAGGTACCGCGTGGCAAGAAAGACTGAAGAAAATGGCGTTGGCTGCTTGTTTTATACCCCTGATGACCTGACGTCATGGAAGAGGAGACAGCAACCGACGCAGGAACCAAGACTTTGGAATTCAGGCCGACTGAGGGCAACCTGCCAGCAGATTACCCAAATGTAATGACTGCAATAGTGAAACACGAAGAACATCAGGTCAAACAAAGACTAAAGAACACTTACTTGAATAAAATTTCACATCTGCCTGAGAAACCTGTTTGGGTGGGGGTGGGGGGGCAATTAGAGAAGTCTTGCAGTTTGTAATGTTACTTCAAACTCTATATACTGACAGATGAAAGCAACCATTTTCCTTTAAAATATATGCCACCTGCTAAACAACACGAATATCACATAAATGGCTGTAATAGACCCCCCCCCTTCATATCTCCTAAGGTAAATGCAGAGTATCATGCCAAACTTGAATAAGTTTGAAGGCATTCAATGAAACTGTAGATGCCGGAGCAAGAGGATCAATATTAAAGTTCATGGATAAGAACAGGACTCAAACTACAAGATAGATAACAGTCTTCTAAGAATACATTAAAAACAGTCACAGGTTCCCAAACTGAAGTACATGGTTACCAGCAGCAATGGGAACAATAACAGAAAGAGCTGTAAAATAGAAAGTAACCTCTGCCATCTTCAGGTCTTCTACAGAGGAGGAAGTCAGCCACAAATGTGCCCGGTACCCTAGCTGTAACTAGTACGAAAAAGCATCAAAAATCAAATCAGATAAAGATATTAGTAATCACCACCTACGCTAATCCTGAACATGCACACAAATAACACACAAAAATACAATTCTCTCATCTTGTAGGGTAAAGAGCACACTTCTTTACGTACAGTTAGAGTAACTTGTTTCTAAGAAAATTACTAAAAGACCTATCCTCAAGAAAGTAAGATCTAGCAAAAGGAAAAAAGTGAATGAAAAGAGGAAACAGTGAACTGGAGCCTCTACCACAGAACATCTGAAGCTATGGGAATGTACAGTCACATAACAGTATTATGCTTAACATTAAAAATCACTGCTATAGTTCATTTAAAATAAATAAGTACCAGTGGGATATTACCAAACACCACATGCCTTGTAATACAATAGGGGGAACCAAGTTCAACTTTTAAGCTGAATCTACAACCTGTAATGCCCATAGGGGGGAAAAAAAAAATCCCACAAAGATGGCCAAGTGGCTATGTTACAGAAGCTGGGCTGAAACATTTTTGAAAGCATCTTCAGCTTTTCAACCCTTGTAGAATGTGTTCTGTCATGATCAGCTAAAGGCTAAATACAGCAGTCATAACAAAAATGTTTTTCCTCAGAACCCCTACAATACACACCATGAGATTACTCACTCTTACTACGGATGTAAGCCTACAGATCTCCCCGGGAACAAACACGCCACAGATCGTATGGTATCCATTGATGAACTCATGCATTATGTACCTTCCCAGATATATGCCCCAAAAATTCCACCAAGGGAAAAAATGTGTAAACACAATCCTTCACTTCCCTGTCTGCTCTTCTGGTAATAATGAAACTACTTGAACTCTTTTGTTCTGTTTATGCGAGAGAACAAACAGGGATAATAACATAGACAACACAATTACAACTGATCATTCTGATGGCTTGTTTGGATACTGCTGTAGATAACTTTCTTGGTATAAAAATAAAACACTGACCATATACGCATAATCTTTAGCCAAGTTATCATAATATCATAGTTGCCTGCATCTGTATGGGGAGTGGGATGGAAAATGAGTTGAATTAACAAACTGCATGATCACTTTGGGCAAAAAAGGGTGATCAAAGGTGCTACTCTGAGTACCAGTGTGGGTCTTTCTGCACATCAAAGCTAGCAGTTCTTAAGTCCTCCAAGCATAGGTGATGACTCTTGGGTTTTCCAGGATAAAAAAAAAAAAAAAGAAACATCAGAAATGTCAGGCTTGCATGGAAGGATAGGGAAATTTCTTAATGACCAAGCTGAAGTGTCATGGAATTGAACAAGTCTCCTTGTAAGCTTGAGATGTACTGTACATTAAAGGAGCATCTAGAGAAGAAAATGGAGAGTCAAATGGCAGGTAGGTGGAAACTGCTCACAAATGAACCAGATTAAGACAAAGGCTAGGCCCTGATCAAAAAGTTCAGAAAGGAACTGACATATAAAGTGGCTAGCCAAGTTCATGTGCTTCCTGTTGCACCAGAAAGAAAACGTATCCACTTAAACAAGTATTTGTTGGCCTCCTGCTGTGTACCAAATTGTCTGAGGAGAAAAAACAGTCATCATGTGTAACTTCCCTGAGATCTTCTATGTTCAGTCTGATTCAAGTGCAACACACACACACACACACACACACACACACACACACACACACACACACACACACACACACACACACACACACACACACCACTTACTTTTCCTTCGTTCCACTCCTGACCTTCAAGTCTCCTTTCTGGTGCGTCACTGAGACACCCACTCACAGTTTGTTCATTCCTCCATTGACCATGGGGGGTGAAGGTGAAGAATGAACCAACTGGGAATGGGATCATCATCCTTGCAGTTGAACAAGGTTTTATCCTTAAACCCTGTCCTCTCTTTCTGTACAGGCTCATCAGCACCCAGTGGGGTTTAACAAGAAATATTTGCAATGCATATCCACGTTTTCACATGACAGTCATACAAACCCCATTCCCTTTGAAAGTGAGCATGCTCATGTGACCCTTTTTTTACCAAGGGAATTCTACCATGGACTTGTGCCTCAAGCATATGCCTCATCCCCTCTGATGAAGCCTCTCCTCTTCCATGCTAGCTCTGGAAGGTATACGAGCCACTAATCAAGAATGGGTCACCTAGCTCATATTTAGAGCTTTATCTCTCTATGCCAATGGGACTGGCAGGAAGGGGTACATTATGGTCTCTTCTTTCTAGGTTAGCAGAATGTAGTTAGCATGTATAATTACTGGATGATGCCAATGGACATCCATCTTATTCCCTGATGTCGATCCTCAGAAAAATGTTGGCTGGGGATGATGCAAAGTTTCCAGGAATCAAGCCGGTCACAGGCTTCTGCATGACAGGAAGACCCAAGAATCAGAAATGCAACACTGATCTACTGGAACATCTACAGTTACTTATTAGTTATGTACTTACCATAAACTGGTATCTGTGTTGTCCTCTTCTCATTCTGCTTCACGTATGGGTCTCAGATCTGAACCTCGGACATGGCTCAGGCACCTCCCACAGACGTGGACTTCCAAGTTCAAACTCCTCCCCTTACCCATAATCCTCTGCACCTCATCCAACCTCCTCAGATCGAGTTTGCCGGCCCCAAAGCCACGGAAAAAAAGGAAGAAACCCAGACGCTCAACCTGGAACCAGAGTTCCAAAAAAGGCTATCTAGCTCCTCCAGAAGCATATCCAGAAGGAGGGGGCAGTTTGGGAGGGAAGGTGAAGCAGAATGAGGAGGAGGACAACAAGGATACCAAGTTACAGTACACACATAACTAATAAATCTGATGACGTCCTTCTCCTTCTGCTTCATGTATGGATCAAAGTCCCCAGCTATACATTTTCTTGGGTGGCCTCAAGGAAGAATATGTCAGAGCACAGAAGAATCAAAGGATGTCCTGCTCCTGGACACAACATCCAATTTATAGTGGGACACAAAGATTTGAGAATTAGACCAAGTGGCAGGAGCACAAATGTCATCAATAGAAATCCTAGAAGAAAAGGCAGCTGATGCAGCAATAGACCTCATGGAGTGAGCTTTTAGAAGACCTGGCAATTTCCAACCATTCCTTTAATAAATGAAGGCAATAAAGTTAGTGATCCACTTTGAAACTGTTACTTTGGAAACAGCTTGACCCTTACGATTAGAGGAAAAGGAAACAAATAACTTCCTGAAGTGCCTTGTCCTATGGAGGCAGGACCAAAGCTGCATATGAACATCCTAGGAATGCAGAATGTATTCTCCTTTGTTAGAGTAATTAGGAATGAGCGCCGATAATTGAACACATTGATTGATATTGGAAGATGAAGCCACCTTCGGCAGAAAAGAAGGATTAGTACAGAGACACACCCTATTCTTGTGGAAGATGATGTGAAGATGTTTGGAAGAATGTGCTTGCAACTCGGAAACCCTTTTTGCTGATGTCACTGCGAGAAGAAAGGTGGATTTCCAAGACAAAACCTTCAAGTCATAATCCTTACCCGGCTCAAAGGGACTCTGGGTTAAGGCTTGCAAACCAGAGTGAGATCCCACGAGGGCGCAGGGTTTTTAATAAGAGGCCTCAAAAGAAAGATCCCTTTCAAAAAAGCTTTATATAGACTAGAAAAAGCAAGAGACCATGACAAAAAACCTGAATGAAAGTTGAAGACAGCTGCTAGCTGCAGTTTAATGCTAGCAAAACTAGAACCTTGCGTAAACAAGGATTCTAAAAATGACAGAATAGAGGGGATTGGAGATGAAAATAAGGGTCCACATTATTATTGATTGCCCAAACAGAAAATGTCTTCCACTTACTGTTATAAACCTTCTGGGTAGATTATTACTGGGAGGCCAGAATAACAGCATTTGACCAGAGAAGAAAACCTGGGCCCTCTAACGATTACAGGAAGTGGAGAAACCATGTAGTCAACTTGAGAGTGTGGAGATCGGGGTAGCATCCTAAAGTCGAGTGAGAGAGGAGGGCCAGTTTGGGTTCCACCATCCAAGGAGGATGTTTGACATGAGACCAGAGGAAGGGGAACCACAACAGGTGAGGCCAGAAGGGGGCAATGAGGATTACAGAGCTCTTCAACCATTTGGCTTTCTGAAGGTATCTGTGGAGCAAAGGTAGAGGAGGGTAGACATACAGGAGTCCTGAAGGCCAATTGTGGACTACAGCGTCCCTTGGGGAACCCTCCCCCAAAGGATGAATCAGAGCAAAGTACCTGCTGCATTTGGTTTGGTGTTGTAAGTAAGGAGACAAGAGAAGGTCGCAGCAGGGACAACCCCCAACGGTGGAATATCTCATTCGCCACTGACTGAGGGACCACTCCTGAGGCATCAAAATAGACCTGATGAGCCTGTCCACTAACACGCTGGATTTTCCTGGTACATGTGTTGCAAGAAGAAAGCGGTTTGAAGAGATCACCCATTCCTATACCCTCATTGCCTCTCTGCAGAGAGGGCATGAATGGATTTCTTCTTGCATGTTGATGTACCAGACAACAGCCATGTTGTCTGTGTGAATAGGAATAGTCCCTGGAGGGAGGACATCTTGAAAGGCTTGCAATGACGGAAGAACTGCCCTCATCTCAAAGACGCTGAAATGCAGACTGGTCTCTGTGTCCATGTGCCTTGGACCATCTTCCCTGAAAGTCCCCCCCCCCCAAGATGGGAAGTGTCCATGGTCACAGTATCTGATGGCAAGAGAAGAGTGAATGGTCTGCCTACAGTCACATCCACTTGAATCCACCACCTTAGATCGGATCTGCAAATGTTTGTTAACCTGACAGTAGCAGACAAGGGACAACACAGAATAGACCACTGAACAGAGTCTCTACTGGAGAATGTCCATATACCTTTCTAGCGGAACCAACAAAATGGCAGCAGTCATAGAACCCAGAGCTCTCAGAATCAATCTGGCTGTAGGTGATGAGGAAAGTAGAACAGCCTGAACTTGGGACTTCAAAGTGTCGCTGCGATGCTGGGGCAAGGCAGCTACCTGAGTAGAAGTATTCAGATGTACACCAATGAACTCTAGGTTCTTAGCCAGCATAGGTTACTTTTCCACATTTATGGTTATGCCTAGAGAGAGAATGAGACAGCTGGTATGGATAATCCCTGGCTTGACAAAGTTGACCCTGACTGGGGGCGGTCAGGAGCCAATTGTTCAGATATGGGAATACCTGAAACCCTTGCAATCTTAGATGCGCTGTGGTCTTTGCTATGCACTTGGTAAACACCCAGGGGACTGTGGTGAGACCAAACAGCAAGGGTTGAAATTGGAAATGACTGGCTCCCAGATGGAAGTGAAGATGGCTCCTGGAGCACCTATCTATTTTTATGCGATAGTACGCATTCTTGGCTCAGGTCTAGAATGGACCACAGGCCCCCTGGCTTTTTTGGCGCACACACACACACACAAAAAAAAAAAAAAACGGGAAGCCACAACAATCAACTACAACTATAATCTTGAAACTTTTTTTTTTTTTTTGAAGAGAAGGAAAAAGGGCCAAATCCCGAGAGGAAAGAGACCGTGAGAAGCTAACACACTAGAACACTAAGAGAGGAGGGAACAAGTAGAAATACAAAACTAAGTGAATAAGGACAGCAACAGAGCAAAAAACTGGCAAGAATTAAAGTGAATCTTATCTGAGCCTTGGAATCACATCTGGGAACACCAGCTGCAAATGAAACTGGAGGAGGTTGGGCTTGGTGTAGAGGATTATGGGTAAGGGGAGGAGTTTAAGTCTAGAAGTTCAAGTCTCTGGCAGGTTTTTGAGCCAGATCCTAGGTTCAGATCCGATACCTATCTGTGAAGCAGAATGAGGAGGACATCAGATCTTAAATCCAACTTAACTGTACTTTCTCAGAAGCCCCTCCAAGTGGCCTAGGCAACCTTGGCTTTCCCAGTGAAATGCGGCTGGGACCCTCTCAGTGCCTTTCCTTTCCTGTCCTGAATAAGAACATTTGCAGTAAGTGTTGTTCTGGCCCAGGATGTAGGATGTCATTACTGTTAGCTGTAATTCTTGTTCCAAAAGCTATGCCTATATTGCTAGACAGCACAGGAGCTAAGAATGAGTTCCCCCTTGTTAATTCACCACACAACTGTGGTGTCATCTGTCCAAATCTGCTGTTACTGGAGAGGTAAGATTGCTGTGGAAGACTTTTATAGCTAGAAACACTTCCAGAATTTCTTTTAGGTTCATATGCAGTTTTTGATCTGGAGTCCAGATTCCCTGCACCTTCAACTGCCCTCCGCAATCTATATGTGAGCTGTCTGAGATGATGGATTTATCCATCTCTGGTGGACAGAAACTTGCCCCTGGGTTCTGCAGAATGCTGTCTTGCCACCAGACTGGTTTCTTTTCAGGCAGGAAGGGGCACCACACTTTCTAAGGGTTGTGAATGCTGTTCCCCAAGTTTTTTTTTTTTTTTTTTTTTAAGGAGCCACTCGTGTTTTCTTATGAGCAGCTTTGAAAGAAATCATTACGATGCAGTATGCCATGTACCCAAAGGCCCTTAAAATTTCCTTGCAGTGACACTGTGCTTTGTAACAGGCTCTGTGGACAGCTTGTCAAATAAGAGACCTTGTTTTTGGGGTAGGAATGCCTTTTGGTGTACTGAATTTATGAGTGCACCCAAAAAGAGAATCCTTGTCTGTGGCTATAGTTGACACTTGTGTAGATTGAGAGTGAGGACTACCCTTCTGGAAGCAAGGCATGGTGATGTGAAGGATTGACCAATGTTCTAGGGTGGCTTTTGACTGGATTAAGCAGTCAGGTTGGGTCAGGGTAAAACTGAAGTCTTAAAGTTCTTCAATGGGCTAAAACCAATACTAGACATTTGGTAAACACTCTGGGAACAGCAGAGAACCAAATGGTAAAGTACAGTTGTGTAAAATCTTACCATAACAGTAAATGTCCTTTTCACTACTGCAGTATTCTTCAATGAAGGGACCTCCTGTCAAGGATAGACCAACATTCTGGCCAGTAAACCAAAGCCTTTAGATTTTATAGGTCCCACACATGCTCTCAGTGTAGGACAAAGGTGACCTACAGATGCAACTACTCAAACCTGAACTACCCTACAAGGAACAAAATAACCCCAAGGATAACATAAAACATGTACATCCGGAAGAAAAAAAATTCAGAGAGGGAAAGGAAATGGCAGCCCCTCAGTGAAGAGGATAACAAAAGACAGGGGCAAGAGCCATAACAGAGGAGGAAAAGGAGAGACTGAATACTTAAACAGTGAAGAGAAAGGAAAATTGTGTAAAATCTTACCATGACCATAGATGTTCTTCTCTTCCATGTTGCAGTATTCTACACGTGGGTTTACCCTTCTTCTTTCCAGTTCGTCTGGCCAGGATTCCCAAGATTTTCAAGTCGAATGTCCTTAGGTGCGTTGGACATCTGATATGGCAGCAGGAATGTGGGCCATAAAAGTGACATCTGCAAGCACCAGCCCTCAGAACACAAAGCCCCAGTTGGAGCCAGTCCTAAGGCCATAGCCTGTCTAGTGCCACCCAGGAGAGCAACTGCAACCTGACGGGAAGGAAACCTGCAACATGGAAGAGAAGGACATCTACGGTTATGGTAAGATTTTACACAACTTTCTTGTGTCCTATTCCACTGTTGCAATATTCTACATGTGGGTGAATGCCAAAGCTCACTGACGATTGGGTGGTGGTCTGGAAGAGGTTTCCAGGAATCTGTGTAGGATAGCCAAGGCAAACCCCACCCTGGCTCTAGAGATATGGTCCAGCTTGTAGTGCTTGGTGAAAATGTGCACAAAGGACCAAGTAGCTGCTTCAAGGATGGTGTTGGTGTCTATCCCATTAAAGAAGGCTCCAGAAGAGCCCATTGCTCTGGTGGAGTGGGCTTTGACATTGCCCTGCAAGGTTTTCCAATGGTATAGGTAACAGAATGAAATGGCCCTGGAGATCCAGGCTGAAAAGGTCTGTTTGGTCACTGCTTTCCTCAGGGCTCTGGCGTGGAAGGAGACAAACAGTTGGTCTGATTTCCTAATGGACTTGGTTTTATGTAGATAAAACAAGAAGTTATGTACTCACCATAACATTCGATGTATGTAGTCCATCTCGCCTTACATTCTTACCTGTGGGTTCGGAGCCTTTAGCTCGAAGTCTTTCTATTGGCTGGGCTAAGATGGTATCCCATGCTGCACTGCTCTCTATCCCCAGATCTAGTTTCCTGCAAGCACCAGCACTCATTCTCCATGCATAACACCACCTAAGGAAAGTAAAAACAAACCAAGAATGAAGGGAACTCTGAAACCAGGCCTAACCTCCAGATCCTCCAGGACGGGGGGGAAAGTAAGAATGTGAGGCGAGATGGACTACATACATTGAACGTTATGGTGAGTACATAACTTCTCGATGTTATGTAGTCCAATCTCGCCTACATTCTTACCTGTGGGACAGCGTCCCCAGCACCTAAATCCTGGGAGGCTCAGTGGAAAATACTCCTGAGCACTGTGGAAGCAAAGGAAGACCTGCCCCTAGATACCACATCTAACTTGTAATGAGTAACAAAGGTGTGAGGAGATGCCCAAGTAGCTGCAGCACAAATATCATCCAAAGACAATCTGGCCTGAAAAGCTGTAGATGTAGATACAGACCGGGTAGAGTGAGCCTTCACCCAGAACGGTAAATCTCTTCCCCCTGAAGTATAAATGAAAGAAATACAACTGGAAATCCACCTGGACAACGTGACTTTGGAAACAGGAGACCCAATTCTGTTTTCCGAAAATGAAACAAACAACTGATCAGATTTTCTGAGGTCTTTCATTCAGTGCAAATAAAAACGTAATTGTCTGTGCACATCCAGTTGATGAAATTTGAATTCTGCCTTGTTTGAGAACCGAGGAAAAAACACTGGCAATTCAATAGATTGGTTAAGGTAACTAACGGACGCTACTTTGGGAAGATAGGAGGGATTCAGTCTGAGAGAAACCCTGCCTTTATGAAAAATCAAATAAGGGGTTTTGATTGGTAAAGCTTGAAGCTCCAAAACGCGTCTGGCTGACTTGATGGCTACCAAAAAGACAGTCTTCCAAGTTAAGGGAATGACATATCCTCAGGTAATTATTTGTAGAACCCATTGGTCCTGGGGGATATCCTGCCAGGCCTCCGGGTATAATGAGATTCGACCCCAGACTGGCTCCGGAAATGCACAGTCGGGCCTCCCATCAGGAGCGGCGGTAGGGAGAACCACGAAAGGAATCATGGACTCCCGAGTTGTGAGGGCCTCCTCTGCCCTTAGGGCGGTGTCTTCCTGAATAACCACCCCCTCCCTGCCTCTGGAGGGGGGCTCACCTTGTGCACCGGGAAAAAACCTCTTTGATTTTTTGAACCACATTTTTCCACCCCTCTGGGCCTTGGGATAAGGCCTAGAGGGAAGGGAAAAACAGACTCCTACGGCAGACAGAGTTTTTCCCTCTTGCTTGCACCTAGTGAGAGTGTCTTTCACCTTGGTTCCGAACAAAGAGGAACCATTAAACATGGCGTTAGTGAATGAAGACTTGAAGGCCTCCACGAAATGACAAAGGCACAACCAGACCTGCATCCTAAGAGCAGCTCCATAACTTGCTTCCCTACTCGCTCCCTCGGCTGCATAGGAGATCAGCCTCATGGAGGAGTTCACAATAGAATTGAGGGTGGACATCTGAGTGCTGACCTTCTGGACCACTGCCTCAGAAATGTTACCCGTGAGAGTATCTCCAAGCTCCTTTAGGAGATCTCTCTGGATCCGTGTAAAGTGTGATAAGTAATTCAGTGACCGCAAGGTAAAGGTCGCTGAAGAAAATGTACGCTTCCCGTACCGGTCCATAACCCTAGACTCCTTGTTAGGAGGATGGACGGTGGAAGAAGTCTCAGCTAAATGCGTGGCGGCTGCCACCACCATGGCATTCACAGGGACTCCCTTGGATAGAAATTCCTTATCAGGAGGGGCAGACAAAAAATTATTGGGTCTCCTGGGGACTGGTTCCACAGAGTCAGGGGTTTCCTATGCCCTTCGACAAACCAAATCCAGAAGCTCGTCGAAGGGTGGAGATACCCAGGAGGAGGAGGGCTGAGCACCAAAGGCCTTCAGGAAGACAGACTCCTCTTCGGAGGGGGCTTTGGATGGCCAGTCACCTCTGCTTCAAAATCTCTAGGATATCAAAGAAAGAAACATCCTCAGAGGATGACTTAGGGGACCCCTCCGATTCCTGGAGGTCGGTGTCTGACGTGAGATACTCATCCTGGGAATCTATGTGCTTCCTCTTGCACGTTTTCTTTCTGGGTGGCACCTCAGGCAAAAACTCTGACGGGCTCTCAGAAATAAGGGGACCACTCGTGGGGGTACTCTGAGGCCTTGGGGCTCTGCTGTCCAGAGATAGATGGCGATCAGAGACCTGCACCAGTGTTGTAGGGGAAAGAGTGACCGACCCGTATGATGCCGCTGATGACCTGGCCAGCGCGCTCCTCATGGCCTCGAAGGCTGGTCCTCCCGGATCTGAAGAACGACCGGTCTCCGAAGCAGAGACAGGAGTCAGGCCTCCCCACGCCGAAGCGCTGAGAGGTGTCCCGAAGCCTCTCCATCTGGTCTGACCAATGAATCCTGAGTCCTGAACCCCGTCGATGGTGTCAGAGCGGATGTCGGAACCGATAAGCCAGGAGGGGCTGTCGGAACCGACCTAGGGACATCACACAGAGCCGAGCACTCTGGCTCCGAATGCTGAGATGTGCTCGGAGGAGGAAGTATCTATGTAAGTTGAGGGACCAGCTCTGGAGCCGACTGGGTTGGAGCCGAGAACAATTTAGCCAGTACTGGTGACTGAAGAAGTCTCTGCACCACTCTATCGACGTCCACATCCGATAAGGTCCTGGAAGATTTGGAGGATAGGGAAGGAGATCAAGACCTCCTCTCTGAAGGAGACCTGCGAGGAGATACCGGCCTAATGCTAGACGACTGGCTCTGAACAGGCTCCAAGAAAATTGGAGCCGAAGCAGGTTCCATAATCACTGACACTTCCTGCGGCCCCAAGGACAATGGAGCTGAGGATGTCGATGAAGATTTTGCTATTTTCTCCGGCGGCTCCGAGGATACTGATGGAGCCAGGGATCGCTTTTTTGCCTTGGAAGATTTTGCCTTAGAGCTGGAAGCACTCTCCAGAACCTCCTTGAAGGAGGGTTTCAGAAGTTCCTTCAAAATCAATTTGTTCTTCCTTTCCTGAAGAACACGCGGGCTAAAGGTATGACAAAAACTACATGACTCCTGGAGATGAATTGCTCCCAGACAGTACACACAGAGTGTCCATCAGTGATGGACATCTGATAACTGCACTTGGAGCACTTCTTGAAGCCCGAGGGCTTATGCTCCTTAGTATCTTTTGACATAGTTACCACAAACAGAAAGTAACTAACTCAAAATAGACCAATGGCAGAACAGCCACAAGCGCGGGAACAAGCCAAACAACAAACAGAACATCACAAAGACCTCTAACTCAAATGATCCTTATACACAAATACAAGGGGGGAGGACCAATTCCTCTAATTTAAACGGTTTTCGTCCAAGGGAAGGATTTAGCACACAAGGAAAGCAAGGGGACAGACTAGGTCATCTAAGAGCGTTGGAAACTGCTAGTGGGATACCACAGAATGCGCTATAAAAGAAAACACAACTTTTCCACAATACAGTCAAGAACACACACAACAGCTATTAAAATAGCTTTTTGCAAAAAACTTCTCTGATATAAGAAGAAAAGGGTACTTGGCCACAGCCAAGAGCGAGACCACATCCGAGCTACACGAGCAGCAAACGAGATCTGGGGATAGAGAGAAGTGCAGCATGGGGTACCATCTTAGCCCAGCCAATAGAAAGACTTTGAGCTAAAAAGTATGGCCGAGTCGGAGCCGACATTCGGCTCCGAACCCACGGGTAAGAAGGTAGGCGAAATTGGACTACATAACATCCTAAGTTGTCTGTGGACGTCTAGGGAATGAAGTACTCTCTCACTATCTCCCTGCAAATTGGAGAAAAAGGTGAGCAGGTGAATGGCCTGGTTCAAGGATAGGTCATTCACTACTTTGAGCGTGAAAGACAGAGTATTCCTGAGAGTAACCCTGTCAAGGTGGAAGACTAAATAAAAAAGGTGGTGTAGCCATTAGAGCTTGTAGCTCTGAGACCCTCCTGGCAGAGGTCAGAGCCACCAATAAAACAGTTTTCCATGTGCAAACTTTTAGGGAGGCTTTGTCTGCTGGCTCAAAAGAGGGTAGGACGAGTTATTTTAATACATAGTTAAGGTCCCAGGGAGGAGGAGACGGTTTCCTGGGAGGTCTCAAGTGAAGTACCCCTTTGAGGAAGAGTTTAGCAGGAAGTCTGGATGCAAGGGGTGGATCCAGAGGTAAACAGGCAGAAATTGCAGACAAGTGTGCTTTTAAAGATGAGTAGGCCAGTCCTGTCTGTAATAGTTCACACAGGTAAGACAGGATAAGAAAAAAAAAAGTTATGTACTCACCATAACGTTCCATCTGAGTAGGTAACTTCATTTGTAATCAACCTGTGGGATATCGGATCCGAGCCGGCAGCTTTCCAAGCTAGAGATCCGAGCTCCAAGCTTCTCCCCTTTAACCATAACACCCTGCCACCTCCTTCCAATCCCCAGATCACGTCTGCCCATCTACATAATCTCACCATGACAAAACAACAACTTGGCGAATCCTAACCTAAGGATTAACAAATGACCTGGACAAACCATCCTAGTGTTCAGGAAACCAAAGAACCAGGTTGGGGGAAGGAGGGAGGGTCGGTTGATGACAAATGAAGTTACCTACTCAGATGGAACATTATGGTGAGTACATAACTTCTTTATCTGAAGTAGGAAACTTCATTTTATCATCAACCTGTGGGACAGATTCCCCAGCTACGAAATAACTTGGGAGGTCCTCAAGGAAGGATATTCCGGAGCACTGCAGAGCCAAAAGCCGCCTTTCCTCTAGACACTAAATCCAATTTATAGTGAGAGATAAAGGTATGAGAGGATGCCCAAGTAGCCGCAGAACAAATGTCATCCAAGGGAATTCTTGACCAGAATGCTGCAGATGTAGCCACAGAACGGGGAGAGTGAGCATGAACCCCAGTAGGCTCTGGCAGGTCAGACAGTTTATATGTGAGCAGAATGCAATTTGAAATCCATCTGGCCAGAGTCCCCTTCAACACAGGCTTACTCAAGAAGGGTTTAGCAAAAGAGACAAAGAGCTGATCAGACTTGCGGAAGGCCACTGTTGTGTGTAAATAAAAACGTAATTTTCTATGAACATCTAACAAATGAAGTTTGTACTCCCGTTTGTTTTGATAGTTGGGGAAAAAAACTAGGAGATTAATGGACTGAGTGATGTTAGTCTCGGAGGCCACTTTAGGTAGGAAAGATGGGTTAGTCCTAAGAGAGACCCTGCCCTTATGTAAAACCAGATAAGGGGCTTGAAGCTCCGACACCCTTTTAGCTGAGGTAATGGCTACCAAAAAAGCAATTTTCCAGAACAAATATTTCAAATCAACAGAAGCTGCAGGTTCAAAAGGAGGTCCAGTTAGAGCTTGAAGGACCAAGGTTAGATCCCATGGAGGGACGGGGTTCCTAACAGGGGATCTCAATAGAAACGTATCTTTCAGAAAGGTCTTACAAATCTTGGTGGAAGCGAGGGGACTAAGATTATCTCCAATGTGAAAATGCGAGATGGCAGCCATTTGAACCTTTACAGTAGAACTGTCCCCTTGCTGAAAAATATATGATAGAAATTTGAGCATTGCTGGGATGGGAGCAGTGAAAGGGTCCAAATTCCTATGAGACGCCCAAATAGAAAACCGCTCCCATTTACTATTGTAAACCTTCCGGGTAGAAGGCTTATGCACCGCTACCAGGATAGATCTAACTGCAGACGAGATACCAGGAGTCCTAGCAACTAATGGAACTGGATCTACCACGCTGAGAGCTTGAGATAGACCAGGTTCGGGGGTTTCAATCCCGAAGGATGAGATATTAGATCCGGGATGGGATCCAAGATCCAGAGAGGAGCTATAAGATGAGACCGCAGGCACGGGAACCAGGTTTGACGAGGCCAGAATCGGGCTATGAGGATAATCTTGTTCCCCAACCGACGAGCTTTCTGTAAGAATTTTGTTATCAATGGAAGAGGAGGATAAGCATACAGAAGACCGGGTGGCCAAGCATGGACTAGAGCGTACCTGGGGCTTTCCCCTGGAGGGGGAATTAGAGCGAAAAACTCACTGCACTTCGCGTTGGAAGGCGACGCGAAGAGATTGCAGCAAGGCTGACCCCACTTACGGAAGATCTGCTTCGCTACTAAGGGATTCAGAGACCACTCGTAAGACGAGAGGATAGTTTGACTCAGTTTGTCTACTAAGATGTTGGACCGACCTAGAATGTGCATCGCTAACAGAAAACGGTTGGTGGATATCGTCCAATCCCAAACTCTCATGGCCTCTCGACAAAGAGGGTAAGACCTGGTCCCCTCCTGTTTGTTGATGTACCAGACCACCGACATGCTGTCTGACTGAATCGCAATAGTCCCTGGAGGGAGAAAGGCATGAAGGGCTTGCAACGTTAGTAGCACCGCTCTCATCTCAAGAACACTGATATGCAGAACGGTCTCTGAGTCCACGTACCTTGAACAGTTCTGCCCGCGTAATGCCCCACCCACCCAAGGAAAGAAGCGTCTGTGGTCACCGTGGCTTGGGGTTGCAGCATAACAAACGGTCGTCCTTCCCAAAGCTCTCGGGAGTAGAGCCACCACATGAGGGAATTTCTGCAAACTCTGCTGAGAGGAATCGGTAAGTCCAAAGGGTTGTGAAAGATGGACCACTGAACCTGCAATGTCCACTGGAGAATCCTCATGTGCAAGCGAGCTAAGGGCGCGAGGTTGATTGCAGCTGCCATGGACTCTAGAGCTCTGAGGACTAACTCCGCTGACGGGGCAGGTGACTGAAGAAGGGCTAAAATGTGTAAGGTCAAACCGAGAATTCTGTCTGACGTCAAGAAGGCCTTGGTCTGAAGCGTGTCTATCCTGGCCCCTATGAACTCCAAGACTTGAACTGGTTGGAGGGGTGACTTCTTCAAGTTTATGGTGATCCCCAAATGGGACGCTAGAAGTAGGAAACAATCCCTGGCTAAGCAGAATAGATGCCTGGTGGGGGGGGGTAAGGAGCCAGTCGTCTAGGTAAGGAAAAACCTGTATTCCCTGAAGTCTCAGGTGGTCCGCTACAACTGCCATGACTTTGGTGAACACCCTGGGAGTTGTGATGAGACCGAAGGGTAGGATCCTGAACTGGTAATGACTGGCCCCTAGCCAGAAGTGGAGAAACCTCCTGGAACGCCTGTCCATGAGAATGTGATAGTACGCATCCTTGAGGTCTATGGAGCACAGCCAGTCCTTCTCCTGCAGCAGGGGCAGAATGGACTGAAGCGTGACCATTCAGAATTTTTCCTTGGCAATGAAGAGGTTCATTGTTGAAAGGTCAAGGATCGGCCTTAAGTCCCCTGTCTTCTTTGGCACCAAAAAGAACCTGGAGTAATTGCCTAATCTGGATTGTCCTGGGGGGACGTGCTGGATGGCTCTTTTTTTCTAGCAGCTTTTTTACCTCTAAAGCTGCAGCCTCCCTCTGACTGGGTGGTACATCAGGGAGGAACCTCGACTGAGGAGGCAGATTTATGAAAGGGATAGAGTAACCTCTGGATATTATTCGAAGCACCCAGCGATCTGATGTTATGGACTCCCACTGGGCCAAGTGCTTCGAAAAACGCCCCCCCCCCCCGACTGTCTCCAGAGAGAAGCAGTCTGGCAACCCCTCAGGGCTGCTGCGTGGGTCGGTCAGAAAAAGGTTCCCGCAAACCAAAATTTTTCGCCCCCCCCCCCCCTGCCTCTGGGCCGGCGTCCAACTTGTCTCCCTCTGCCTCTGAAGGACGAAGGGTCCGGAGTGTAACGGGACTGCTGAGACTTCCGGAACCACATCTTCTTTTGTCCTCTCTGGTTACTAGAAAAGGACCTTTGAGGATCCGAGAAGCGGACTCAGAAGGCAAACAGTGTCTTCCCATCTTTCTCACTTTGAACCAATGTGTCGTGGACGGTCTTCCCAAACAGAGTAGAACCGAAGGGTGCGTTTGCGAAGGACGCCTTGAAAGGTTTTGCAAAGTCACAAAGCCAGAGCCAGGCGTGACGCCTTAAGGCGATACCGGACGCGCTGGCTCTAGCGGCTCCTTCCGTGGCATTGGAAAGTAGCCGGATAGACGTGTTAGAAACAGATTTCAGATTGGCTATGCGAGCCGAGAAAGTCCGTTTGTCCCCGGCCGACATGGACTCAGGGGAAGACTCAGCATATTCTTTCACCAGATCCCGCTGAAGTCTAATTACATGGGCCAAATAAATTCAGCGCCCTTATAGAAAAGGTAGCTGAAGCAAACATCTGCTTCCCGATGCAATCCATCGTCCGAGACTCCTTATCAGGGGGATGGATCGAGGAACTATCCTGAGCAAGTTCCCTCTTGGTGGCTGCCGCCACCACCATGGCATTTACCGGGGAACCCTTACTCCAAGCTGTCCTGTCCACAGGGGGACTAAGAATCCTGTCTGGCCTCCTGGGGATTGGCTCTACAGTGTCTGGTTCCTTCCACGCCCTGGTAGTGATGAGGTCAACCAGGGGTCGGCCCGCGTCTAATGCCTCCAGGAACACCGACTCGTCCGAGGAAGGTTTTTGGGCTGATCTCCCCCACCCTTTAAGCAAAGCATTTCCATAATGTCGTCTTCGGGGGGTGACCTGGGGGAACCTTCCCCCTTCCTACAAATCGGTGTCCCCCGTGAGGGACTCAGGGGAGTCCAAGTGCCTCCCTCTTACACTTACGTTTGTGAGGGACCTCCTCTGTGGGACTATCTGAGGAGGGCTCACTAACAGGGCTGGGGCATCAACGCAGGCTGTCCCTGGGACTGGATGATGAAAGACTAGCCCAGCTGCAAGGGAGTGGGGGCGGAATCTGAAGAAAGAGTAGGGGGTCTCGAACCTCTTGAGAAAACCTTCTCCACCACGTCGAAAACCGAGGGTGAACCAGTCTCTCTGGGCTCCGTGGTTAACACCCTCAGATCTGGTGCGGGGATTGGCTTCGGAGCCGAAGCGCTCGGACCAGAGAACGAAGTGTACTCAGACCGAAATGGAGCAGAGAACACACTGGCCTCCCCGGATCCGATGCACAGCTCTCGGCCCCGAGAGCTAGGATCCAAAAGGGGATCCGAAAAAACTCGAGGGCATGGCCGACGTCGAGGTAGCTATAACCATCGGCGCCGACTCTCTGGCTCAGAGACTCCTCGGATCCGAAGGCTCAGAAACCCAATAGTGGATCGGAGAAGGAGCTATTGGGGCAAAAAGTGGGGCTGAACTCCCCCCCCCAGAGGGGGGGAGGCAGCAGCACTCCCATCTGCAGCTGGGTTTGGAGGAAATGACGCATCATCCGGTCCATATCGGCATCAGAGAGACTGCGGGTCGACCTAGAGGAGGCCGCCGAAGCTGGCCGGGAGGGCCACCGCGACGACCTCGAAGATGGTCAGGGTTCCTCCTCCGGCTCCAGTGAGAAGCGTGGAGAACGGAGCCGAGGGGAGGAAGGCCCGGTCTTCTGAGGTGAGGAGAGCAGCTTGGCAGGTGGGGCCGAGGGGGCAGAGTCGGCCCGCCGCTTGTGGCTTCTATGCCTCTCTTTCTCCCACTCTCTCTCTTTCTCCCTCTCTTTCTTCTCTTTCCTAGTGTCTCTCTCTCCCTGAGAAGAAATGGTAGGTAGAGTCCCAGCCAGGGGAGAGGGAACAACAGGCTGAGCAGCCGCAGCCACGGCTGTAGCCACTGACGGAGAGAGGAGGCGGAAGCCGACTCCGCACGTAGAAGACCCGCCAGAATCAGCTTATTCCTCCTATCCCTCAGGGCCCGGGGGGGTTAAAAGCTGCACAACTTTGGTAGCCCGAAGACAAGTGCGGTAACCCCAGGCAGAGGTCGCACTGAGTGTGGCCATCCGCTGGGGAAAGCTTATGGCCACACTCAGTGCACTTAGAAAAAATGGCCTTAAGGGCCTCGACCATAATATCTAACGAAAAAACACACACGTGCCTCACAAAAAAGCCTAAGTAGAAAAGGGGGAATTACTAGGCTTAAACTATGAGGGAAAGGAAAAGGGGTTTAAACTAGGGAATTAACTGTCCACACACACAAAACTAATAAGATTTTGAAGAACTTTTTTACTCACAGATTGCCTAACGCTAGGAGCTCAAGAAACCCGTGCTTGACAAAGCCGCGGCAAATGAGATCTGGTGATGGGAAGGAGGTGGCAGGGTGTTATGGGTAAGGGGGAGGAGCTTGGAGCTCAGATCTCTAGCTTGGAAAGCTGCCGGCTCGGATCCAGGTCGGATCAGATACCCCACAGGTTGATGATCAAATGAGGTTTCCTACTTCAGATGGATGTTGTTTTCCAGCGGGTCCAACTGTCTTTTATGACACCTAATAGAAAACCTTTTGCACTTTGAGAGATAGGATTTTCTTGTGTTAGGTTTCCTGGCCTCCTGCAGGACATTGAGCAAGTCCTCGTTGTACAGGTGTCTGAAATGGATCAAATCCTATCAACCACAGGGTGAGGTGCAGGGATTGCCGCTGTGGGTGTATCTGTGTTCCCTTGTGCTGTGTGAGGCGATCCACTGAGGGGGGGTAAACTTGTGGTGATTGCCCCTTGGACAAATTAAGGAGAAGGGGAATCAGTGCTGCCTTGGCCAGTAGTGAGTCACCAGCAAGATTTTTGGTGAGTCCTGCTAAATTTTCAGCAGCATCTTCTGAATCAAGGGGAAGGGGGGAAAGCATACAGAAATTTCCCCTCCAAAGACAATGAGAAGGCATCTATTGCCAGTGCCTTGGGGTCAGGAATCCAGGTGCAGTAACCAGGAAATTGCCTGTTTATGGAGGAGGCAAACAGGTCTATTTGAGGTATAACCCACCTGTGGACCAGATCCAGGAAAACAACTCTGTGAAGCATCCATTTGTGGATGTTTGAGATGGTCCTGCTTAGATAATCTGCCTGAGAGTTGTGCAGGGTGGATTCAAATTACAAATTCACTACCATAACAGGTACAGGCAAGCAAAAACTGTGGGTAATGCTACTCAATGCTAGAAGTCTAAACCTCAAAATGCACTCACTCACAGCACTTCTCAAAATGGAGAACATTACCTGTGCAGTGACTGAGACCTGGTTCAAGGCACCAGAGAGCACCCCTGCATTACCAGGCTATAACTCATACCACACCTTTCGGCCATCTAACCTGGACCGGAACACCAAAGGTGGAGGTGCACTCAACGACAAAGCGAAAAGCCACCAGTTGGAGACAAAATAAATTTATTTTGTACAAACACAAGAAACGAACTTCGAAATTTACAAGAACACAAATAAAAGTAATGTAAGCGCTTTCGTTAAATTAATATTAAACTTCATCAGACAGTGTTTTAAAAATCGTCACTTCCTTTTATAATCTCCTGTAATTCAAAAAACCCTGCCATATGGCACTTGAAGCCTCGCGCATGCCTAAGGATACTATAAGGGAAGTTCGCATCAAAAATGATTCTCTTTATATTAAATCTATTTAAACTTTATGGTTTTAAAATTACACCTCCATTATGAATCAAATATCCAAATTTTATTATAATTAACTATTAGACAATCAATTATTTAATTTAAAAAAAATCTTAAAATTACCAAAATATATATATATATAAATTTATATATATATAAATATCTCAAAAATCAATATATTATTAATAAATATATGATGCCAGCCTCACGAAATAGTTTTAAATTCTAATAGTACTATTGACATTTTCTATATAAGAATTATATATTAATTATGATAAATAATAATAAATTATCAATTTTTTATATATGTATAAAATAATAAATAAAAATATAATCTAATTTAATCTTTGATTTTCTATCTATTTAATGCCTTAAGTTTTAAAATTGGGGCTATTGAACTACGTTCATTAATTCCTGGCCATGTATCCGCTTGTACTTTAATTTGCCATTGTAACTCTTTTTGTTCTAAAAATAAGCCCCAAGGACGTTTATCGTCTATTTCTACATAGTCAATAACTGTAAAATAAAACTGATGATTAATGAATTCATTAATATGTTTTGCTAAGGCATTATTTGTTTTACTTTTCTTTATAGAATATTCATGTTCATAGATCCTTTGTGATAACGCTCTCTGTTTTTCCTATATAAAATATAGAGCAAGAGTTGCACATCACTAAGTATACTACTGCTTTAGATTTACAATTATATTTGCTTTTTAAATAGTATTTTTTTATTTCTTAAATAAAAAGAATGTCCTTTAATTTTGAAACACCAATTACAGGCTCCACATTTATTCATCCCTTTAACTATATTTCTATTTTTTATTATCATATGGGATTCAGTTTTTAGTATGTCCTTAAAACGTCTACCTTTTCTATAAACTATTTTTGGTATATCTCCTATATACTTTTTACATTGTGGGTCATCCATAAGTATTGTCCAATTATTAATAAATATTTCTCTTAACAAATAATGTTCTTGAGAAAAAGTAATAATTAAGGCTTTTGCAAAATTATTCTTTTCATCTTTACTTATCACAGCAGTGTTTTGATCATTTATTTCATTAGATGTATCGGTATTTATACTCACTACTAAATTTTGTTTATGTAAAATGGGCTTAAAATGACCACTTAATCTTTTATGTGTTACTTCTAATATTAATGCATCGACTAATACTTGTGGAGAACATTTATTAATAAACATACTTCTTAAAAAATTACATTCTATTTTAAATTGTTCAAAATTGGTAATCATTCGAGCAGCTCTGACTAATTGTCCCTTCACTACGGATTTTTTCAGATGTTCAGGGTGAGAGCTGTTATAATGAAGAAAACTATTCGAATATGATTCTTTTCAATGAATTGCTGCAATATATGTTTCATTTTCTAAATCTTTCGTAAATTGAATATCTAAATAATTGATACTATGTTCATTAATATTCCATGTAAATTTTAAAAATTCTGTAGTTCCATTAATATATATTAAAAATTAATTTAAAACTTCTATAGTATCATTCCAAATGAGGCAGACATCATCTTGAAAATGGTGATAAGATTTAATGAATGTAAAATATTTACTATTAAAAACATATTTTTTCTCCCAGAAAGCCATAACAAGGTTTGCATATGTTCCTCCACATGGAGAGCCCATTGTAATACCTTTTTTCTGCAAAAAGTACTTTTTATCAAACATTATAAAATTAATATTCAAAACTATTTCCAAAAGTTCTATTATAAGGTTAATTAATTCATGACTGGCACAATATTGTATGAATAATTCATTAACCCATTCAAGACCTATTATTTGGGGTATAACTGTATAGAGATCACATACGTCTATTGTCACAAAAATATCTTTCTTATTAAATTCTACTTCATTCATATGTTCTAAAAACGTCCATGAGTCTTTACATATATATTTTTCATTTTTTATAATCTTTTTTAACTCATAGGCAACATACTTAGCACATGCTGACGTAATAGAATCTCTCCCGTTTACTAACGGTCGCATAGGTGGATCTCTTATATTTGTATGTACTTTTGGGTTTCCAAAAATATAGGGATTCTGGGACATATAATATTAAGATAATTAAATAAATGTATATCTATACGCTTATCTAAAAACATATATATTTGAGCATATATTTTTTATATGCTATATTCAATTCATTTATGGATATCTGTTCATAAGTATCAGTTTCCAAAATTAAATTTAATTTGTGGTTATATAATTCATTACTCATGATTACAGCTCCTCCACCTTTATCTGGCTTCATGATTCTAATTTTTTCTGTTTTTAATGTTGTTAAAATCTTTTGTCCATCATTCAGATTTGATAAACTACTGGTTTCTCTACCAAATTTATCTAAACATTTCAATTGATATTCACGCATTTTTTCATATAATAAAAGTTTTGGGTGCAAAGATGGATTAAAGGTACTACTAATATTAAATTTACTAGACTCATTACAAATATTATCATGATACATTAAGGTAAAACTAATTTTCCTTAAAAATAATTTTATATTTATCATTACAGAGGTAAAATCAAAAGGTTTTGAAGGAACAAAGGTGTAGCCCTTAGCTAATAAATTGATTACATCTTGATTAATTTCAATTTCAGAAAAATGAAAGACTTTAAAATCACCACCTTCATTTACCGTAATATGTTTGAAATCATCACACATTGTTACATTGTTGTTACATATTTGGATATCGTTCACGTTAACTTCATTTGGATCCAACCAAAAGTTACTGTTTAAGTTCTCCAATGTTTGCCCTTGGGTTTGGCCCCTTGAAACCCCGCTGCTTGAGGATTCAGATAAGGGTTTTTATTTTTAAGTCTTTCAGACCTCAATTCTGGAAATTCTTCTTCATATGTCAAATCAATATGTTGCCCAAAGTCTCTACTGTTGCCCCAAGTCTCTATGCTCATCTGTTCTAATTTCTTTATTCGATTTATTACTATAGACATGCAGTTTATTTCTTCTTTGCCCTCCTGGAGGTTTCGGGTATGCTATTCCATTCGCATACTGATTAAGGTCTCTCTCTAATTTATTCATTTTCACAATTTTCAATTTTGTTATCTGCTGTTCGATACTGTTATATATCCTAAGCATCTCATATTGAATATTATCATAAGAAACATCAGCTCTAATGTCTTTATCAAGTCGATCCAAATCAACCATAAGTTGTTCGATATCTATTTGATTATATTTTATTATTAAATTAAGTAGTTCTTTCCCGCTCTTATCAAACAATTGCAACAGTTCTGTGTGAAATGGATAATTATAAACTAAACCTGTGGGGAAGCACCAAAACCGCAACCCCTTAGGTATAATATTATGTTTAATGCATTCTTTTAGATATGCATTCTCTAAATGCAATTTTTTACACAAGCAGTTTATAATCATAGTCATTTAACTTTGAGTCTAGTGATATAGTACCTTTACTCAGTCCATAGTGATATAGTACCTTTACTCAGTCCACATGAAAAGGCAAACGATGATTCCAGCCATTGATTTAAAACTGGAATTTCATTCCTTATACCATCTTTGTTAGAAAAGTGCCCCAACGCATGAGATGGCTGGTATCCACTATTATTCCCTTGCACTTGCGAATCGGTACTTTGCATCTGGTCTTGCAAACCAGTTCCAGAATTATTATCAATATTAAGATGATTACCATTCCCCAGGCATGCGGGCGTCAAGTGAAAATTACAGGCGCCATAAGATGTCACAGCGTGCAAGCTCCCGTTTGCACTATTATTTTCTGAAGCATTAAGTCTCTCGTATAAACCATTTACTCGCTGAGTAAGCTTCATGATTACGGCTGTTAGATTTCCAATCGACCCTTCGGTCCAGATGTACGGCACATTCCCTAACATTTGTAGATGACATGACTCAAAAGAACAAACAAACTATGTACTCAACGAGAAAGCGAAAAGCCACCAGCTGGAAACAAAATAATTTTATTTTGTACAAGCACAAGAAACGAACTTCGAAATTTACAAGAACACAAATAAAAGTAATGTAAGTGCTTTTGTTTAATTAATATTAAACTTCATCAGACAGTGTTTTAAAAATCGTCACTTCATTTTATAATCTCCTGTAATTCAAAAAACCCCGCCATATGGCTCTTGAAGCCTCGCGCATGCCTAATGATACTATAAGGGAAGATAGAATCAAAAAATGATTCTCTTTATATTAAATATATTTAAACTTTATGGTTTTAAAATTACACCTCCATTATGAATCAAATATCCAAATTTTATTATAATTAACTATTAGAGAATCAATTATTATTTAATTAAAAAATTCTTAAAATTACAAAAATATATATAAATATTCATATACATCTCAAAAATCAATATATTAATATATTAATAAATTAATATATGCCAGCCTCACAAAATAGTTTTAAATTCTAATAGTACTATTGACATTTTCTATATAAGAATTATATATTAATTATGATAATAAATTAATTTTTTATATATGTATAAAAAATAAAAATATAAATATAATCTAATTTAATCTTTGATTTTCTTTCTATTTAACGCCTTAAGTTTTAAAATTGGGGCTATTGAACTACATTCATTAATTCCTGGCCATGTATCCACTTGTACTTTAATTTGCCATGGTAACTCTTTTTGTTCTACCAATAAGCCCCAAGGATGTTTATCTTCTATTTCTACATGGTCAATAACTGTAAAATAAACTGATGATTAATGAATTCATTAATATGTTTTGCTAAGGCATTATTTGTTTTATTTTTCTTTATAGAATATTCATGTTCATAGATCCTTTGTGATAATGCTCTCTCTGTTTTTCCTATATAAAATATAGGGCAAGAGTTACACATCGCTAAGTATACCACTGCTTTAGATTTACAATTATATTTGCTGTTTAAATAGTATTTTTTTATTTCTTAAATAAAAAGAATGTCCTTCTTTAATTTTGAAACACCAATTACAGGCTCCACATTTATTCATCCCTTTAACTATATTTCTATTTTTTATTATTATATGGGATTCAGTTTTTAGTATGTCCTTAAAACTTCTACCTTTTCTATAAACTATTTTTGGTATAGCACCTATATACTTTTTACATTGTGGGTCATTCATAAGTATTGTCCAATTATTAATAAATATTTCTCTTAACAAATAATGTTCTTGAGAAAAAGCAATAATTAAGGCTTTTGCAAAATTATTCTTTTCATCTTTACTTATCACAGTAGTGTTTTGATCATTTATTTTATGCATCGTTATTTATACTCACTACTAAATTTTGTTTATGTAAAATGGGCTTAAAATGACCACTTAATCTTTTATGCGTTACTTCTAATATTAATGCATCGACTAATACTTGTAGATAACATTTATTAATAAACATACTTCTTAAAAAATTACATTCTATTTCGAATTGTTCAAAATTGGTAATCATTCGAGCAGCTCTGACTAATTGTCCCTTCACTACGGATTTTTTATGTTGTTCAGGGTAAGAGCTGTTATAATGAAGAAAACTATTCGAATATGATTCTTTTCAAAGAATTATTTTCAAACAAATGTTAGCTAAAGTGCCATACAACTGGATGATGCTACCAACAGGACCAAAGGGTCGATTGGAAATCTAACAGCCTTAATCATGAAGCTTACTCAGCGAGTAGATGGTTTATACGAGAGACTTAATGCTTCAGAAAATAATAGTGCAAACGGGAGCTTGCTCGCTGTGACATCTAATGGCGCCTGTAGTTTTCACCGGACGCCCACATGCCTCGGGAATGGTAATCATCTTAATATTGATAAGAATTCTGGAACTGGTTTGCAAGACCAGATGCAAAGTACCGATTCGCAAGTGCAAGGGAATAATAGAGGATACCAGCCATCTCGTGCGTTGGGGCACTTTTCTAACAACAAAGATGGTATAAGGAATGAAATTCCAGTTTTAAATGAATGGCTGGAATCATAATATCAAAATATATGATTATAAACTGCTTAAGTGTAAAAAATTGCAATTAGAGAACGCATATCTAAAAGAATGCATTAAACATAATATTATACCTAAGGGGCTGCGGTTTTGGCGCTTCCCCATAGGTTTAATTTATAATTCGCCATTTCACACAGAACTGTTGCAACTGTTTGATAAGAGCAGGAAAGAACTACTTAATTTAATAATAAAATATAATCAAGTAGATATCGAACTTATTGTTGATTTGGATCGACTTGATAGAGACATTAGAGCTGATGTTTCTTATGATAATATTCAATATGAGATGCTTAGGATATATAACAGTATCAAACAGCAGATAACAAAATTGAAAATTGGGAAAATGAATAAATTAGAGACAGACCTTAATCAGTATGCAAATGGAATAGCATACCCGAAACCTCCAGGAGGGCAAAGAAGAAATAAACCATGTCTATAATAACAATAAATCGAATAAAGAAATTAGAACAGATGAACATAGAGACTTGGGGCAACATAGAGACTTTGGGCAACATATTGATTTGACATATGAAGAAGAATTCCCAAAATTGAGAAGGTCTGAAAGACTTAAAAATAAAAACCCCTATCTGAATCATCAAGCAGCGGGGTTTCAAGGGGCCAATCCCAAGGACAAATATTGGAGAACGTAAACAGTAACTTTTGGTTGGCTCCAAATGAAGTTAATGTTGTGAACGATATCCAAATATGTAACAACAATGTAACAATGTGTGATGATTTCACACATATTACGGTAAATAAAGGTGGTGATTTTAAAGTCTTTAATTTTATTTTATGAAATTAATCAAGATATAGCCAATTTATTAGCTAAGGGCTACACCTTTGTTCCTTCAAAACCTTTTGATTTTACCTCTGTAATGATAGATATAAAATTATTTTTAAGGAAAACTAATTTTACCTTAATGTATCATGATAATATTTATAATGAGTCTAGTAAATTTAATATTAGTAGTACCTTTAATCCACCTTTGCACCCGAAACTTTTATTATATGAAAAAATGTGTGAATATCAATTGAAATGTTTAGATAAATTTGGTAGAGAAACCAGTAGTTTATCAAATCTGAATGACGAAGAACAAAAGATTTTAACATTAAAAACAGAAAAAATTAGAATCATGAAGCCAGATAAAGGTGGAGGAGCTGTAATCATGAGTAATGAATCATATAACCACAAATTAAATTTAATTTTGGAAACTGATACTTATGAACAGATATCCATAAATGAATGGAATATAGCATATAAAAAACATATGCTCAAATATATATGTTTTTAGATAAGTGTATAGATATAAATTTATTTAATTATCTTAATATTATATGTCCCAAAATCCCTATATTTTTTGGAAACCCAAAAGTACATAAAAATATAAGAGATCCACCTATGCGACCGTTAGTAGACGGGAGAAATTCTATTACGTCAGCATGTGCTAAGTATGTTGACTATGAGTTAAAGATTATAAAAAATGAAAAATATATATGTAAAGACTCATGGTCATTTTTAGAACATATGAAGTAGAATTTAATAAGAAAGATATTTTAATGACAACAGACGTATGTGATATCTATACAGTTATACCCCACATAATAGGTTTTGAATGGGTTAATGAATTATTAATACAATATCGTGTCAATCATGAATTAACCTTATAACAGAACTTTTGGAAATAGTTTTGAATAATAATTTTATAATGTTTGATAAAAAGTACTTTTTGCAGAAAAAAGGGACTGCAATGGGCTCTCTGTGTGGAGGCACATATGCAAACCTTGTTATAGCTTTCTGGGAGAAAAAATATGCTTTTAATAGTAAATATTTTACATTCATTAAATCTTATCACCATTTTCAAGATGATGTCTGCCTCATTTGGAATGGTACTATAGAAGTTTTAAATGAATTTCTAATATATATTAATGGAACTACAGAATTTTTAAAATTTACATGGAATATTAATGAACACAGTATCAATTATTTAGATATTTAATTTACGACAGATTTAGAAAATAAAACATATATTGCAGCAATTCATAGAAAAGAATCATATTCGAATAGTTTTCTTCATTATAACAGCTCTCACCCTGAACATCAGAAAAAAATCCGTAGTGAAGGGACAATTAGTCAGAGCTGCTCGAATGATTACCAATTGTGAACAATTCGAAATAGAATGTAATTTTTTAAGAAGTATGTTTATTAATAAATGTTCTCCACAAGTATTAGTCGATGCATTAATATTAGAAGTAACACATAAAAGATTAAGTGGTCATTTTAAGCCCATTTTACATAAACAAAATTTAGTAGTGAGTATAAATAACGATACATCTAATAAAACAAATGATCAAAACACTGCTGTGATAAGTAAAGATGAAAAGAATAATTTTGCAAAAGCCTTAATTATTACTTTTTCTCAAGAACATTATTTGTTAAGAGAAATATTTATTAATTGGACAATACTTATGGATGACCCACAATGTAAAAAGTATATAGGAGATATACCAAAAATAGTTTATAGAAAAGGTAGAAGTTTTAAGGACATACTAAAAACTGAAACCCATATAATAAAAATTAGAAATATAGTTAAAGGGATGAATAAATGTGGAGCCTGTAATTGGCGTTTCAAAATTAAAGGACATTCTTTTTATTTAAGAAATAAAATACTATTTAAAAAGCAAATATAATTGTAAATCTAAAGCAGTCGATACTTAGCGATTTTTAACTCTTGCCCTGTATTTTATATAGGAAAAACAGAGAGGCGTTATCACAAAGGATCTATGAACATGAATATTCTATAAAGTAAAATAAAACAAATAATGCCTTAGCAAAACATATTAATGAATTCATTAATCATCAGTTTTATTTTACAGTTATTGACCATGTAGAAATAGAAGATAAACGTCCTTGGGGCTTATTTTTAGAACAAAAAGAGTTACAATGGCAAATTAAAGTACAAGCTGATACATGGCCAGGAATTAATGAACGTAGTTCAATAGCCCCAATTTTAAAACTGAAGGCATTAAATAGATAGAAAATCAAAGATTAAATTAGATTATATTTATATTTTTATTTATTTTTTTATACATATTATATAAAAAATTCTTAATTTATTATTATTTATTATCATAATTAATATATAATTCTTATATAGAAAATGTCAATAGTACTATTAGAATTTAAAACTATTTTGTGAGGCTGGGATCATATATTTATTAATATATTAATTGATTTTTGAGATATTTATATATATTTACATATATATATATATATATATATATATATATATATGTATTTGTAATTTTAAGAATTTTTTAATTAAATAACTGATTGTCTAATAGTTAATTATAATAAAATTTGGATATCTGATTCATAATGGAGGTGTAATTTTAAAACCATAAAGTTTAAATAGATTTAATATAAAGAGAATCATTTTTTGATTCTATCTTCCCTTATAGTATCCTTAGGCATGCGCGAGGCTTCAAGAGCCATATGGCTGGGTTTTTTGAATTACAGGAGATTATAAAAGGAAGTGACGATTTTTAAAACACTGTCTGATGAAGTTTAATACTAATTAAACGAAAGCGCTTACATTACTTTTATTTGTGTTCTTGTAAATTTCGAAGTTTGTTTCTTGTGTTTGTACAAAATAAATTTATTTCATCTCCAGCTGGTGGCTTTTTGCTTTGTCGTTGAGTACATAGTTTGTTCGTTCTTTAAAGGTGGAGCTGTGTCCAGATTCATTAAGGATATCCACACCTCCAGGCTAGATGTACAACAAAATGCATCCAAGATTATCAAAGTGTAACTAACTGAGCAAAACTGCAATCCAAATGTGTAGCTTCCTACAGATCCCCCAGCATTCCCACTCGTCTTTTCTTGATATATTGGAAAATATTAGGGTTCAACCAAACACCCTAACAATGGATGATTTCAACTATCCCACCATCAACTAGGAAAACTGCTCTTGTACCAACTCCTTCACTCAACACTTTCTGGAATTCATAAATTCCAGTGCCCTAGATCAACTTATCCACACCCCCACCAAGGGCAACAATATCCTATACCTAATCAATACCAAAATGAGTGACCAGTGTTCCACACCTGAAGTCAACTCCTCGTTGGTCAGATCTGACCACAAGCGAATTACTATAAATATCCACATCCCACCCCCACCCCCCATTAAGGAAACCACTGTAAAAAAATATCTCCAAAGCCAACTTCATGCTTCTCAAGACAGAAGTGGCAAACTTCATGACACCCATGCAGATGGACAATACAGCTATGACTGCTGAATCCTACACAAATGCACTCTATAAGCACTTACACAAGGGCATGGATTGTGCTAGCCATAAAAGAACCAAGACACTATCCTCCAAAAAAAAAGGAAGCCAATCTGGTGGCCCCCTGCCATAAACAAATTATACAACAGAATGAAGAAACGGATGCAAAACAGAGTAAAATCCCATGAGTGGAGGAGCTTCCTGGTCAGACTCAGTAAGAAGCTGAGATCCCTCAGAAAATCCTCCAAAGACGGCTACGAAAATAAAATTGCCACTGATTCTAAGGACAACCACAAAGCATTCTATAGCTATGTGAAGAATCTCAATAGCAACACCCAGATCTGCTCTGAATTACAGCACAATGGCTTGAAAATTACAGAACCAACTGATATTGCCAACATCCTGGCAGACAGGTTCAGTGCTAACTTTACCCATCTATCACCGCCTAAAGGGCCCTTATCTATACCAGAACAATCCAGAGTCCCTCTAATCACAACGCAGATAAAAACTGCACTCTCTAAAGCCAAGAACACAACATCCATGGGACTGAACAACATCCCATGCTGCACTTTACACGAACTTCAGAACAAACTGGCTTCCCACCTAAGCACCATGTTCAATCATAGCCTCATGTCAGGCTTCATGCCCACTAAAGTTATCCCATTCCATACAGGGGGAGCCAACACGGACCCAGGGAACTATTGCCTTATTAGTCTGATGAGCCTGGTCTGCAAGGCCATGGAACGCATCATCATGGAACTCAAAGACACTGGCAATCTCCAAACTCTGGACACCACCCAGTTTGAGTTTGTGAAAGGCAGATCATGCCTTCTGAACCTGATCGACTGCTTTGAGGCAGTCACCAAAGCTGTAGACAAGGGTAAGGTGTTTCACACAGCCTATTTTAACCTCGCCAAGGCCTTCAACACCATCCCCCATTCTGGAATTATAGATAAACTTACTAAACTATGTATAAATCCCTATGTCACAAGATGGGTTGCCAACTGGCTCACTGACAGAACCCACACTGTAAAAGTTGCAGACTCCAAATCTGACTTCAAGCCAGTGACAAGTGGAGTATCACGGGGTTTAATCCTGGGACCTCTCATGTTTGGTATCTACTTCTCTGAAGCACAGGCTAACATAGAAGGTCTCTGGCTAAAAAGTTCAGAGATGACTGCAAGTTAGGATCCATAGTTGAGTCCCCAAACGATGTGGACATACTACAGAAGGGTCTCACTGAGACAAATGCCTGGTGTCAGAGCCACGGCCTCAAGCTCAATGCCAAAAAGTGCATTGTCATCCCCTTTGGTAAAAACTCTGTACCCGTGAACTACCACATAGGCAGTCTACTTAACGGCAAATGTGTGATAAGAGACCTTGGGAATCAGGTGGACAGTAGTGTCTCCTTAGATAATCACACTGACACAGTAGTCAGGAAATCCGTCTAGTTCCACACCTTATCACAAAAGGGTTCTCATCCAGGAAAAAAGAAGTCATTGTTCCCCTATACTCAGCTCTCATTAGACCCATTATACAGTACAACGCCCCTTTTGGAATGTACCTCGCAAGACATCTGCAACAGCTGGAAAGGCCACAGAAGTACTTCTCAAAGAGGATTACTTGACTCAAGCAGATGCCTTACGCTGACCGTCTCAAAAAAAGTACAGTTTTGTACCTACCATAAATGTAGATGTTCGAGGATTCCCTTGCTGCAGTCCTGACAATTGGGTATAGTCCGCGTCCCAGTCGGCCCGAATACCAGAGTATAAGGCTGACGTCGGTCATGGCATGTAGACTGACGTCAGTACGTCAGGGTACTAATGCGCATGACCGGCGTCATTTCCTCAGTCTTTTCTTGCCCCAGATGTCAGAAGACCCAAGACAAGTCCCAAAAACAACCTGCACCAAAAACATGTACAATATATACAGTAATATATACAAAAAATATAAGCATGTAAACTCACCTACACAACCACCCTGGAACACAGAGGGGAAGGAGGGAGGGTAAATTGGACTGCAGCAAGGGAATCCTCGAACATCTACATTTATGGTAGGTACAAAACTGTACTATGTCCTTCGTCTTCCCTTGCTGCAGTCCTGACAATTGGGTAGAATCCCAAAGCAGAGGTAAGGGGAGGCTGGCAAATTATAAAGTAGCAGGAGCTGACAACATGCCTTGTAAAACAGCTGTGGCAAAACCAGCTCTAGACTTAGAGTATATAGGCAGGTGATAATGCCTAGAGAAAGTATGCACTGAACTCCAAGTAGCTGCTTCCAGAATATCCTTAGTTGCCACCCCCCTTAGAAATGCTGTTGAAGTGGCAGTAGCCCTAGTGGAATGAGGCCTAATCCCAGCTGGAACCTGTTTGCCATGATGGGAATAACAAAATGCAATGCAAAAGCCAATCCACCTAGAAATAGTTTGTTTTGACACAGGCTTGCCCTGTGAACTCAAAGCAAAAGAAACAAGTAGATATCGAACTTATTGTTGATTTGGATCGACTTGATAGAGACATTAGAGCTGATGTTTCTTATGATAATATTCAATATGAGATGCTTAGGATATATAACAGTATCAAACAGCAGATAACAAAATTGAAAATTGGGAAAATGAATAAATTAGAGACAGACCTTAATCAGTATCCAAATGGAATAGCATACCAAACCTCCAGGAGGGCAAAGAAGAAATAAACCATGTCTATAATAACAATAAATCGAATAAAGAAATTAGAACAGATGAACATAGAGACTTGGGGCAACATAGAGACTTTGGGCAACATATTGATTTGACATATGAAGAAGAATTCCCAAAATTGAGAAGGTCTGAAAGACTTAAAAATAAAAACCCCTATCTGAATCATCAAGCAGCGGGTTTCAAGGGGCCAATCAAGGACAAATATTGGAGAACGTAAACAGTAACTTTTGGTTGGCTCCAAATGAAGTTAATGTTGTGAACGATATCCAAATATGTAACAACAATGTAACAATGTGTGATGATTTCACACATATTACGGTAAATAAAGGTGGTGATTTTAAAGTCTTTAATTTTATTTTATGAAATTAATCAAGATATAGCCAATTTATTAGCTAAGGGCTACACCTTTGTTCCTTCAAAACCTTTTGATTTTACCTCTGTAATGATAGATATAAAATTATTTTTAAGGAAAACTAATTTTACCTTAATGTATCATGATAATATTTATAATGAGTCTAGTAAATTTAATATTAGTAGTACCTTTAATCCACCTTTGCACCCGAAACTTTTATTATATGAAAAAATGTGTGAATATCAATTGAAATGTTTAGATAAATTTGGTAGAGAAACCAGTAGTTTATCAAATCTGAATGACAAGAACAAAAGATTTTAACATTAAAAACAGAAAAAATTAGAATCATGAAGCCAGATAAAGGTGGAGGAGCTGTAATCATGAGTAATGAATCATATAACCACAAATTAAATTTAATTTTGGAAACTGATACTTATGAACAGATATCCATAAATGAATGGAATATAGCATATAAAAAACATATGCTCAAATATATATGTTTTTAGATAAGTGTATAGATATAAATTTATTTAATTATCTTAATATTATATGTCCCAAAATCCCTATATTTTTTGGAAACCCAAAAGTACATAAAAATATAAGAGATCCACCTATGCGACCGTTAGTAGACGGGAGAAATTCTATTACGTCAGCATGTGCTAAGTATGTTGACTATGAGTTAAAGATTATAAAAAATGAAAAATATATATGTAAAGACTCATGGTCATTTTTAGAACATATGAAGTAGAATTTAATAAGAAAGATATTTTAATGACAACAGACGTATGTGATATCTATACAGTTATACCCCACATAATAGGTTTTGAATGGGTTAATGAATTATTAATACAATATCGTGTCAATCATGAATTAACCTTATAACAGAACTTTTGGAAATAGTTTTGAATAATAATTTTATAATGTTTGATAAAAAGTACTTTTTGCAGAAAAAAGGGACTGCAATGGGCTCTCTGTGTGGAGGCACATATGCAAACCTTGTTATAGCTTTCTGGGAGAAAAAATATGCTTTTAATAGTAAATATTTTACATTCATTAAATCTTATCACCATTTTCAAGATGATGTCTGCCTCATTTGGAATGGTACTATAGAAGTTTTAAATGAATTTCTAATATATATTAATGGAACTACAGAATTTTTAAAATTTACATGGAATATTAATGAACACAGTATCAATTATTTAGATATTTAATTTACAGATTTAGAAAATAAAACATATATTGCAGCAATTCATAGAAAAGAATCATATTAATAGTTTTCTTCATTATAACAGCTCTCACCCTGAACATCAGAAAAAATGAGTGAAGGGACAATTAGTCAGAGCTGCTCGAATGATTACCAATTGTGAACAATAGTAAATAGAATGAAAGTTTTAAGAAATATGTTTATTAATAAATGTTCTCCACAAGTATTAGTCGATGCATTAATATTAGAAGTAACACATAAAAGATTAAGTGGTCATTTTAAGCCCAAAAATTTACATAAAAACAAAATTTAGTAAATGAGTAATCAAAAAATACTTTTTACCTACCAAAATGTAGATGTTCGAGGATTCCAATTGCTGCAGTCCTGACAATTGGGTATAGTCCGTTCCCAGTCGCCCCGAATACCAGAGTATATGGCTGGCGTCGGTCATGGCATTAGACTGGCGTCAGTCGTCAGGGTACTAATCGCATGACCGGCGTCATTTCCTCAGTCTTTTCTTGCCCCAGATGTCAGAAGACCCAAAAAGACAAGTCCCAAAAACAACCTGCACCAAAAAACATGTACAATATATACAGTAATATATACAAAAAATATAAACATGTAAACTCACCTACACAACCACCCTAAACACAGAGGGAACGAGGGAGGGTAAATTGGACTGCAGCAATGGGAATCCTCGAACATCTACATTTATGCTACGTACAACACTGTACTATGTTCTTCGTCTTCCCTTGCTGCAGTCCTGACAATTGGGTAGAATCCCAAAGCAGAGGTAAGGGAGGCTGGCAAATCATAAAGTAGCAGGAGCTGACAACATGCCTTGCAAAACAGCTGTGGCAAAACCAGCCCTAGACTTAGAGTAGATAGGAAGGTGATAATGCTTAGAGAAAGTATGCACTGAACTCCAAGTAGCTGCTTCCAAAATATCCTTAGTTGCCACCCCCCTTAGAAATGCTGTTGAAGTGGCAGTAGCCCTAGTGGAATGAGGCCTAATCCCAGCTGGAATCTCCTTGCCATGATGGGAATAACAAAATGCAATGCAAAAGCCAATCCACCTAGAAATAGTTTGTTTTGACACAGGCTTGCCCTGTGAACTCAAAGCAAAAGAAACAAAGAACTGCTGAGACTGCCTAAAATCCTTAGTCCTGCTCAAATAATAACGCAATTGCCTGTGTACATCTAAAGTGTGCAAAATCTTTTCCCCTTTATTTTGAGGATCTGCAAAAAACGTAGGCAAATGAATAGTTTGGTTTAAAGCCACACTAGAAACCACCTTAGGCATAAAGGAAGGATTAGTACGTAATGATACCCTATCCTTATGGAAAATCAAAAGGGCTCTACTGCCATAAGGGCCTGCAACTCAGACACCCTTCTTGCAGAAGTAATAGCCAACAGAAAAGCAGTCTTCCATGACAAATATTTCAATTCAGCAGTAGCTGCAGGCTCAAAAGGTTGTAGAGTAAGTTTTTCCAACACAAAATTGAGATCCCAAGCAGGAGTAGGAGCTCGTGGGGGTCTTATATTCTTTGCCCCTCTAAGAAACTGCTTGAACAAAGGATGCGAAAACAATGGTGGGCCACAATCATAGTGAGCTGAAATTGCTGCAGCATGAATCTTTATGGAAGAGAAGGACAAACCTTTGTCCAATAACTCAGTAAGATATTGAAGAGCCACACTCAAATTAGGCTCTGAAATCTCCAAATTCTTTGCTGTACTCCAAAATAAAAATCTCTTCCATTTTTCTCGTACACTCTCCTTGTACTAGGCCTTCTAGCTTCCATAATCACATTTAAAACTTGTTGAGGAAGTTGAGACCTGCTGCTTCAACACAGAATATGCCAGGCTGTTAGATGAAGAGATGAAGCTTGACATTGAGCAGATGACCGTCCTTCTGAGATAACAGATGAGGAATCAGAGGTAAAGGCCATGGAGGCTTCTTTACAGACTCCTTAGAAGTGGGTACCAGTGTTGCGAGGCCAATCTGGAGCTATCAAAATCATCCTTGGCCTGTCTTGTCTGACCTTTAGTAATACCTTTGGAAGAAGAGGCAGAGGTGGAAAGGCATACACATGAAGGTTTTCCAACTGAAAGACAGAGCATCCACTTTCCAAGCTGTGTGATGAAACCCCTTTGTGCAATACTTTGGCAGCTGGTGGTTTAGTGGAGAAGCGAACAGATCTATGTCTGGAGTTCCCCATGACACTGTCAATTTCTGAAATACATGAAGATCCAGTTTCCACTCGTGGGGATCCATGATTTGTCTGCTTAACACATCTGCTAGGAGTTCTGTGCTCCTGGCAGAAACCTTGCCTGAAGAGTTGAGTTCCAAAGGGGGGCATATAACCACAAATTAAATTTAATTTTGGAAACTGATACTTATGAACAGATATCCATAAATGAATGGAATATAGCATATAAAAAACATATGCTCAAATATATATGTTTTTAGATAAGTGTATAGATATAAATTTATTTAATTATCTTAATATTATATGTCCCAAAATCCCTATATTTTTTGGAAACCCAAAAGTACATAAAAATATAAGAGATCCACCTATGCGACCGTTAGTAGACGGGAGAAATTCTATTACGTCAGCATGTGCTAAGTATGTTGACTATGAGTTAAAGATTATAAAAAATGAAAAATATATATGTAAAGACTCATGGTCATTTTTAGAACATATGAAGTAGAATTTAATAAGAAAGATATTTTAATGACAACAGACGTATGTGATATCTATACAGTTATACCCCACATAATAGGTTTTGAATGGGTTAATGAATTATTAATACAATATCGTGTCAATCATGAATTAACCTTATAACAGAACTTTTGGAAATAGTTTTGAATAATAATTTTATAATGTTTGATAAAAAGTACTTTTGCAGAAAAAGGGACTGCAATGGGCTCTCTGTGTGGAGGCACATATGCAAACCTTGTTATAGCTTTCTGGGAGAAAAAATATGCTTTTAATAGTAAATATTTTACATTCATTAAATCTTATCACCATTTTCAAGATGATGTCTGCCTCATTTGGAATGGTACTATAGAAGTTTTAAATGAATTTCTAATATATATTAATGGAACTACAGAATTTTTAAAATTTACATGGAATATTAATGAACACAGTATCAATTATTTAGATATTTAATTTACGACAGATTTAGAAAATAAAACATATATTGCAGCAATTCATAGAAAAGAATCATATTCGAATAGTTTTCTTCATTATAACAGCTCTCACCCTGAACATCAGAAAAAAATCCGTAGTGAAGGGACAATTAGTCAGAGCTGCTCGAATGATTACCAATTGTGAACAATTCGAAATAGAATGTAATTTTTTAAGAAGTATGTTTATTAATAAATGTTCTCCACAAGTATTAGTCGATGCATTAATATTAGAAGTAACACATAAAAGATTAAGTGGTCATTTTAAGCCCATTTTACATAAACAAAATTTAGTAGTGAGTATAAATAACGATACATCTAATAAAACAAATGATCAAAACACTGCTGTGATAAGTAAAGATGAAAAGAATAATTTTGCAAAAGCCTTAATTATTACTTTTTCTCAAGAACATTATTTGTTAAGAGAAATATTTATTAATTGGACAATACTTATGGATGACCCACAATGTAAAAAGTATATAGGAGATATACCAAAAATAGTTTATAGAAAAGGTAGAAGTTTTAAGGACATACTAAAAACTGAAACCCATATAATAAAAATTAGAAATATAGTTAAAGGGATGAATAAATGTGGAGCCTGTAATTGGCGTTTCAAAATTAAAGGACATTCTTTTTATTTAAGAAATAAAAAATACTATTTAAAAAGCAAATATAATTGTAAATCTAAAGCAGTCGTATACTTAGCGATTTTTAACTCTTGCCCTGTATTTTATATAGGAAAAACAGAGAGAGCGTTATCACAAAGGATCTATGAACATGAATATTCTATAAAGTAAAATAAAACAAATAATGCCTTAGCAAAACATATTAATGAATTCATTAATCATCAGTTTTATTTTACAGTTATTGACCATGTAGAAATAGAAGATAAACGTCCTTGGGGCTTATTTTTAGAACAAAAAGAGTTACAATGGCAAATTAAAGTACAAGCTGATACATGGCCAGGAATTAATGAACGTAGTTCAATAGCCCCAATTTTAAAACTGAAGGCATTAAATAGATAGAAAATCAAAGATTAAATTAGATTATATTTATATTTTTATTTATTTTTTTATACATATTATATAAAAAATTCTTAATTTATTATTATTTATTATCATAATTAATATATAATTCTTATATAGAAAATGTCAATAGTACTATTAGAATTTAAAACTATTTTGTGAGGCTGGGATCATATATTTATTAATATATTAATTGATTTTTGAGATATTTATATATATTTACATATATATATATATATATATATATATATATATATATATGTATTTGTAATTTTAAGAATTTTTTAATTAAATAACTGATTGTCTAATAGTTAATTATAATAAAATTTGGATATCTGATTCATAATGGAGGTGTAATTTTAAAACCATAAAGTTTAAATAGATTTAATATAAAGAGAATCATTTTTTGATTCTATCTTCCCTTATAGTATCCTTAGGCATGCGCGAGGCTTCAAGAGCCATATGGCTGGGTTTTTTGAATTACAGGAGATTATAAAAGGAAGTGACGATTTTTAAAACACTGTCTGATGAAGTTTAATACAAATTAAACGAAAGCGCTTACATTACTTTTATTTGTGTTCTTGTAAATTTCGAAGTTTGTTTCTTGTGTTTGTACAAAATAAATTTATTTCATCTCCAGCTGGTGGCTTTTTGCTTTGTCGTTGAGTACATAGTTTGTTCGTTCTTTAAAGGTGGAGCTGTGTCCAGATTCATTAAGGATATCCACACCTCCAGGCTAGATGTACAACAAAATGCATCCAAGATTATCAAAGTGTAACTAACTGAGCAAAACTGCAATCCAAATGTGTAGCTTCCTACAGATCCCCCAGCATTCCCACTCGTCTTTTCTTGATATATTGGAAAATATTAGGGTTCAACCAAACACCCTAACAATGGATGATTTCAACTATCCCACCATCAACTAGGAAAACTGCTCTTGTACCAACTCCTTCACTCAACACTTTCTGAATTCATAAATTCCAGTGCCCTAGATCAACTTATCCACACCCCCACCAAGGGCAACAATATCCTATACCTAATCAATACCAAAATGAGTGACCAGTGTTCCACACCTGAAGTCAACTCCTCGTTGGTCAGATCTGACCACAAGCGAATTACTATAAATATCCACATCCCACCCCCACCCCCCATTAAGGAAACCACTGTAAAAAAATATCTCCAAAGCCAACTTCATGCTTCTCAAGACAGAAGTGGCAAACTTCATGACACCCATGCAGATGGACAATACAGCTATGACTGCTGAATCCTACACAAATGCACTCTATAAGCACTTACACAAGGGCATGGATTGTGCTAGCCATAAAGAACCAAGACACTATCCTCCAAAAAAAAAGGAAGCCAATCTGGTGGCCCCCTGCCATAAACAAATTATACAACAGAATGAAGAAACGGATGCAAAACAGAGTAAAATCCCATGAGTGGAGGAGCTTCCTGGTCAGACTCAGTAAGAAGCTGAGATCCCTCAGAAAATCCTCCAAAGACGGCTCACGAAAATAAAATTGCCACTGATTCTAAGGACAACCACAAAGCATTCTATAGCTATGTGAAGAATCTCAATAGCAACACCCAGATCTGCTCTGAATTACAGCACAATGGCTTGAAAATTACAGAACCAACTGATATTGCCAACATCCTGGCAGACAGGTTCAGTGCTAACTTTACCCATCTATCACCGCCTAAAGGGCCCTTATCTATACCAGAACAATCCAGAGTCCCTCTAATCACAACGCAGATAAAAACTGCACTCTCTAAAGCCAAGAACACAACATCCATGGGACTGAACAACATCCCATGCTGCACTTTACACGAACTTCAGAACAAACTGGCTTCCCACCTAAGCACCATGTTCAATCATAGCCTCATGTCAGGCTTCATGCCCACTAAAGTTATCCCATTCCATACAGGGGGAGCCAACACGGACCCAGGGAACTATTGCCTTATTAGTCTGATGAGCCTGGTCTGCAAGGCCATGGAACGCATCATCATGGAACTCAAAGACACTGGCAATCTCCAAACTCTGGACACCACCCAGTTTGAGTTTGTGAAAGGCAGATCATGCCTTCTGAACCTGATCGACTGCTTTGAGGCAGTCACCAAAGCTGTAGACAAGGGTAAGGTGTTTCACACAGCCTATTTTAACCTCGCCAAGGCCTTCAACACCATCCCCCATTCTGGAATTATAGATAAACTTACTAAACTATGTATAAATCCCTATGTCACAAGACGGGTTGCCAACTGGCTCACTGACAGAACCCACACTGTAAAAGTTGCAGACTCCAAATCTGACTTCAAGCCAGTGACAAGTGGAGTATCACGGGGTTTAATCCTGGGACCTCTCATGTTTGGTATCTACTTCTCTGAAGCACAGGCTAACATAGAAGGTCTCTGGCTAAAAAAGTTCGTAGATGACTGCAAGTTAGGATCCATAGTTGAGTCCCCAAACGATGTGGACATACTACAGAAGGGTCTCACTGAGACAAATGCCTGGTGTCAGAGCCACGGCCTCAAGCTCAATGCCAAAAAGTGCATTGTCATCCCCTTTGGTAAAAACTCTGTACCCGTGAACTACCACATAGGCGGCAGTCTACTTAACGGCAAATGTGTGATAAGAGACCTTGGGAATCAGGTGGACAGTAGTGTCTCCTTAGATAATCACACTGACACAGTAGTCAGGAAATCCGTCTAGTTCCACACCTTATCACAAAAGGGTTCTCATCCAGGAAAAAAGAAGTCATTGTTCCCCTATACTCAGCTCTCATTAGACCCATTATACAGTACAACGCCCCTTTTGGAATGTACCTCGCAAGACATCTGCAACAGCTGGAAAGGCCACAGAAGTACTTCTCAAAGAGGATTACTTGACTCAAGCAGATGCCTTACGCTGACCGTCTCAAAAAACTCTAGCTTTACTCCGTAGCATATCACCTAGTCTGAGGTGATCTCTGCCTAACATACAAAGCTATGTCAAACCCAGAGGTGATGGCCACGCTACAACTAAAGAAATCCCAAATCCCTCCAAGCTAAACGCTCTAGGGATGTAAACCTTGTCGCCGCAATAAACAGGTCATGCTGGAGGGACAGATTTCTGTCCCAGAAACTTCCCATACTCTGGAACAAACTACCCATCTATGTCAAGCCGGGTTCCTCATTAGCACTCAAGAAAAATCTTGATGAGTGGATTGGAAATATGAAATTCACCCTGGGGATCACTTCTGTGGCTCTGCTCGACAGGTGCACAGGAAAATAACTTTCTTGGGTGGCAAAAGCCAGGGAACCTTGTTGGCTAGGCTTACTTAGGCTCTTGGCCAGATAGCCTAGTACCTACCTATGAACCTATGTAGGCTGCCTGTAGGGTAACTCTCTGTGAGGTGGCCAGTTCCCACACCTGCAGAGCTAGTCTGCATAGGAAATATGATTTGTTCCCTCCCTGTTTGTTGAGATACCACAGGACTGTGGTGCTGTCCGTGAATATCTTGAGAGGGCCTTGCTCAAGGTAAGGTTGGAAGGCTTGTAGAGCAAGGAAAATTGCCCTCATCTCTCTGACATTTATGTACTCTAGTTGTGTTGCTCCCCATCCCATATCTGAAGTCTGTATGCATGGTCTGGGTGGGTGTGGGTGTTTGGAGAGGGAGGCTTAGGTTCTTGTCCACCTGAGCCATCCACCACTGAATTTCCTGTTTCAAGCAGGGAAGAAGGGGAACCCTGATTTCCAGGGGATGGGAGTGCGGAGTCAATACTGACGGAAGATACCACTGCAGTTTCCTCAGATGCAGTCTTGCTAAGGGCAGCATTTGTATGGTGCCTGCCATGTAGCCCAGAAGTCTCAGGAAATGCCTTGCTGTCAGTTCTGATGCTTGAAGGGCACAAAGCAGGTGGTGTGTCAAGAACACCACCTTCTCTGGTGGCAGGAAGGCCTTCAACAGGTCTGTCCAGATTCTGCAACCCAGGAAAACGATGTCATGTGCGGGGCTCCAGGTGAGATTTTGGGAAATTTATGTGAAATCCTAGAGATTGTAAGAGGTACAGAAGGGCCCGCGTGTAAAGAAGGGCCTTCCGATTGTCTGCCTGAATTAGCAGGTCATCTAGGTAAGGGAATATTTGGATACCCTTTGTCCTGCAGTAAGCGAGGACTAGAGCCAGACATTTTGTGAACACCCTGGGAGCAGTGGACAACCCAAAAGACAAGGCACAGAACTGATAATGGGATGAGCTTGCCAAGAACCTCAGGTACTTCCTGAAGTTGGGCTTTACTGGTATGTGTAGATAAGCATCCTTTATGTCCAGGGTTGCCATGAAAACTCGCGGAAGGATTCTGAAGGTAGGTACTTTTAGGAAAGGGTTGAGGTGTGAGAGATCGAGTATAGGTCTCCAAGGCCCATCCTTTCTGGGTACCAGAAAGATTCTGGAGTAGAATTCTCTTTTTTTGTTTCTATAGGCGCTGGCTCTACAGTGTCTTGCGCCCGTAGGGTATACAGTACCGGTTGTAGGAGGGGTTGCTGACTGGAGGGTGGCTGTGGAGTGCCTAGCCTTACTGGGGGGAGGTGATCCAGGACACAACTTAACAGTTCTGGAGGATGGAAAGAAGCCATTTGTCTGAGGTAATGTGGGAGCATACAGGGAGACACAGTGAGAGAGACGGGCAAACAGGGGTAGGGATATGGGAAGGATAGGAATTGAGGTTGGCAGGTAGTTAGACGCTACCTGCCCTATCTTGAAAGGGTGGCCTCAAGGGCGGCCTCTGGCTGGAGGATAGGGAAGCTCTGGTTGGAGGGTGGCCAATTTCTAGGGGGTCTCCTGTAACTGGAAGGAGCCCATAGGCTGAGAAGGCTTCCTAATGAATTGCATCTTGGCAGGGTAGTTCCTATGGAATGTAGGAATATGTGGGACTAGCAGGTGTTTGAGGTCCTGCAATTCTTTGCCCTTTTGTTGCAGGGACTTAAAGAGGTCAGTCACTTTGCCACCAAACAGTGCAAAGTGATCTAAAGGGGCATCAATAAGCTTAGCCCTGAAATCATCAGGGAGGGGCTGAAGGCGTAACAAAGAGTATCTCCGCAAAGCAGAAGTTGATGCAGCTGACCTAGCTGAGGCTTCAGCTGCATCATAACTGCATCCAATGGTGTTTCTATTCACCAGAGAGGCGACTGCTAGCAGGAAGGACAGGGTAGCTTTGGCTGCACACTCTGGTATATCAGCCAATTCCTTAATGGCTTTGTCCAGCAGGGCTAAGGAGTACTTGGTCATGTGAGTCTGGTAGTCTGTGGCCCTAAAGGACAGGGTGGCCGAAGTAAAGATTTTCCTCCCGAGTCATTCCACTGTCTTGCTGTCCTTGTCAGCAGGAAGAATGGTCATAGATACGAGTAGTTTGGAAGCCCTATCAGTGGAAATGGAGTTAGTGGCTGAGTCAGCTGGAGGGCACTTAAGTAGAAATTTTTTTCTGTTTCAGGGACTTTGTACAGTCTTGTCAGCCCTGCGTGGGGCTGGAGTGTGGGTTGATGGAAGTAGAGGAAAAAGCATCCAGGAAGGCCGGCAGAATAAGAGGGATAGCAGAAGGACTGGGGGAGTCCATCTGTATGAGGTCATAAAACCTCTTCTGCACTATAGTCATGTCAGTGGATTCCCACCTAATGTGGTCTTTCATTTTGCAAATGATTTCCCCAAAGGTTAAATCTTCCACTGGGGAATCAAGGCTCAATGGAGCCTTCCTCTGGTGATCCATATCCCAAGGGGGAGGAGGAGAGGGAACCTTATGAGGAATCAGAGAGTTTTTCTTCCACTTCTTCTACCCTCCATTCAGAAGCTAGAGAGCTAGGACTTAGGAGGGGAGGAGCTTTGCTACAGGTTCCTGTTGTAGTAGGCCGTAGGGCCATAAAGGCACTGAATAAACTCTGGCTGAAAGCCTGCCAATCAGGCATGCTTTCTGAAGGAGATAAATGTTTTGTTTTTTCTTATGAGGCCTAGCTGGCATCCGGCTGGGAGAAGGCCTCGAGACAGACGTAGGAATGGAGGTGGCGGAATCTGACTGGCCCACAGAGAGCGATACCCCTCCCCCCGGAGTCTACGGCAGATGCCGGTAAAGCCTCAATATGTGCTGTCTGCTCGAGAATGGGCAGCTTCCTCAGAGGTACCCGCTATATCCAGACTGGCATCAGCTGAATCCTGGGCTAGGCTGATGTTGGCCACAGGCTGAAATATGGGCAGTAGAGGCACAGCAGAAGAACTAGGCCGCATGGTCTTGGCCCTCTTTCTAGGCAGTCCTGAGCTGGTGTCAGACACGGCTTCCATCCCTAAAGCTATTTGTTTTAACCGCTGGTTTTCTAAGTAATGATTTAAAGCATGCAAACGATGACGCAAGGTCTTGGGTACGAACGCCTGACAAATAGTGGTCATGTTCCTTACCTAAACAAAAGAAGCACTGGTTGTGGGTGTCTTTGTGGGGAACCTGCCAGACACACTTACACTTGTCCTTTCCAGATGACATGAACAGACTATACATAAAAATAGGACTGTAAGGATCCCCAAAGGGGTACTTATCTTAATTTTTTTAATCCAACATCCGTGAGAAGCAGGAGTATCTGGCGTACAACTGGTGGCTAAAAAGTTCTGAGGGCTGGTGCATGCAGATGTCACTTTTATGGCCCACGTTCCTGCTACCACGTCAGATGTCCCAACGCACCTAGAGGGACTGAAAATCTTTGGAATCCTGGCCGGACGAACTGGAAAGGAAGAAAGGTAAACACATGTAGAATACTGCAACATTGGAATAGAAGGACATGGACATCTACTGTTATGGTAACATTTTACACAACTGTACTATGTCCTTCCATATTCACTGTTGTAGTATTCTTCACTGAAGCGAGAGTACAACAGTTAAGATAAAGACTGGGAGGCGGAAGTCAGAAAAGAGCCCTCTGCAAACCTATGCAGAAAAGCCCTGGCAAAACCTGTCCTCAGCCAACATCTATTTTGTAATGCTTAGTAAAAGTATGAACGGAGAATCAAGTAGCTTCAAGGATGGAATTGGTATCCAAAACACAGAAAAAGTACCAAAAGAGGCGACCACCCTAGTAGAATGTGCCTTTACAAAAAAAAGATATTTGCCATAAAATGAATCACAAAAGGAAATGGCCTTAGAGATCCAGGAGGAGACTGCCTACTTGGAAACAGCTAAACCCAAAGTCCCAGGATGAAAAGAAAAAGCTACACAGACTTGCAAATAATCTTTGTTTTATCCAAAAAATATCTGAGCTGTTTAAGTAGGTCCAAGGTGTGGAAAACCTTTTCACTGGCAGACTGCAAAGAAAAGAAAATGAAGGAAGGGAAGTTAAACAGACTGATTAAGAGACAACTCATTATCCACTTTCAGCATAAGAGAATGATTAGTATGAAGAGAGCGCCTGTCTCTGAAAAATTAAAAAAGGAGGAATGGCCATAACAGCTAGACACTCAGACACACTCTTGGCAGAAGTAAGAGTAAACAGCAGGACACGTACAAAGCTATTGAGGATAAAAAAAAAATTATGTATTGTTACTATTATGTAAAAAGCCCAGAATTTCCAGACAAGATATACAAAACGATTGAGAGAGAGATATTAGAGGAAACAAAATACTTCCGCAAGAAAAACTGTCGGATGTTTCAAATAAAAATGTGTGTTCATTAATATAACAGATTTTTAAAAAACAGTATATAGATCAAGAAACGTTGATCTGTCTGGAAAAAGAAGCATCTGAGGAAGTGCGAAAATCTAAACAACAAAACCTAGAGATATTTGAAAAATATAAAAAAAAAAATGGACATGGGAAAGAAAGGGAGATTTGATATAGTGAGATATTTATGCAAAGAGAGAGCCAAGTTAAGTAATATGTTCTCCATTCTCTGCATTCTCTGCAGTCTCAAAGATATTCGAAGAGAAATACAGACAAAGGCATCCAGATATGGAAAATTTCAAAGAAAAAAAAGGAATATCACAAAGATGCAACGTGGAAAAGAAGATTAGTAAAGCAGAAGTTATAGAAATTGAAGTTATGGAGTGCCTGCGAAGTGAAGGATTAAATGTAGAAGGTCTAACACAGACTACATCACAGCATGGTGGAGTAAGTACCCAGAATAAGGAAAAGCAAGAAGATCAGGACACGTGAAGAAGAAATATGGACATGGGAAAAGAAAAGCGATTTAATATAGTGTAATATTTTTGCAAAGGCGAAAGCAAAACTAACCAATACAAAAAGAGCAGCACCAAAGATATTTGAAGAAAAATACAGGCAAAGGAATCCAGACATAGAAAACTTTACAATACAAAAAATAAGAAGGCAAAGAGGAGAAGTAGAAAGAGAGATTAGTAATGCAGAAGTCAAATAACTAGAAAAAGAAGTTATGTTCCATGTTAGCTGTCTTCATCTCGCCTTCTTTCTTGCTTGTTGGGATCGGAGCTGATCCTCGGCTCCAACTCAGCCATCTTCTATAGCTCGAGAGCTGTTTACTGGCTCGAGGCTACCCCTTATCCCATGATGCCTAGCGCTAGCTACCCAGATCTCGTTTGTAATAATTACAATAATGTATTAATATGTATCTATTTTATCCTGTATGTAATTTACTCTAAATGTGGAGCTTTTCTCCCCGGGCCTCCGCTGAAAATGGACATATATCCAGTTGGATTCTCCCGGTCAACAAATGTAAAATAAATAAATAAATAAAATAATAGCTAACCCCAGACATAGCCAAAGAATAGTACAGTTTTGTACCTACAATAAATGTAGATGTTTGAGTGTATACACTGCTGCAGTCATTTCACTTGGGTTATCCTGCCGTCAGGCGGTCCCTCAGTCGGCCTGAGTTCCAAAGTCTTGGTCCGGCGTCGGTTGCTGTCGCTTCTTCCCTGACGTCAGTGCGACAGGGGTATACAAGATGCAGCCGACGCCATTTTCTTCAGTTTTTCTTGCCCCAGATGTCAGGTGTCCCCAAAAAGGTAGGCAATGCAAATTGCTAATAAAACATACATATGAAAAACAATCAAAACATTTCAGTTACCAGCAAATACTCCCCATAGGTAGTAAAGGGTAGAAGACTTGGGTATGTACCAGCAAATAAGAGGGGAAGGAGGGAGGGTAACCTGGACTGCAGCAGTGTATACACTCGAACATCTACATTTATGGTAGGTACAAAACTGTACTATGCTCATCGTGTTACACTGCTGCAGTCATTACACTAGGGTATAATCCCAAAGCTGAGGTAGGGTGGCTGGTTCTATAAGGCAGTAGGGGTGGCTATATGGCCCTGCAGCACAGCAGTGGCAAAGCCAGCTCTGGACTTAGAGTAAAGAGGCAGATGGTAATGCTTGGTAAAGGTATGTACAGAACTCCAAGTTGCTGCTTCCAAAATGTCTTTGGTAGGTACTCCTCCGAGGTAGGCAGTTGAAGTGGCTGTTGCCCTGGTAGAATGAGACCTAATGCTGTTAGGTACAGTTTTCCCATGGTGTGTATAGCAGAAACATATACAGTGTCCTATCCATTTTGAAATGGTCTGTTTTGAAATGGCTTTTCCCTGTGCTCCTGCAGCATATGCTACAAACAATTGCTAAGTTTTCCTGAAAGCTTTGGTTTTGTCCAAGTAGAAGCATAACTATCTGTGTATGTCCAAAGAATGCAGAAGTCTCTCCCATTTATTCTGTGGGTTTGGATAAAAAGTTGGCAAGTGAATAGTTTGGTTTAGAGCCACACTTGATACCACCTTTGGCATAAAAGTAGGGTTTGGTCTTGAAGACACCCTGTCTTGGTGGAAAATGATGAAAGGTTCCACTGCCATTAGTGCCTGTAATTCTGAAACTCTTTGTGCTGAGGTTATTGCCAGGAGCAGAGCAGTTTTCCAAGAGACATATTTTAAATCTGCTGAGTTAGCTGGCTCAAAAGGAGGTAAAGTTAATTTTTCCAACACGAAGTTGAGGTCCCAAGTTGGAGTTGGTGCTCTACGGGGCGGTCTTATGTTTTTAGCCCCTCTGAGGTACTGTTTTACCAAAGGATTAGAAAAAATAGGTGCATCCGTGTTGTAATGAGCAGAGATGGCAGAGGTGTGGATCTTGATGGATGAAAAGGAGAGGCCTTTGGTCCAGCATCTCAGTTAAATACTGTAGTATCTGAGGAATATTTGGGACAATAGGGTCAAGGCCGTGAGCCTGGTTCCAGGCACAGAATCTCTTCCATTTATCCGAATAGGCTTTCCTGGTGCTAGGCCTTCTGGCCTCCAGAATGACATCTATAACAGCTTTGGAGAGAGGCATTGCTTGCTTGACTAAGGAATCTGCCATGCAGCCCGGTTTAAAGTCTTTAGCTGGCTGTGAAGTATCTGATTGTTGTGCTGAGTCAGAAGTTGTGGGATTTGAGGCAAAATCCAGGGTGGACCTTGTGCTAAGTTGCTTTAAGATTGGGTACCAGTGCTGGTGTGGCCAGTCTGGGGCAATAAGGATCATCTGTGGCTTTTCTTGCCTGGCTTTTATGAGTACCTTTGGAAGGAGAGGTAGTGGTGGGAAAGCATATACTTGTAGGTTTTTCCAGCTGAATGAGAGGGCATCCACTTTCCATGCTTGTGGGTGGTAAGTCCTTGTGCAGAATTTCTGTAGCTGACAGTTCATTGGGGATGCAAACAGATCTATGTCCGGGCTCCACCATTTTTGTGTTATCATTCTGAATATTTGTGGATGTAATTTCCACTCGTGCGGATCCATGATGTTTCTGCTTAAGTCGTCTGCCAGTGTGTTTTTCTCTCCTGGCAGGAATTGTGCTTGCAGGTGAACTTGATAGGTTAGAGCAGTGTTCCACAAGGTCATGGCTTGTCTGCAGAGGGGATAAGAATGAGTGCCCCCTTGCTTGTTTATGTACCACATAACTGCGGTGGTGTCTGTCTTTAGTAGTAGTTATCCTGGATGCAGAAGGTCCTTGAAAGCTATAAGGGCATTTTGTACAGCTAGCATCTCTTTTTGATTGATGTGAAGATGCCTTTGTTCTGCGGGCCACTTGCCCTGAATGAATACATTTTCCTGCCATGTGTGCTCCCCAGGCATAATCCTATGCATCTGTTGTCAGTGTTTGCCTGGCTGTGGGTTGAGTGAAAGGCTGTCCCTTGTTGAGGTGACATGCTTGAGCCCACCATCGAAACTCCTGTTGAAGGCAAGGAATTAGTAGTATTATTGTTTCCAAACTTTGACTGTGTTGAGACCAGACACTCTTTAGGTACCATTGTAGTTTCCTCATATGCAGTCTGGCATATGGAATTAGTAGTATGCAAGATGCCATGTAACCCAAGGCCTACAGAATTTTTCTTGCAGGGAGTTGAGTCTTTGTTGCCATCAATTGAAAATATTGAGTCAGTTGTCCTTGCTTGTCTGGTGTGAGATAAGCCATCTGGGCCGTTGTATTCAAGCTGGCACCCAGGAATATTATCTCTTGTGAGGGCACTAGTTTTGACTTCTTTTCGTTTACTGTGTACCCTGGGCAACTTAACTTTTTTACAAACGCCAGATGCTTTAGAAGAATGTCCTTGCTCTCTGCTTGAATCAGGCAGTCGTCCAGGTACGGATAAATTTGAATTCCTTTCTGCCTGCAAAATGCAATTACTAGTGCCAGGCACTTTGTGAAGACCCTGGGCGCAGTAGATAAGCCAAAGGGCAGTGCAGAGAATTGGTAGTGCATTGAACCAGCTATGAATCTCGGGTATCTTTTGCAGTTTTGTCTGATAGGGACATGCAGGTTTGCCTCCTTGAGGTCCAAAGTTACGAGCCAAGCTTTCTTGCCCAGCATGGGAAGAAGCTGCTGTAGTGTCAACATTTTGAAATTTGGAACATTGAGGTAAGTGTTGAGAGAAGAAAGATCCAAAATGGGCCTCCAGGCTTTGTCCTTTCTGGGAACCAGAAAGAGTCTGGAGTAAAATCCTTGTCCTTGCTCCTGTGTTGGTACCTTTTGAATAGCTCTCATGTCCATGAGTGCTGTAATTTGTCTTTGAGCCTCTGCCCATTGATCTGGTGGCAGATTTGGCATTCCTTTTTGTCTTGGCAGAGTGTGAAAGTGGAACCTGTAACCTTGAGATACAATGTTGAGAACTCATTGGTCTTTGGTGATCATATGCAAATTGTGACAGAAAAGTGCCAGTTTTCCCCCCAAGGGGGCTGCCAAGAGAGAACTGTTTGGCAGCTGTAGTGGGAAGTCATTGGGGCTGTTTTTTGTAAGGTTGAGGCCTGTCTTCCCCTTCTTTCTGGGTTGATGCACCCCATTGTCGAGGCCTGTAAGGACCTTGTGGTTGATCTCTACCTCTTGGATGTCTGTATTTGCCCCTTTGAGGTCTGTCTGTAACTGGAAAGGACCAATTCTTTGTTGGCCAATTTCTGCTAAATCGAGGAGGCTGAACTTGTAAGAAATCCTTCACCGTTTGCATAGATTTTGCCTTATCCTCAATTTTCTTTAATACCTCTTCTGCCTTAACTCCAAATAAAACATCCTGTTGCAAAGGTGCATCCAATAATTTTGCTTTAACATGATCTGGTAACGTCTGTTCTTTTAACCAAGCATGTCTTCTAATGACAGCTCCTGTAAATACTGCTCTACAGGAGGCCTCTAATGAATCAAAACCACATTGCAAAGTATGTTTTCCCACTTGTTCAGCTGCATGCAATAAATCCTGTATTTCTTTATAATTAGGAGGATCTGAGCTTGGAAGCATTTTTTGCTTCAAATGAGACATCAAATATTGCTGATATTTTAGCATGTGAAACTTGCAATTTAAGGCCCTCATTGCTAAAGTTGCACATGTACATACTTTCTTCCCCCATCTGCCTAATGCTCTGGAATCTCTGTCAGAGGAGAAAGGATTCTTTGTTGAGGAGGCCTTTACCCCTTTGGGGCCCCTGAGAAATAGTTTCAGGGTCAGCAGCAGGGCTTTTATAAAGAAATTTGTGAGAGTCAGGGACTCTGTAGTATCTGTCTGGCTTAACTGGAGCAGGAGGTAAAGAATCAGGATTTAAAACTGGATTCAGTAATACACATCATCCACAACATCTAACACTGGCGGAATAGCAAAGGGTCTGTGTTGAGGTGATAAAAGGAAATCTCTGAGCCTTTTCTTGGACTCTGAATAATCCTGGTCCTCCCAATGGAAATGCTCCCTCATGGTATGCAAGGTTTCCCCAAAGGAGTAGTCCTCTGGCGGAGAGGCTGAAGGAATTGATCCCTCAGCATCAGAATCCTCATAGGGGGGTAAAGAGTATCCGAGGTCTGAGGATGAATCTGAAGAGATGGATACCTGGTCGGATGAGTCATAGTCTGCATCCTGTCTAGGCCTTTTATCAGGAGGGGGATGGGACCCCCTGATCAGAGTGATTAAGTCTTCGGCCATTTTGAGCATTTGTTTCTTAGGCATGGAGGCCTGTCCTGGTGAATGCTGAATTTGTTTCTTTGTTTTTAAAGGAGTTTTAGACTTAGCAGAAGATTTAATGGTTAACTGAGTAGGTCTGAAAACACCCTCTGAAGCTATGGGTTGCTCAGCTACTCTGGATCCCTCTGAAGGGTTAGTCTCGGTAGGCTGTAAATCTGGTGCGTCCGAAGGCCCAGCCATCTCCACGTGGGAGTCAGAGGTGGCCTGAGGTTCTAAAGAAGCGGTCGTCAGGGGCTGCGAAGGTGCCTCGCTGAAAACCGAAGAACCGGCGACTGGCCTAGAAGAGGCTTCGTCGTCAGGTTTGGGCCTTGGATGCCTGTCCTTGTCTTTGCGCTTTTTGTGTGTTCCGGTCGTTGGTAGTACCGACGGCATGGTATAATTGAATATTCTGCCAAAATAATGTCGGACAAAATCAAACCGATGTTTAATAGTGCGCTTGTTAAACCTAGCACAAAACCGACAACCTGTGACGTCGTGGTCTGGGCCGAGGCATGGGATACAATAAGAACGGAAATCCTTATGAGGTATTTGCTTCCCACAAGAAATACAGTTATTAACTTTTACTGACATCGGTCTGAGGCAAGAAAAAGTTTCCCCAACGGGGTACTTAGCTTTGTAGAAGACTTCGGTTCTGGATTCGGAATGAAAATCTCAGGAGTCGGCCGAGCGGCACTTGCGAACTGCTTTTGCTTCGGGCACCGCGCAGAAAGAAAGACTGAAGAAAATGGCGTCGGCTGCATCTTATATACCCCTGTCGCTCTGACGTCAGGGAAGAAGCGACAGCAACCGACGCCGGACCAAGACTTTGGAACTCAGGCCGACTGAGGGACAGCCTGATGGCAGGATAACCCAAGTGTAATGACTGCAGCAGTGTAACACGATGAACATCAACCTATCCAAAATAACAGGTTGAGCATACCTGTCATACTCTCTACGTCAGTAGAGGAAACAAACCAGAGAACACTCAGCCAGTGAAACCTGAACTCCTCTCGGTCCAATAGGACAGGGGGATGGAGGGGGGGACGCAAGAAAGAAGGCGAGATGAAGACAACTAACATGGAACGTTATGGTAGGTACATAACTTCTTTATGTTAAGTTGTCTATCTCGCCTTTGTTTCTTGCTTGTTGGGACAGCGTCCCTAGCACCTACGATTCTGGGGGGCTCATTGGAACAGACTCTTCAGAACAGTGGAACCAAAGTTAGTTCTATTCCTGGAGACCATGTCTAATTTGCAATGAGAAATAAAGGTATGAGGATTTGCACACGTGGCCGCAGCACAGATAGAGTCCATGGGCAATCTAGACTGGAAGGCTACAGAAGTGGCCAAAGCCCTAGTAGAATGACCTTTCGGTTTGGTAGACAATTCTTTGTTTACTAGTTGATACATGAAGGTAATAATGTGAGACAACCAACTGGACAGGGTCACTTTGGAGACTGGGAGACCATGTTTGCCCCTAGCATAGGAAAGGAAAAGTTGCTCCGACTTTCTTATATCCTTCGTTCTATGCAGGCAAAAACGCAATTGTCTATGAACATCCAACAGGTGTAATTTGTATTCTGCCTTGTTGGTGTAGTTAGGGAAAAACACTGGAAGGTCTATGGACTGGTTTAGATTATTTTCTGAGCAGACTTTGGGAAGGAAGGAGGGATTAGTTCTCAGAGCAACCCTGTCCTTATGAAAAGCTAAGTACAGAGGATGAACACTTAGTGCATGAAGTTCCGAAACACGTCTGGCTGAGGTAATAGCTACCAGAAAGAGAGTTTTCCAAGACAGAAACTTAAAGGAGCAGGATGCTGCCAGTTCAAAAGGGGGCATAATCAAGGAGGTTAGTACCAAATTAAGGTCCCAAGGAGGAGGGGGATCTCTCACTGGGGGCCTAAGGAGAGTAGTCCCTCTGAGAAATGCTTTACACAGCTTATGAGACATAATGTTTAGATTAGAAAACCCAACATGAAAGTTAGAAATTGCCACTAGTTGAACTCTGATTGTGGCAGAAGCAGACCCAGAATGAAAAAGCTCCGTTAGAAACTCCAAGATTTTGTGAACTGGGGCTGAAAAAGGATCTATGTTCCTAGCCTCTGCCCAACAAGAGAAACGTTTCCATTTGCTAGCATACGTCTTCTTAGTATCAGATTTGTGAGAGGAGACAATAATCTCACACACAGCCAGGGAAATGCTGGGAAGCCTGGCTAGGGTTGGAATTGGATCAACCAAGCTGTGAGCTGGAGTGTTTGGAAGGATCGATGCAGCTCTCCTGATTGATGAATCAGCAGGTCTGGAATAGGATCCAGAGTCCAGGGCTGCTCGAGGAGGTAACGGTGCAGGAACGGAAAACAAATCTGTCAAGGCCAGTAGGGAGCAATGAGGATCATTTTGCAACCCAACGATATAGCTTTCTGTATGAGTTTGGGTATAAGAGGGAATGGGGGGAAGGCATAAAGAAGTCCCTGAGGCCAATCGTGGACTAGAGCATCTCTGGGAGGGTGACCGGGAAGCGGTAAATGGGAGTAGTAGTTGCTGCATCTGGTGTTGAAGGGGGTGTCAAACAGATCGCATCAAGGCTGTCCCCATTTGCGAAAGATCAGATCCGCAACTACCTGATTCAGAGACCACTTGTGAGGCATGAGAATAGCTCTGCTGAGCCTGTCCGCTATGACGCTGGACTTCCCAGGGATGTGCGTCGCAATCAGAAATCGTTGGGAGGAAATCGCCCACTGCCAGAGTCTGAGTGCTTCTTGACATAGGGGGTAGGACTGTTTGTTGATGTACCACACTACTGACATGTTGTCCGTTTGAACTGCAATGGTCCCGGAAGGGAGGGAGTCCTGAAGTGCTTCCAACGCCAGGAGCACGGCTCACATCTCCAAGACATTTATGTGCAAATGGTACTCGTGAGGCTGCCAAGTGCCTTGGACTGTCCTGCCCTGATAATGCCCCCCCCCCACCCTATCAGTGAGGCATCCGTGGTCACTGTGGCAACCGGAGGGGGCTGGATGAATGATCTGCCCTGAGACATTAGTGGGGAGACCATCCACCAGAAAAGGTGTCTTTTGCATGTTTCTGTAATCATGATCATGTGAGACATGGGAAGCTGTTGAAAGGACCACTGTGTGAAGAGAAGCCACTGAAGGATTCTCATGTGAAAACGGGCCAGAGGTATCAGAAGAATTGCCGCTGCCATAGAACCCAGAGTTTGAAGGGCCAACCTGACTTGTACCCTTTTGCATTGCGTGAGGAATTGCTGCCGAATCGTGGCTACCCTGTCTGGCGGTAGCCTTGCGGACATAATTCTTGTGTCCAAATCTGCTCCTATATAGGTAATAGACTGACAAGGCAACAAGGCAGATTTTTCGAAATTTATAGTAATGCCTAGCTGGGCACAAATTGTAATTGTATAGTCCCTGGCTTGAAAGAGTTGATGCCTGGTAGTAGCAGTAAGGAGCCAGTTGCCTATATAAGGAAACACCTGGAATCCTTGACGCCTCAGGTGAGCCGTGACCACTGCCATGCATTTGGTGAACACCCTGGGGGCTGTGGTGAGTCCAAAGGGCAAAGATCTGAACTGATAATGACTGGCTCCCAGCCAGAAGCGAAGGAATCTCCTGCAGCGCCTGTCCATTTTGATGTGATAGTACGCATCCTGAAGATCTATTGAGCACATCCAATTGTCCTGACCCAAAAAGGGTAGAATGGACTGTAGTGTGACCATCCGAAACCTTGTTCTTTGAACAGACTTGTTTAGTCTGCTGAGATCCAATATTGGACTCCAGTCCCCTGTCTATTTAGGTACCAAAAGTTCCGGATCCGAGTTGGTCTGCCGGGACTTCCTGGATGACTCTATTCTAGCAGTCTTGAAATTTCTATGACTGCTTGGGTCCTCAGATTGGGTGGAACATCTGGAAGGGATTTGTTTGACGGTATGGGAGGTTGGACGAAGGGTATTATATAGCCTCCGGATATGACTGAGTGTACCCATTTGTCTCGCGTTATGTTTTGCCACGCTTTTGGGTACAGTGAGAGTCTTCCCCCGACTGCCTCCAGAGGCGGGCAGCCGGGCAACCCTTCAGGGATGCTGGAAGGGCTTGTCAGAGAAGGATTCTCTGCTGCCCTGGTTCTGCAGACCCCCTCTGCCCCGAGGGCGGCGTCTGTTGTTGTTTCCTCCTCTGCCCCTGGAGGAAAAATCACTACGTGTATCAGGCGAGGCTCCCCTGGGATTTCCGAAACCACATTTTACCACTTTTTTGACCTTTGGGATATGGTCTGGAAGGAGTGGAAAAATGGACTCCCATGACAGAGAGAGAATCTTGCCTTCCTGTTCACACCTAGTGAAAGTGTCTTTCACCTGTGGTCCAAAGAGAAATGAACCGTCAAAGGGAGTGTTGGTGAACGACGCTCTAAAGGGTTCCGCAAAATTACATAGCCGTATCCATGCATGTCTCCTAAGGGCCATGCCTGTACCTGCGGCTCTACTCGCACCATCAGCTGCATAGGAAATGAGCCTCATGGAGGAGTTAACTACGGAATTAAGTGTCACCAGCTGAGAAGCCAGTTTAGCTTGAGCCCCTTCAGCTGATAGATCCTGGAGGGTATCTCCAAGCTCTTTCAGGAGAGCCCTCTGAAGCCTGGTAAAATGGCATAAGTAATTCAGCGACCTCATGGAAAATGTCGCTGAAGCAAACATACGCTTCCAGTGTCTATCCATGGTCCTAGACTCCTTGTTAGGAGGATGGACAGAGGAAGAAGTTTCCGCTAACTCCTTTTTAGTGGCCGCTGCTACTACCACGGCATCTACGGGAACATCCTTGGTAAGGAACTGTTTATCAGGGGGTGCAGTGATAAACTTGCCGGGTCTCCTCGGGGTTGGTTCCACTGTATCCGGGGCTGACCAAGCCCTTCGAGCCATCACGGACATTAGCGGATCGAAGGGCGGAGACACCCAGGAGGTGGAAGGTCGGGAGCCTAATGCATCCAGGAATAAAGATTTGTCCTCGGTAGGGGCTAGGGCAGTCCAGCTCCCCCTCTGCTTAAGCATATCCAGGATGTCTGAAAAGGAAACATCTTCAGAGGGGGATCTCGAGGACCCTTCTGATTCATCCAAATCCATATCAGAAGTGACAGACTCAGGGGAGTCAATGTGCTTCCTCTTGCACTTCGTCTTCCGAGAGACCTCCTCTGAATGATCAGGGGAGGCCTCGGAAGAAGAGGAAACACCCAATGAGGTGCTCTGGAGTGCCGGTTCCCCACACTTGGGGTCTGGAGGAGTGACAGAGGTTGACGCAGGCACTACAGGGGATGGAGCAAGTGGGGTCGAACGTGGAGCTGACTCAGCGGCCAGTACACTCCTCATGACATCGAAGGCATCCCTGCCACGATGCAAAGAAGGCTCCGGTTCTGAGGAAACCAGAATCCTCCTCCGCACCGAGGGAGATGGCTCCGAGGCCGATGTAGGAGCCAAGCTCACCTGCACCGACGCTCCGAGAGGGAGAACGGGGTCGGACAAGGGTCCTATGCCACTTGCCCCTCGGAGCCAACGAGGGAGTCTCGGCGCCCAGATCCCTCGATGGAAGGCACCATTGAGGGGATCAGAGCTGACTGAACCAAAGGGGAAATCGTTATCCGTGCAGACGGTTCCACGATTCGAACCCCAACAAACTCCGGCTCCGAACTCAATGGAGTCGGAGGAGGAACATTGATGGAAACGGACAGAGCAGACACCTGTTGAGGAGGGCTGGATAACATTTTGGCCAGTGCCTGCGACTTCAACAACCTACTGACCAATCTCTCCACATCGTGATCCGAGAGTCTAGAGGACCGAGAAGAGTGGGAGGATCTGTGACTGCGGTCACACTGCAACAGGGGAGACCGAGGAGCCGAATGTATAGACTCTAGAGAAGGGGACCTCTGTCTCTTGTGGGTCCGCGATGGCTCTGAAGGTAGTGGTGGAGCAGAAGGGGAGGCAGAATCCTCGGTTCCAGCCGGAACCGAAGTAGTATGTAAGGCTTGGGCCAATGACGGCTCCGAGCTGGGAGCCAACGATATGGTCGGTTTAGGAGATTCCACCAGCTGAGTCTTGGCCGGTGAATCCTGGGGCTTAAGAAGACCCTTCAAAATAAGCTTATTTTTGCACTCCTGCAGAACCCTTGGGCTGAATGCATGGCATACAGAACAAGAGTCCTGCAGGTGCACTGCACCTAAGCAATAGACGCAAGAAGTGTGCCCATCTGTCAAAGACATTTTCTGACAACGAGTCACACTTCTTGAATCCAGACACCTTGGATTCTTTGGATTCTTTAGACATATACAAGTAGAGAAATACTACCTTACACTGAATTGTTTTTGGCCAAAAAGGCCAAACAGCAAAAAACTAACAGACACTAACCATAAACACAATATACTACAGTTAAGAAGTTTTTTTTTTTTTTAACTAGGAAGCCTCTAACTTAAACGGCTACCTAGGAGGTAAAAAGAAGAAAGGCTTAAACTAAAACTCTACCTATAAGAGGGGTGGGGGGGAGGGGAAGAACTCTCTAATTTAAACGAGTTCTAAGGGAAAACTATAATTACACTAATACAACAACAAACTAATTAATGACTATGTAGAAAACTATAAACTATCAAAAAAGGCCCTAATCTGATAGAAAATGTAGTACAATAAAACTTATACGAGCCTAAGCCAGTAACAACGAACCTCGCAGCTGAAGCGGCAAACGAGATCTGGGTAGCTAGCGCAAGGCATCATGGGATAAGGGGTAGCCTCGTGCCAGTAAACAGCTCTCGAGCTATAGAAGATGGCCGAGTCGGAGCAGAGGATCGGCTCCGATCTCAAAAAGCAAGAAACAAAGGCGAGATACACAACTTAACATCTGAGGTTATGGAGCAGCTCAAAGAGAAGGATTCAGTGTAGAAAATCGAATGCAGAAAGCACCACAACAGGATAGAGCAGTGGATATCCAAATTAAGGGGAAACCAGTGGAACAGGAAGCAATTGGTCGGGTGCCATATCAAGATATTTTGGAGCCTTTCACAAGAAACTAGTATAAATGTTCACTTGAAGCTAGACAGCAAGGAAAGGAACAGGAAACTGATGCAGTCAATGTTGAGGAGTGATAGGCTAAGTGAGTTCCCATATGACAGAGCAACAGATGACAGGATGAAATTGAAGAGAATGTGCCACAGAAAGATGCTATAGAACTTTCTACAGAATGCCCGCAGGAAACGGAAAACAAGGGATGTGCCCTCAGTTTGAAAGAAAATAAGCTAAGAGAAGAGTTGCTTAATTTAATGGACATGGACAGATATATTAAAATCAATGAGAGAAACAGACTGCAGTAGGTCAATAAAACCCAAAAAGTAAGAAGTCTGTTAAAATAAACGAATGCAGTAATTAGGACTGTCCACAGAGATGTCCATGTGATATAACAGAAGTGAACAGGATATACTACTGCGCTGCTAAATTAATATCTGATAACGTTCTACCACAAGATCACAGGGTAGTGAGGGAAAGGAAAAGGAGAAAATCGAATACCATCATGGAAGTATCGAATACAGAAAACTATAAAGCAATTAAGTCAAGAAGTGTCACTGTTAGAAGATTATAGAAGAGGGAATAGATAAACAAAAACACTAAAAAAGATAGATGTGATTAAAGCAATGCACAGTATTAGAACAGACTAGGATCTATCATGCACTATCGCAAATAAACAAAAATTTCAGCACAGACAGAAAAGCTTAGAAGATACACAGATAAATATAAGGGAAAATTACAAAATAAGCAATTTATTGATGACCCAAAAATGTTTTATAGAGAATTGGGAAATAAGGCAAAAGGAATTGAAAGACCGCCAAAAAAAGGAAGTAGATACATTTTGGAGAAGTATCTAAGAAGATCCTGTGGAACATAAAGATGGTAAATGGAGAGAAGATGTATAAGAAAGAAAAAGAAGTTTAAAGGTACAGGATATAAAATGGGATGAATTAAAAAGTACAGTTGTGTACCTACCATAAATGTAGATGTTTGAGTGTATTCACTGTTGCAGTCATTACAATTGGGTTATCCTGCTGGCAGGCTACACGCAGCAGGCCTGAGTTCCAAAGTCTAGGTCCAGCGTCAGTTGCTGTCACCTCCTCCCTGACGTCAGTGCGCCAGGGGTATAAAAGATGCAGCCGACGCCATTTTCTTCAGTTTTTCTTGCCCCAAATGTCAGGTGCCCCTAAGATGGTAGGCTAAATTATGTCAATAAGCATACATACACAAAAAACAACTTTTCCTTCATCTACAACAAATACAGCACATAGGTTGTATAGAATAGAGAAGTACAGATAAGTTCCAGCAAGGAAAAGGGGGATAGTGGGAGGGTAACCTGGACTGCAACAGTGAATACACTCGAACATCTACATTTATGGTAGGTACACAACTGTACTATGTTCATAGTGTTTCACTGTTGCAGTCAATACAATTGGGTTGAATCCCAAAGCTAAGGTTGGGAGGCTGGTGCTAAATAGGATTAGGAGAGGCTATCAGGCCCTGCAGAACTGCAGTGGCAAAGCCTGCCCTGGATTTAGAGTAGAGAGGTAAGTGATAGTGCTTTGTAAAACTATGCACTGAACTCCAAGTTGCCTCTATGTCTTTGGTTGGTACTCCTCTGAGGAAGGCTGCTGAAGTGGCTGCTGCTCTGGTTGAATGTGGCCTAATGCCCATAGGCACTGATTTACCATGCTGTGAATAGCAGAAATGAATGCAATGGCCTAACCACTTTGAAATAGTCTGCTTTGAGATAGGCTTTCCTTGTGATCCTGCAGCATATGCCACTAGTAGTTGTTCAGTCTTTCTGAAAGCTTTGGTTCTGTCCAAGCAGAAGCATAGCTGCCTGTGAATGTCCAAAGAATGCAGAAGTCTCTCACCCTTATTCTGTGGGTTTGGGGAAAAGGTAGGCAAATGAATTGTTTGGTTAAGGGCCACACTGGACACTACTTTAGGCATAAATGTAGGGTTTGTCCTCAGAGAAACCCTGTCAGGATGGAAAACGATAAAAGGTTCCACAGCCATGAGTGCCTGTAACTCAGACTCATCTAGCGGAGGTTATTGCTAAGAGCAGAGCTGTTTTCCAGGATAGGAATTTTATATCAGCTGCAGAGGCTGGCTCAAACGGAGTCATTGTGAGTTTTTCCAAGACATAGTTGAGGTCCCATGCAGGTATTGGCGCTCTCCTTGGAAGTCTTATGTTTTTGGCCCCTCTGAGGTACTGCCTTAGCAATGGATGAGAAAAAATAGGTGGTTCTGTATTGTAATGAGCTGAAATGGCAGAGGCATGAATTTTAATTTATGAAAAGGAAAGGCCTTTATCCAGCATCTCAGTTAAGTATTGCAAAATCTTAAGAATATTTGGAACAATCGTGTCAATACCTTGTGCCTGGTTCCAAGCACAGAATCTCTTCCATTTTTCTGCATAAGATTTTCTGGTGCTAGGCCACCTGGCCTCCAAAATAACATCCATCACTGCTTTAGACAGAGGTGTGTCTTGAATGACTACATTATCCGCCATGCTGCCAGGTTTAAGGCCCTGAGTTGGCTGTGCAGTATCTGACTGAACTTGTTGGGTCAATAAGTGAGGAATTTGAGGTAATGTCCAAGGTGGGCATTGAGACTAGCTCTTATGGATTTGGTGGTGTGGCCAGTATGGAGCAATCAGTATCATTTTTGGCTTCTCTTGTCTGACCTTGAGGAGTACCTTGGGGAGGACAGGCAGAGGAGGAAAGGCATGCAGTGTTAGGTTTTTCCAGCTGAAAGATAAAACATCCACTTTCCATGCTTGCTTGTGATAAGTCCTTGTGCAGAATCTCTGTAGTTGGCAGTTGTGAGGGGAGGCAAATAGATCTATGTCCTGGCATCCCCAGTTCCTTGTTATGCTGAAGACTTGTGGATCCAATTTCCACTCGTGGGGATCCATTAGGTTTCTGCTTAGTTCGTCTGCCAGAGTATTTATCCTTCCTGGCAGGAATTGTGCTTGCTGTACTTGGTAAGTCAATGCTGTGTCCCACAAGTTCATGGCTAGTCTGCAGAGGGGGTAGGAATGTGTGCCCCCCTGCTTATGTACCACATGACTGTAGTATTGTCCGTCTTTATCAGTAGTTGTCCTGGATGAAGTAGATCCTTGAAGGCTGTCAGGGCATTCTGAACAGCTAGCATCTCTTTTTGATTGATATGTAGATGCATTTGACTTGTGGACCATGTGCCCTGAATACATCTTCCTGCCATATGGGCCCCCCAGGCATAATCTGATGCATCTGTTGTCAATATCTGCCTGGCTGTGGGTAAGGTGAATGGCTGTCCCGTGTTGTGGTGACAGGCTTTTGCCCACCATCGAAACTCCTGCTGCAGGCAGAGAATGAGGGTAATTATTGTTTCCAGGCTGTGGCAATGTTGAGTCCAAGCACTTTTTAGATATCACTGAAGCTTCCTCATATGCAGTCTTGCATATGGAATTAGCAGAATGTAGAATGCCATGAAGCCCAAAGCCTGCAGAATTTTTCTTGCAGATAACTGTGTCTTTGTTGCCAACATTTTGAAATAAGTAGTCAGCTGTCTGTGTTTGTCTGGCATGAGATAAGCTATCTGGGCAGTTGTATTTAAGCTTGCACCCAGGAATATTATCTCTTGAGAGGGTACGAGTATTGATGATTTCTTCTTTGCGCTTTTTATAAACTCCGGTAGTCGGCTGTTCCGACGGCATTATATAATTGAATCTTCTGCCAAAGTAATGAAATGCAAAATCGTACCAATGCTTAATAGTGCGTTGGTTAAATCTAGCACAAAACAGACACCTAGCAACGTCATGGTCTGGGCCTAGGCAAGGAATACAGTAAGAATTAACATCCTTATGAGGTATTTGCTTCCTGCAAGAAATACAATTAACTTTTTCTGACATCGGTCTGGAGCAAGAAAAAAGTTTCCCCAACAGGATAGTTAGCTTTAATGAAGACTTGGATCTGAAATTCGAATTTGAAAATCTCAGGAGTTGGCCAACCAGCACTTGCGAACTGCTTTTGCTTCGGGCATCGCGCGGCACGAAAGACTGAAGAAAATGGCGTCGGCTGCATCTTTTATACCCCTGGCGCACTGACGTCAGGGAGGAGGCGACAGCAACCAACGCTGAACCTAGACTTTGGAACTCGGGCTGACTGTGGTAGCCTGCCAGCAGTATAACCCAATTGTAATGACTGCAACAGTGAAACACGATGAACATCAGCCAGAGAGATTGAAACAAAGTTAAGAAAAGCCTCTAAATGGAAAACCCCAGGCCCAGATGCAGTACCTAATTTTTGGTTAAACGTATTAACATCTCTGCACAAGGATTTAGCAATGAGTAAGAACTATTTATATGCGCATCCCGAACAGACACCACCCTAGCCAACAACAGGTAAAACAATGCTCTTACTTAAGAGTGCACCTGCAAACTACCCTAAAAATTATACATCAATAACCTGCCTTCCGACGACATATAAACTATACACAGGAGTTGACGCCAACAGAGTTTATAGTCATTTAAAAGAAAACTCAATTATGGCAGTAGAACAAAAGGGCAATAAAAGAAAGTCATATGGAACACAGGATCATTTGCGGTTAAAGTTATAGAAAGAAAGTACAGTTGTGTACACTTACCATAAATGTAGATTTTCAAGTGTATTCACTGTTGCAGTCAATACATTTGGGTTATCTGCTTGCAGGTAGCCCTCAGTCGGCCTGATTAACAAAGTCTTGGGTCCTGCATCGGATGCTGTCCCTTCTTCCATGACATCAGGTCGTCAGGGGTATAAAAAGTACAGTTTTGTACCTACCATAAATGCAGATGTTAGAGTGTATACACTGCTGCAGTCATTACACTTGGGTTATCCTGCCGTCAGGCGGTTCCCCAGTAGGCCTGAGTTCCAAAGCCTTGGTCCAGCGTCGGTTGCTGTCGCCTCCTCCCTGACGTCAGTGCGACAGGGGTATACAAAGATGCAGCCGACGCCATTTTCTTCAGTTTTTCTTGCCCCAGATGTCAGGTGCCTCTAAATAGTAGGCAATTCCAATTGCTAATAAAACATACATAAGAAAAGCAAAAAACAACTTACAGCTACCAGCAAATACTCCCCATAGGTAGCAAGGGTAGAAGACATAGGTAAGTACCAGCCAGTAAGAGGGGAAGGAGGGAGGGTAACCTGGACTTCAGCAGTGTATACACTCGAACATGTACATTAATGGTAGGTACAAAACTGTACTATGTTCATCATGTTACACTGCTGCAGTCATTACACTTGGGTAGAATCCCAAAGCTGAGGTAGGGTAGCTGGTTCTGTAAGGCATTAGGGGTGGCTATAAGGCACTGCAGTGGCAAAGCCAGCTCTGGATTTAGAGTACAGAGGCAGATGGTAATGCTTGGTGAAGGTATGTACAGAACTCCAAGTTGCTGCTTCCAAAATATCCTTGGTAGATACTCCCCTGAGGTAGGCAGTTGAAGTGGCTGTTGCCCTGGTGGAGTGAGATCTAATGCTGCTAGGTACAGGTTTTCCATGGTATGTGTAGCAGAAACGTATACAATGTCCTATCCATTTTGAAATAGTCTGTTTTGAAATGGCTTTTCCCTGTGCTCCTGCAGCATATGCTACCAATAATTGCTCAGATTTTCTCAAAGCTTTGGTTTTGTCCAAGTAGAAGCGTAACTGCCTGTGAATGTCCAAAGAGTGAAGTAGTCTCTCCCCTTTATTCTGTGGTTTAGGATAAAAAGTTGGCAGGTGAATAGTTTGGTTTAGAGCCACACTGGATACCACCTTTGGCATAAACGTAGGGTTAGTTCTTAAAGACACCCTGTCCTGGTGGAAAATGAGGAAAGGTTCAACTGCCATTAGTGCCTGTAATTCTGAAACTCTTCGTGCTGATGTTATTGCCAGGAGCAGAGCAGTTTTCCAAGAGATATATTTTAATTCTGCTGTTAGCTGGCTCAAAAGGAGGTAAAGTTAGTTTTTCCAAAACAAAGTTGAGGTCCCAAGTTGGAGTAGGTGCTCTACGGGGTGGTCTTATGTTTTTAGCCCCTCTGAGGTACTGTTTTAACAGAGGATTAGAGAAAATTGGTGGATCCGTGTTGTAATGAGCAGAGATGGCAGAGGCGTGGATCTTGATGGATGGGAAGGAGAGGCCTTTGTCCAGCATCTCCGTTAAGTATTGTAGTATCTGAGGAATGTTTGGGACAAGAGGGTCAAGGCTGTGAGCTTGGTTCCAGGCACAGAATCTCTTCCATTTATCCGAGTAGGCTTTCCTGGTACTAGGCCTTCTGGCCTCCAGAATGACATCCATAACAGCTTTGGAGAGATACATTGCTTGCTTGACTAAGAATCTTCCGTGCAGCTAGGTTTAAGGTCTTTAGCTGGCTGTGTAGTATTTGATTGTTGTGCTGAGTCAGCAGATGTGGGATTTGAGGCAAAATCCCGGGTGGTTCTTGTGCTAAGCTCCTTAAGATTGGGTACCAGTGCTGGCATGGCCAGTCTGGTGCAATCAGGATCATCTCTGGCTCTTCTTGCCTGGCTTTTATGAGTATCTTTGGCAGGAGAGGTAGTGGTGGGAAAGCGTATACTTGTAGGTTCTCCCAGCTGAATGAGAGGGCATCCACTTTCCATGCTTGTGGATGGTAACTCCTTGTGCAGAATTTTTGTAGCTGGCAGTTTATTGGGGATGCAAACAGATCTATGTCCGGGCTCCACCATTTCTGTGTTATCATTCTGAATATTTGTGGATTCAATTCCCATTCGTGGGGATCCATGATGTTTCTGCTTAAGTCGTCTGCAGGTGTGTTTTTCTCTCCTGGCAGGATTGTGCTTGCAGATGAACTTGAAAGTTTATAGCTGTGCTCCACAAGGTCATGGCTTGCCTGCATAGGGGGTAGGAGTGAGTGCCCCCCTTGCTTGTTTATTGTACCACATAACTGTGGTGCTGTCTGTCTTTAGCAGTAGTTGTCCTGGATGCAGCAGATCCTTGAAAGCTACAAGGGCATTTTGTACAGCTAGCATCTCTTTTTGATTGATGTGAAGATGCCTTTGTTCTGAGGGCCACGTGCCCTGAATACATTTGCCTACCATGTGTGCTCCCCAGGCGTAATCCAATGCATCTGTTGTCAGTGTTTGCCTGGTTGTGTAAAAGGCTGTCCCTTGTTGAGGTGACATGCTTGAGCCCACCATTGAAACTCCTGTTGAAGGCAAGGGATTAGTGGTACAACTGCTTCCAAACTTTGACAGTGTTGAGACCATACATTCTTTAGGTACCATTATAGTTTCCTCATATGCAGTCTGGCATATGGAATTAGTAGCATGAAGGATGCCATGTAACCCAAGGCCTGCAGAATCTTTCTTGGAGGGAGTTGGGTCTTTGTTGCCATCATTTGAAAGTATTGAGTCAGTTGTTCTTGCTTGTCTGGCGTGAGATAATCCATCTGGCCCATTGTGTTCAAGCTGGCACCCAGGAATATAATCTCTTGTGAGGGCACTAGTTTTGATTTCTTTTCTTTTACTGTGTACCCCAGGCAACTTAACTTTTTTACAAACGCCAGATGCTTTAGTAGAATGTCCTTGCTCTCTGCTTGAATCAGGCAGTCGTCCAGGTATGGATAAATTTGAATTCCTTTTTGCCTGCAAAATGCAATTACTGGTGCCAGGCACTTTGTGAAGACCCTGGGCGCAGTAGATAAGCCCAAAGGGCAGTACAGAGAATTGATAGTGCATTGAACCAGGTAGAAATCTGAGGTATCTTCTGCAGTTTTGTCTGACAGGGACATGCAGGTATGCCTCTTTGAGGTCCAAAGTCACGAGCAAGCTTTTTTGCCCAGCATAGGAAGAAGCTGCTGTAGTGTCAACATTTTGAATTTCGGAACATCCAAGTAAGTGTTTAGTGTAGAAATGTCCAGAATGGGTCTCTAGGCTTTGTCCTTTCTGGGAACCAGAAAGAGTCTTGAGTAAAATCCTTGTCCTTGTTCCTGTGGTGGTACCTTTTGAATAGCTCTCATGTCCATGAATGCTGTAATTTGTTTTTGAGCCTCTGCCGATTGATTTGGTGATAGATTTGGCATTCCTTTTAGCCTTGGCAGGGTGTGAAAATGGAACCTGTAACCTTGAGATACAATGCTGAGAACCCATTTGTCTTTGGTGATGCAATGACAGTTTTGATAGAAAAGTGTCAGTTTTCCTCCTAAGGGGGCTGCCAAGAGAGAACTGTTTGGCAGCTGTAGTGGAAAGTCATTGAGTCTGTTTTTTATAACGTTGAGGCCTGTCTTCCCCTTCTTTCTGGCCTGGTGTGCCCCATTGTCGAGACCTGTAAGAGCCTTGTGTCTGTCCTCTACCTCTTGTACGTCTGTATCGGCCCCTTTGAGGTCCATCTGTGACTGGAAAGGACCAATACTTTGTTGGCCAATTTCTGCTAAAACGAGGAGGCTGGACCTGTAAGAAATCTTTCACCGTTTGCATAGATTTTGCCTTATCCTCCATCTTCTTTAATACCTCCTCTGCTTTAACTCCAAACAGCACATCCCGCTGCAAAGGTGCATCCAATAACTTGACCTTAACATGATCTGGAAACGTATGTTCTTTTAACCAAGCATGCCTTCTAATGACAGAGCCTGTAACTGCTGCTCTACAGGAGGCCTCTAAGGAATCAAACCCACATTGCAAAGTATGTTTTCCCACTTCTTCAGCTGCATGCAAAAAATCCTGCATTTCTTTTAAGTTAGGAGGATCTGAATTTGGAAGCATCTTTTGTTTCAACTGAGACATCAAAACTGCTGATATTTTAGCATGTGAAACTGGCAATTCAAGGCTCTCATTGCTAAAGTTGCAGACGTACATACCTTCTTTCCCCATCTGTCTAATGCTCTGGAATCTCTGTCAGAGGGAACTGTTTTTTTTGCTGATGAGGCCTTAATCCCTTTGGGTCCCTGAGAAATAGTTTCAGGGTCAGCAACAGGGCTTTTGTACAGGAATTTGAGAGAGTCAGGGACTCTGTAATATCTATCAGGTTTAACTGGGGCTGGGGGTGAGGAGTCAGGGTTCAAACTGGATTCAGTGTACACAACATCTAAAACTGGTGGGATAGCAAGGGGTCTGTGTTGAGGCAATAAAAGGAAGTCTCTGAGCCTTTTCTTGGATTCTGAGTAATCCTGACCTTCCCAATGGAAATGCTCCCTCATGGTATGTAAGGTATCCCCAAAGGAGTAATCCTCAGGCGCAGAGGCTGATGGAATTGATTCCTCAGCATCAGAGTCCTCATAAGGGGGTAAAGAATATCCTAGGTCCGAGGAAGAGTCTGAGGAAATGGACACCTGGTCAGAAGATTCATAGTCTGCATCCTGTCTGGGCCTTTTATCAGGAAGGGGGTTGGGACCCCCTGATCAGGGTGATTAGGTTCTTGGCCATTTTTAGCATTTGTTTCTTAGGCATGGAAGCCTGTCCTGGAGAGAGTTGTGTCTGTTTCTTTGCTTTTAAGGGGGGCTTAGACTTAACACAGGGTTTTAATGGTTAACTGGGTAGGTCTGAAAACACCCTCTGTAACTGTGGATTGCTCAGCTGCTTTGGTTCCCTCTGTAGGTTTAGGATCGGTAAGCTGAAGACCTAGTGTATCCGAAGGGCCAGCCAGCTCCACGTGGGAGTCGGAGGCAGTCTGTGGTTCTGTGGAAGCGGTCGTCAGGGGCTGCATAGGCACCTCGCTGAAAACCGGAGAACCGGCGACCCGCCTAGAAGAGGCCTCGTCGTCAGTCTTGGGCCTCGGATGTCTGCCCTTCTCCTTTTTATGCATTGCAGTCGTCGGAATTTCCGACGGCATGGTGTAATTTAATTTTCTACCAAAATAATGTCGGGCAAAATCAAACCGACGTTTAATAGTACGCTTGTTAAACCTAGCACAAAACCGACAACCAGTGACGTCATGGTCAGGGCCTAGGCAAGGAATACAATAGGAGTGGAAATCCTTATGAGGAATTTGCTTCCCACAAGAAATACAGTTATTAACTTTTACTGACATCGGTCTGAGGCAAGAAAAGGTTTCCCCAACGGGGTACTTAGCTCTTTTAGAAGACTTCGGTTCTGGATTCGGAATGAAAATCTCAGGAGTCGGCCGACCGGCACTTGCGAACTGCTTCTGCTTCGGGCACCGCGCAGCAAGAAAGACTGAAGAAAATGGCGTCGGCTGCATCTTATATACCCCTGTCACACTGACATCAGGGAGGAGGCGACAGCAACTGATGCCAGACCAAGACTTTGGAACTCTGGCCAACTGCGGGACTGCCTGACGGCAGGATAACCCAAGTGTAATGACTGCTGCAGTGTAACACGATGAACATCAGCAGTGGCATCTGGGAACAAAATCCAACCTATAAATCAATTTGCTCTTCCTGTCTTAACGTGCAGTTTTGGAGTGATTAACTGTCCCCAAAAAGTGTTGGATAGATTAGATATTAAAACAAGGAGGATGCTTCATGCTCACCAAATGATTTATAAAAATCACTGTATACCAAAATTATATATTCCCCATTCTGAAGGAGGGATGTGCCTCCATAAATCTGATTACATGTACAGATCTGCAATCGTGGGACTCCACACACCTACTGACATCACAAGATCCAAATCTAGTGAAAGTTCTGAAACATGAGGAGAATAAATCTAAGATGACTTCCCTGCTTAATCTACCAGAAGCATATAGATGTCAAGCAGGAATGGAAATCAAACCAGAAGTAGATAAAAATCAGGCAGCAACTGAACATGCCAAAAAACAAAAGAAAGAATACAAGGTGAAGGACCAGATGAGAAGGCAAGAAATGTGAAAAAAACAAATATAGTTGCAAGTATAGAAAAATTCCGGAAGAGCCTCATGTTAATCAAGAATGAATGCAGGAATGGTTAAGGAGAGGCAAATTCAAACCAGGAAATGAAAGGTTAACATTGGCAGCCCAAGATAGTGGGCTACACTGAATATGTGGGAGCAACAGACAAATGTTGGTTTTGTAAAACCAAACTGGAAACGGTTACACACCTTGTTGCGACACACTAAAGGCAGGAGGACTGTATACCTAAAGGCATAATAATGAGGCAAGACTGTTGCACTAGGGATTGTGCAAACATTATGGTATCGAAGTGGCTGAAAAACACTGGAAACCAGCCACAAAGCATCATAAAAAATTATGAAGTTTATATCACATGGGATCACTCATTACTAACAATTCAAAAGACAGATACTAGAAAACCAGATACAGTGATCCAAGAAAAGAACATAAAAGTAGCATTGATCATTGAAATCGTCACACCCAGTGACTATAGTGTCTTGCGTACAGAGACGCAAAGTCATAAAACACCAGGGTATGCTGGCAGAAATGAGAGCAATGTGGAAGAAAGATACCCAGACAGTTCCAATAGGACTAGGTGCAACGGGTCTTATAAAAAAATTATTTACAATCATATTCAGATACGTTACCCATCCATGTATCCCAGTACAAACTGCAAGAGGAGTCATTACTGGCCACATTGCGGGTGCTGCAAAGAGCACTTTAGGCTGACATCAAAGACTGAAACAATACTAATTTCATGAACTTTAATCATACTTTGACTTAGGAATAGGGTCCATTCCCATCATGGAAATGGTACAAAGTTGCAAGGATAATGAACTAACAGGTTTGAAATGAGGCCGAGTCAATTTTTTTCAACAACAGAATTGAGGTCCCATGAAAGAGGAATAGGCTTTCTCAGGGGCCTGATATGAAGGACACCTTTAAGAAATTGCTTGACTTCAAAATGATAGGCCAAGCGAGGGTTTAAGGGCAGGCAAGCAGAGACTGCTGCCAGGTGAGCTTTAACTGAAGAATATGCCCAGCCAGCATGGAGCAGATCACACAAACAGAGATAAGAGGAAACCCCCTACTAAGAAAGGATCCTGAAGGCGAGAGAGGCACCAAAAGTACAGTTTTGTACCTACCATAAATGTAGATGTTCGAGTGTACACCCTGCTGCCGTCATCACACTTGGGTTATCCTGTCGTCAGGCGGTCCCGCAGTCAGCCGGAATTCCAAAGTCTTGGTCCGGCGTCGGTTGCTGTCGCTTCTTCCCTGACGTCAGTGCGCCAGGAGCATATATAATGCATCCGACACCATTTTCTTCAGTTTTTCTTGCCCCAGATGTCAGGTGCCCCCAAAAAGGTGGTCAGTAATTAGTACCAAATTAAGTAATTTTTGCACAAATACAGAATCCCTCCAGCTATAAGCAAATACATCAGGAAGGTATTGTAGAGATTTAGCCAGTTAGATCAGAGGGGATTGAGGGAGGGTAACCTGGACTGCAGCAGGGTGTACACTCGAACATCTACATTTATGGTAGGTACAAAACTGTACTATGTTCATCGTGTTAGCCTGCTGCAGTCATCACACTTGGGTAGAATCCCAAAGCTAAGGAAGGGTGGAGGAGTTATAGAGGGTTAGAGGAGGCTAGAAGGCCCTGCAGAAAGTACAGTTTTGTACCTACCATAAATGTAGATGTTCGAGTGCTAATACAGCTGCAGTAATAACAGATGGGTTCTCTGCCATCAGGCAGGTCCTCGGTTGGCCGAATTCCAAAGTCTAGGTCCGGCGTCGGTTGTTGTCGCTTTCTCTCCGGACGTCAGTGAGGCCGGAGTATATAAGACACAGCAGACGCCATGTTCTTCAGTCTTTCTTGCCCCAGATGTCAGGTGCCCCCAAAAGGAAGGCAATACATAAATGATATATATATATATATATATATATATATATATATATATATATATATATATATATATATATATATATATATAAATACATGCAATGCAATATAATCCGAAATCAGTAGTTGCAAGCAAATAAACCATAGAAGGATAACCCAGTTAGGCTGTATGAAGAGGGGGTTAGGCCCCATGCCTTTACCAAGTGGGGAAGGAGGGAGGGTAACCTGTACTGCACTGTATTAGCACTCAAACATCTACATTTATGGTAGGTACAAAACTGTACTATGTTCATCGTGCATACAGCTGCAGTAATCACAGATGGGTAGAGTCCCAAAGCTACGCACAGGGTGGTAGGTACTAGGTGGAACTGGGATGAGCCAGAATGCCCTGCAACACAGCAGTGGCAAAGCCTGCTCTAGTTTTGGAATATAAAGGCAGGTGGTAGTGTTTTGTGAAGGTATGTACAGAATTCCAAGTGGCTTCCTCCAAAATATCTTTGGTAGGAACTCCTCTGAGGAAGGCTGTAGAGGTAGCTGTGGCCCTGGTGGAGTGGGATCTGATGCCTGTGGGAACAGATTTCCCATGATATGAATAACAAAACCGTATGCAGTGGCCTATCCACTTTGAAATTGTCTGCTTGGTAACTGGCTTCCCTTGGGCCCCTACAGCATAGGACACAAAAAGTTGTTCTGATTTCCTGAAGGACTTTGTTCTGTCCAAATAATAACATAGCTGCCTATGGATGTCTAAGGAGTGTAGCAGCCTTTCCCTTTTGTTTTGAGGATTGGGGTAAAAGGTAGGTAAGTGTATGGCTTGATTTAAAGCTACCCTGGATACCACTTTAGGCATAAATGACGGGTTGGTACGAAGGGAAACCCTGTCCTGATGGAAGATGAGGAAGGGCTGCACCGCCATGAGGGCCTGTAGTTCCGAAACCCTACGAGCTGAAGTGATGGCCAGAAGGAAGGCTGTTTTCCAGGACAAATATTGAAAATCTGTTGAGGTAGCTGGTTCAAAAGGAGGCAATGTTAATTTTTCTAGAATGTAATTAAGATCCCAGGCTGGTATTGGTTGTTTCCTTGGTGGTCTTATATTCTTAGCCCCTCTGAGGAACTGTCGTAAGAGTGGGTGAGAAAATAAAGGTGGATCTGTGTTGAATTCTGCAGAAATGGCTGAGGCATGGATTTTTATGGAAGAAAATGAAAGTCCACTGTTCAGCAGCTCAGCTAGATACTGTAATACCTGAGGCAAATTCAGTTTTCTAGGGTCCTGGCCTTTTTTCTCATTCCAAGAGCAAAACCGTTTCGATTTTGCGGAGTAAGCCTTTCTAGTAGATGGCCGCCTGGCCTCCAAAATGACATCCTGCACCTCCTTGGAGAGTAGAGTCTGTTGTGGTGTTAAGGAATTTTCCATGCAGCGAGATTGAGTGTTTTCAGCTGACTGTGAAGAGTTTTGTAGCTGTGCTGAGTCAGCAGAAGAGGCATTAGAGGTAGGGACCAGGGAGGAGTATGTGTTAGGCTCCTCAGGAGCGGGTACCAGTGTTGCCTTGGCCAATCTGGAGCAATCAGTATCATCTTCGGTCTGTCCGCTCTTGCTTTCAAGAGCACCTTGGGCAGAAGAGGCAGAGGTGGGAAAGCGTAAACTGTCCATGCTGTCCAACTGAATGAAAGGGTGTCCACTTTCCAGGCCTTTGGATGAAAGGTCCTCGAACAAAACTTTTCCAATTGGTGATTCCTGTGGGAGGCAAAAAGATCTATGTCTGGCCTCCCCCACGCTTGGATTATCTCTGTAAACACCTGAGGATGCAACTTCCATTCGTGTGGATCTGTCATATTTCTGCTTAGATTGTCTGCCAGCGTGTTTTCCAATCCTGGCAAGTACTGTGCTTGAAGTTCGATTTGCCATTCCAGAGCCAAGTTCCAAAGAGTCATGGCTAGTCTGCACAAGTGGTATGAATGTGTTCCTCCTCGTTTGTTTATGTACCACATTACTGTGGTGTTGTCTGTTCTTATCAGTAATTGTCCTGGATGCAGGAGGTCCTTGAAAGCTGTAATTGCATTTATTACTGCTAGCATTTCTTTTTTATTGATGTGAAGGTGCTTTTCCTTTTGGGACCATTTGCCCTGAATGCACCTGTCTGTCATGTGCGCCCCCCAGGCGTAATCTGAGGCGTCTGTTGTGATGACTTGATTTGCTTGAGGCTTGCAGAATGGGAGGCCTGTGTTTGCTTGACATGCTTGGGCCCACCATAGAAATTCCTTTTGCAAACATGGAATTATTGGTATTATTGTTTCCAAACTGTGACTGTGTTGAGACCATAGGTTTTTTAGGTACCATTGAAGTTTCCTCATATGCAACTTTGCACATGGGATTAAAAGAATGCAAGATGCCATGAAGCCCAGAGCCTGCAGGATTTTCCTTGCAGTAAGCCTGGTACATTTTGCTAGTATTTTGAAGTACTGAGTTAGTTGCCCCTGTTTTTCTGGCGTAAGATAGGCCATCTGGGTGTTTGTATCCAAGTTGGCACCCAGGAAAGTTATTTTCTGAGACAGTGTTAGCCTGGATTTCTCTTTGTTGATTGTGTATCCCAGAGAATGCAGTAACTGTGTTACATAGGCCAGATGTTCGAGAAGTATGTGCTTGCTGTCCGCTTGGATCAGGCAGTCGTCCAAATAAGGGTAAATTTGTATCCCTTGAAGTCTGCAGTAGGCAATCACTGATGCCAGGCATTTTGTGAATACTCTGGGCGCAGTAGATAAGCCAAAGGGCAATGCAGAGAATTGATAGTGGATTGAACCTGCAAGAAATCTGAGGTATCTTCTGCAACTTTGTCTGATTGGGACATGCAGGTATGCCTCCTTGAGGTCCAATGTTACCAGCCAAAACTCCTTGCCCAGCATGGGAAGAAGCTGCTGTAATGTGAGCATCTTGAATTTTGGTACGAGTAAAAATGTGTTTAGGATGGATAAGTCCAAAATGGGTCTCCAGTCGGTTCCTTTCCTTGGTACCAGAAAAAGTCTGGAATAAAAACCTTGACCTTGTTCGTGAGTAGGTACCTCTTGAATAGCTCTCATGCCTATGAGCTATGAAATTTGTAGTTGTCCCACTGCCCTTTGATTGTGTGGCAGGTTTGGCATGCCTCTCATTTTTGGAAGAGTGTGGAATTGAAATTTGTAGCCTCTGTTTATAACGTCCAGGATCCATTTGTCTGTTGTGACAATATGCCAATTTCTTGCAAATAAATGCCAGCTTTCCTCCCAAAGGTGCTGCCAGCTGAGACTTGCTTGGCATGAAAAGGGGGAAGTCATTGGGTTTGTTTCCTGTATTGTTGTGCACTGTCTTCGCCACCTCTTGGTGCTGGAGTTTGCCATTGTCGGCCTCTATATGATCCTTGTGATTGCCCTCTGCCCCTTGTGCGTCTGTATCTACCTCTTTGGGGCTTGTCAGTGGCTGGAAAGGACCAGTTTTTTGAAGGTCAATTTCTGCTAAAACGTGGTGGTTGGACCTGTAGAAAAGCTTTGACAGTTTGCATAGATTTGGCTTTTTCTTCCATTTTCCGTAATATCTCCTCAGCATTAGTACCAAACAGCACATCCTTTTGTAAAGGAGCATCTAGAAGTTTAGCTTTCACATGATCAGGCAAGCTTTGTTCCCTAAGCCAGGCATGTCTACGAATGACTGATCCTGTAGCAGCAGCTCTACTTGAGGCCTCTAGGGCATCATAGCCACATTGTAAGGTGTGTTTACCCACTTGCTCTGCACTATGCATCATATCCTGCAACTCCTTCAAATCTGGTTGTTCAGGTTGAGACATTTTATTCCTTAATTGTGATAACAGGAACTGTTGATATTTAAGCATATGAAACTGACAATTTAAGGCCCTCATGGCTAGGGTGGCCGAGGTATTTACCTTTTTCCCCCACCTTTCTAAGGATCTTGACTCTCTTTCGGCAGGAAGTGGATTCTTGGCAGTAGAGGCCTTCAATCCCTTGGGGCCTTGAGAAATGGTTTCAGGGTCAGCATCATGGCTTTTGTAGAGAAATTGGTGAGAGTTAGGAACTCTGTAGTACCTATCAGGTTTGACTGGTGCAGGAGGCAGGCCTCCGAATAAACATCATCAAGTATGTCCAAAACAGGAGGTATCGCCAGAGGTCTGTGTTGAGGTAACAAAAGAAATTCCCTAAGTCTTTTCTTGGAATCGGAAACGTCTTGGCCTTCCCAATGGAAGTGTTCCCTCAAAGTGTGCAAGGTTTCCCCAAAGGAAAAATCCTCAGGAGGAGATACAGAAGGAATGGACTACTCTGCATCCGAATCTTCAAAAGGGGAGTAAGAGTGTTCCTCTACATCAGAATGTTCTGATAAAATGGAGCCCTGATCAGAAGAGGGAGAATCTTCCTCCACTCTGGGTCTCTTGTCTGGAGGGGGCTGAGAACCCCTGATAAGGGTAATTAAATCCTCAGCCATTTTAAGCATCTGTTTTTTAGGCATGGGGCCTGGAGAAGGGCCCTGTGCAACAGGCCTCTTGGGATGCCTGGCTGATTTGGATTTAGTAAAGGCCTTAATAGAAAAGGAAGATGAGGGTCTAAAGACACCATGGGTGGAAGTGGACCTGTCCACATTAGGAGGCTCAACATTCGTAATGGCTTCGGTGGTTGTAGTCTGGGAAAGGGCCAAGGTACCTGCGGTCTCGGGTACAGAGGACACCGCCAAAGGAGTGTCGTCGGTAGTCAGGGACTGCAAAGGCGTCTCGCTGAGAACCGGACCACGTGTAGCCGGTTTTGGCGTGGTGTCAGTGGGGACCGCGGACCTCGCGTGTCGGTCCTTGTCCTTGCGTTTTTTGGACAAAACGGTAGTCGGAGTCTCCGACGACATTTTATAATCAAAGGCTTTACCAAAAGTGTTGGGCGAACTCCGCCCGACGCTTAATAGTGTGTTTATTGAAAGTAGCGCAAAAGCGACAACCCGAGACGTCGTGGTCTGGGCCTAAACAAGGTATGCAGAGGGAATGGAAATCCTTATGCGGTATTTGCTTCCCACAAGAAATACAATTATTAACTTTTTCTGACATCGGTCTGAGGCAAGAAAAGTTTCCCCAACGGGGTACTTGACTTTAATGAAGACTTCGGTTTCCAATTTTTCGTAATTCAGGAGCTGGCCGACCGGCACTTGCGAACTGCTTCTGCTTCGGGCACCGCGCGGCAAAAAAGACTGAAGAACATGGCGTCAGCTGTGTCTTATATACTCCGGCTTCACTGACGTCAGGAGAGAAAGCGACAACAACAGACACCGGACCTAGACTTTGGAATTCGGCCGACCGAGGACCCGCCTGACGGCAGAGAACCCATCTGTGATTACTGCAGCTGTATGCACGATGAACATCTGCAGTGGCGAAGCCAGCTCTAGTCTTAGAGTAAAGTGGTAAGTGATGGTGTTTGGTAAAGGTGTGTACTGAACTCCAAGTTGCAGCTTCCAGAATCTCCTTGGTTGGAACCCCCCTGAGGAAGGCTGTAGATGTAGCTGTTGCCCAGGTAGAGTGGGGCCTAATGGTAGCAGGAACTGGTTTTCCATGATGGGTATAGCAAAAACGAATGCAATGTCCTATCCATTTGGAAATGGTTTGATTTGATATAGCCTTCCCTTGTGAAGCTGCAGCATAGGATACAAAGAGCTGGTCAGATTTTCTGAAAGCCTTAGTTTTATCCAAGTAGTAACGAAGTTGTCTGTGAATGTCCAAGGAATGCAGGAGTCTTTCTCCTTTGTTCTGTGGATTTGGGAAGAAGGTGGGTAAGTGGATGGTTTGATTTAAAGCCACACTGGAAACCACCTTAGGCATGAAGGAAGGATTAGTTCGTAGTGAAACTCTGTCTTGATGGAAAATGAGGAAAGGTTCCACTGCCATTAGTGCCTGCAGCTCTGAGACTCTTCTAGCTGAAGTTATTGCTAGCAGCAGGGCAGTCTTCCATGATAGAAACTGTAGATCTGCAGAGAAAGCTGGTTCAAAAGGAGGTAGCGTAAGTTTTTCCAGAACAAAATTGAGGTCCCATGTTGGTGTAGGTGCTCCCCTGGGGGGCCTAATGTTTTATGCCCCTCTGAGGAACTGCCTTAGAAGTGGATGCGAAAATAAGGGTGGATCCGTGTTGTAGTGGGCTGAAATAGCTGATGCATGGATTTTAATGGAAGAAAAAGAAAGTCCTTTGTGCAACATCTCAGTTAAGTACTGTAGAATCTGAGGCATGTGAGGCTGAAGTGTGTTTTGGCCTTTAGCTTGGTTCCAGGCGCAAAACCTTTTCCATTTATCCGAATAGGCCTTCCTGGTGCTGGGCATCCTAGCTTCCAGAACAACATCCATAACTGCTTGGGAAAGAGGAACTGGCTGGATGCTTAGGTGATTTGCCATGCAGCCAGATTTAAGGTTTTGAGCTGGCTGTGAAGAATCTGATTGTTTTGCTGTGTGAGCAAATGGGCAATTTGTGGTAAAATCCAAGGTGGGCCCTGGGCTATATTCCTCAATAGTGGGTACCAGTGCTGGCGTGGCCAGTCTGGGGCTATGAGTATCAGTTGTGGTCTCTGCTTTCTGACTTTCAGAAGCACCTTTGTGAGGAGAGGCAATGGAGGGAAGGCATATACTGTCAGGTTTTTCCAACTGAATGAGAGGGCGTCCACTTTCCAAGCTTGATGGTGAAGTGTCCTTGTACAAAATTTTGTTAGTTGATAGTTTTGAGGACTGGCAAACAGGTCTATGTCTGGAAGGCCTCATTTGTGAGTTATCATTGCAAATACTTGTGGATCCAGTTTCCACTCGTGGGGATCCATGATGTTTCTGCTGAGGTCATCTACCAATGTGTTCTTTTTTCCTGGCAGGAATTGAGCTTGTAACTGAACTTGATAAGCCAGAGCTGTGTTCCACAAGGTCATTGCTTGCCTGCATAGAGGGTAGGAGTGTGTACCCCCTTGTTTATGTACCACATTACTGTGGTGTTGTCCGTCCTTACTGTAAGTTGTCCTGGATGTAATAGATTCTTGAAGGCTGTCAGAGCATTCTGTACAGCTAGCATCTCTTTTTGATTGATGTGCAGATTCCTTTGATCTCCAGTCCATACGTCTTGAACGCACTGTCCTGCCATGTGTGCCCCCCAGGCGTAGTCCGATGCATCTGTTGTCATAGTTTGCCTGGCTGGGGGCAAGGTGAAAGGCTGACCCTTGTTGAAGTGACATGCCTGTGACCACCATAGAAACTCCTGTTGTAGGCAGGGAATGAGAGATATTGTGTCCAAGCTGTGGCTGTGTTGAGACCATACGCTTTTTAGGTACCACTGTAATTTCCTCATATGCAGCTTTGCAAATGGTATTAGTAGTATGCAAGATGCCATGAAGCCCAAGGCCTGCAGAATTTTTCTTGCAGGTAGTTGGGTCTTTGTTGCCATTGTTTTGAAATATTGAGTCAGTTGTATTTGTTTGTCTGGCATCAGATAAGCCTTCTGGGTCGTTGTATTCAAGCTGAAACCCAGGAATGTCATTTTGTGAGGGTACTAGCTTTGATTTCTTTTCGTTTACTGTGTACCCCAAGCAACTTAGAAGATGTTTTACAAAAGCCAGATGTTGTAAGAGGATGTCCTTGCTTTCCGCTTGGATGAGGCAGTCGTCCAGGTATGGGTATATTTGAATTCCTCTTTGTCTGCAGTATGCAATTACTGGTGCCAGGCATTTTGTGAAGACCCTGGGCGCAGTGGATAAGCCAAAGGGCAGTGCAGAGAATTGGTAATGGGTTAAACCTGCAATGAAACGGAGGTATCTTCTGCAACTTTGTCTGATAGGTACATGCAGGTATGCCTCCTTGAGGTCCAACGTTACTAGCCATGCTTTCTTGCCCAACAAGGGAAGAAGCTGCTGTAGTGTTAGCATCTTGAATTTGGGTACTTGTAAGAAGGTGTTTAGAAATGAAAGGTCCAGAATTGGTCTCCAGGCATTGTCCTTTCTGGGAACTATAAAGAGTCTTGAGTAAAATCCTTGGCCTTGCTCTGGAGTAGGTACCAGTTGAATGGCTCTCATGTCCATGAGAGCTTTAATTTGTTTTTGTGCCTCTGCCCATTGATTTTGTGGCAGGTTTGGCATTCCACTTTTCATTGGAAAGGTGTGAAAATGGAATCTGTATCCTCGTGAAATTATGTCTAGGACCCATTTGTCCTTTGTGACAATATGCCAGTTGTCTGAAAAAAGTGTGAGTTTTCCTCCCAAGGGGGCTGCCAAGAGAGTGTTGCTTGGCCAGATGAGGTGCAAGTCATTGAGTTTGCCTTCTGGTAGTTTGGGACCTGTCTTCTCCTCCCTTCTGTGTTGCAGTGCCCCACTGTCGAGGTTTGTACTGGGCTTGTGTTTGTCCCCTGCCTCTTGGACGTCTGTATTTGCCCCTCTGTGGTCTGTCAGTAGCTGGAAAGGACCAATTTTTTGTTGGCCAATTTCTGCTGAAGCGAGGGGGCTGTACCTGTAGAAAATCTGTGACTGTCTGCATAGATTTTGCCTTATCCTCTATTTTCTTTAAGACGACTTCTGCTTTACCTCCAAAAAGAACATCCTGCTGTAAGGGAGCATCTAGAAGCTTTGCTTTAACATGATCAGGCAGAGTTTGTTCCTTTAACCAAGCATGCCTATGTAATAACAGACCCAGTGGACAGCTGCTCTGCAAGAAGCCTCCAAAGAATCAAACCCACATTGTAAAGTATGTTTGCCCACCTGTTCAGTTGCATGCAACAGATCCTGCATTTCTTTCAATTCAGACTGTTGAGGGAGTGTGCTAATTTTTTGTTTTAACTGAGACATTAGAAATTGCTGATATTTTAGCATGTGAAATTGGCAATTTAGTGCCCTCACAGCTAGAGTGGCTGAAGTGTAAACCTTTTTCCCCCACCTGTCTAGTGCTCTGGAGTCCCTTTCAGAGGGTATAGGATTTTTTGCCATAGAAGCCTTAGCCCCTTTGGGCTTTTATAAAGGAATTTGTGGGAATCAGGCACTCTATAATATCTGTCAGGTTTGGCTGGAGCAGGAGGCAGAGAGTCTGGGTTCAAACTGGATTCTAAGTAAACATCATCCACAATGTCTAAAACTGGGTGGATGGCAAGTTGTCTGTGCTGGGGGAGTAAAAGAAACTCTCTGAGCCTTTTCTTGGAGTCAGAGTAGTCCTGACCTTCCCAGTGAAAATGTTCCGTCATAGTGTGTAAAGTTTCCCCAAAGGAGTAGTCTTCAGGAGGAGAAGCTGAGGGAATAGAATCCTCAGCATCAGAATCTTCATAATGGGAGGAGTAATCTTGGTCCTCAGAGGAGCCTGAGGAAATAGACACTTGTTCAGAGGAGGCATAATCTTCCTCTTGTCTAGGCCTTTTGTCGGGTGGGGGTTGGGAACCCCTGATTAAAGAGATCAAATCTTCAGCCATTTTGAGCATCTGTTTCTTAGGCATGGGGCCTTGAACTGGAGACTGAAGTGCAGTCTTTTTAGGTTTAATAGGAGTCTTAGTCTTAGGATTCGTTTTTATGGGGAGCGTCGTCGGTCTGAAGAAGACTTCAGAAACCGAAGGTGTTTCTGCAGCACCGACATCTTTATCAGCAATGTCGTCGGTAGGGGCTAAACAAAATGGCTGCGTTGGCCTAGTACTCTCCGCCAAAAGCTCCGAATCGGTCTCGCGTTCCAGATCTGCGGTAGTCAGGGGCTGCGTCGGAGCCTCACTGAAGACCGGTGAACCGCAGACCGGACCAGCCGAGGCCTCGGAGTCTGGCTTGGGTCTAGGCTGCCTGTCCTTATCCCTGCGTTTTTTGTGCACGCTGGTAGTCTGTTGCTCCGACGGCATAGTATAGTTAAATTTTCTATAGAAGTAGTGTTGTGCGAAATCAAAGCATCTTTTTATAGTACGCTTATTAAACCTAGCACAAAAACGACAACCAGTGATGTCGTGGTCTGGGCCTAGCAAGGTATGCAGTTAAGAATGAAAATCCTTATGAGGTATTTGCTTCCCACAAGAAATACAATTGTTAACTTTTTCTGACATCGGTCTGAGGCAAGAAAAGTTTCCCCAACGGGGTACTTAGCTTTATTGAAGACTTCGGATCTGAAATTCGACTTTGAAAGTCTCAGGAGTTGGCCGACCAGCACTTGCGAACTGCTTCTGCTTCGGGCACCGCGCGGCAAGAAAGACTGAAGAAAATGGCATTGGATGCATTATATATACCCCTGGCACACTGAAGCGACAGCAACCGACGCCGGACCAAGACTTTGTAATTCCGGCTGACTGCGAGACCGCCTGACGACAGGATAACCCAAGTGTGATGACTGCAGCAGGGTAACACGATGAACATCAGTAACTCTTCCATTTAGACATGTACGATTTCCTGGTAGTGGGTGTCCTGGCCTCCTGCAAACCCTAAAGCACATACTCAGAAAAGAGATGCCTAAAAGGGATCAAACCCTATCACCCACAGTGTCATTTGAAAGTAGAAAGGTGATGATGGATAAGAGATCCCCTGTCTAGTGTGACAAGAGCCACCTGGTGAGGTAACTTGAATTGATTACCCATGTCCAGATGAAAAAGAAGCAGGGACTAGTGCTATCTGGGCGAGAACGTGGGTCACCAACAAGATTTTGGGACAGTATTCCTTGATCTTATGCAGAACTCTTTGGCAGCAGAGGAAGAGGAATAAAGCCATTCAAATACATTCCCCTGCAAGAAAAAGACAGGACTTGGTACACTTGAACAAAATAGAAGTTGTCTGTTCAGAGGAGAGGCAAAAAGATCTACAGGAGGAATGCCCCACCAATGGACTATGGCTACAAACGCATATCTGTGAAGCATCCATTTGTAAGCCTGTGTTCTGAACTTGCTCAGAGAGTCTGCCACTAGATTTGTACTCTGAAGGAATGCAAACTGCCTGAAGAGTCACCTGATAACCGACAGCCAGATTCCAGGCCTGAACAGCTAGTCTGCAAAGAGATAAGGCCTCATACTACCCTGCTTGTTGATGTACCACATCATGGTGGTATTGTCCACGAAGATTTTCAGGGTGCTGGGGAGAAAAAGGGAATGAAAGGCTTAGAGTCAGAAATATATCCCTCATCTTTTTTAAGTTGATATGGTTTGACCTCTAATGAGGAGGCCAGAGACCCTGGACTTTGAGACAGCCACAAAGAAGCACACCATCCCAGGTCTGAGGAGTCCAGAAGCAGTAGTTGGGAAGAAACTGGAGCATGAAAGGGCAATCATGAATTGAGAGAGATTTGCTGAATCCACCACTGGAGCTGGAGTTTGAGACAAGGAAGCAAAGGGAACAGGGAACTCCAGGGGATGAAAATGTTTAAGCCATACCCATCTAAGGTACCACTGAAGCTTCCTCATATGCAGCCAGGCAAGACGAACAATGGGAACGATGAAAGAGACAATCCACAGAATTCTCAGAAATTCCTTGGTGGTGCTAGAGGACAGAGAAAGATAACACTGGAAAAAGGTTGTTGGAGACAAAACCTTGGGAGCAGGAAGAGAGGCCAATATGGGAATGGTCCGACTCTTGCAACCAAAAAAATATAATCCTGAGAGGGTAAGAGCACTGACTTCTTGAGACTGATGGTGAACCCCAGACCCTATACAAGACAAGTAGTAAAGTGAAGATTTTGTAGAAGACTGCTAGGACAAGCAGCCTGAATAAGCAGGTTGTCTAGATAAGGGAATATCTACATCCCCCGAAGCCTGCAAAAGAAAATGATGGCAGCGAAGCATTTGGTGAATACCATCAGGGGAGAGGAAAGCAGAGAACTGAAAATGAGAGAGGAAAAAAAACAGAGAAATGTAAACATTTCCTTAACAGAGGATGAATGGGGCTATGAATATAGGCATCTTGAGGTCTACAGAGACCAAGGAGGCCTGAGGGGAAAAAATGAGGAACCAAAGGCTGAAGAAACAGCATCCTGAAAGAAGGGACCTTGACAAAAGTGTTGAAGCGAGAGAGGTCCAGAACTGGTCTCAGAGTCCCCTTTATTTAGAGGAGCCAAAAACATCCTGGATTAAAAACTCCTTCCCCACTTGGGGGTGGAACAGAATGCATAGTGCCCCAATCTAAAAGGGGCTGCAAAACCTCTGGGAAAAGAAACCGGTGGTCTGGATGAAGATGTGGATTGCCTGAAAAAGGGGGGAAAGCACCAAAGAGTCTGAGGTGCTCTACTGTTTATCGAGGGGGGGGGGCAAAGAGAAGGGGACCTGGTCAAGGGGAAGAGAAGGGAAACTGTCAAATAGATACAGGCTTGTCCTGAAAGGAAGGCTTCAGAGATGGCGTCCCTTGTGGAATGAAGTCTTAACCCCCTGTGTGGTAAGTTTTCTATGGCGCTTATAGCAGAAATGAATGCAATGGCCTATCCACTTAAAAATGGTTTGCTTTGAAATGGCCTTCCCCTCTGCCCCTTCAGCGAATGCAACCAGCAGCTGTTCAGATTTCCTGAGGCTTAGTCCTGTCCAAGTAAAATCTAAGTTGCCTGTGCACGTCCAAGGAGTGCAGTATTCATTCCCCTTTGTTCTGTGGATTAGAAAAGAAGGTTGGCAAATAAATGGACTGATTAAGGGCCACACTGGATACCACCCCCTTGGGCATAAAGGAAGGATTGGTCCTGAGGGACACCCTGTCCACATGAAAGGCTGCACTGCCATGAGGGCCTGTAATTAAGACACCCTTCTTGCTGAAGTGATGGCTAAAAGGAAGGCTGTTTTCCAAGAAAGGAATTTCAACTCTGCATTTGCAGCTGGCTCAAAGGGAGGCAGAGTGAGCTTTTCCAATACAAAGTTAAGGTCCCAGGCTGGAGTAGGGGGCTCTCCTGGGTGGTCTTAAGTTTTTGGCCCCTCTGAGGAATTGCTTCAGCAGTGGATGAGAGAAGAGGGGTGGCTATGTATTATAATGTGCTGAAATGGCCGAGGCATGAATTTTGACGGAAGAAAAAGAAAGGCCCTTGTGACGCATCTCAGTTAATTATGGAAGAATGTGTGATAAATTGGGCACTGTTGTGCCCATCCCCTAAGTTTGGCTCCAGAAACGGAATCTTTTCATTTTTCAGCAAAGGATTTTCTAGTACTAAGCCTCCTTGCCTCCAGAATGACATCCATCACTTGCTTACTGAGGGATGGTAACGGAGAGATTAGGTAATTAGCCAAGCTGCAAGGTTCAGGGTTAGAAGCTGTGGGTGCAGAAAAGTACAGTTTTGTACCTACCATAAATGTAGATGTTCGAAGATCCACATTGCTGCAGTCCTTACTTATGGGTAGTCCGCTGTCCTCGGTCGGCCCGAATACCAAAGTATTAGGCTGACGTCAGTCATGGGCGCCTAGATCTGACATCAGAACGTCAGGGTATAAAGGCGCATGATCGACATCATATCCTCAGTCTTTTCTTGCCCCAGATGTCAGAAGGCCAAACCAGAAAGGCCACAGCCAAAAACAGAATACCTCCCAAAAACATGCCCAACAACAACCATCACCTAAAGCATAGCACCAAGTCAAACTACAGTGGGGAAGGAGGGAGGGTAAATTGGACTGCAGCAATGTGGATCTTCGAACATCTACATTTATGGTAGGTACAAAACTGTACTATGTTCTTCATCTCACATTGCTGCAGTCCTTACTTATGGGTAGAATCCCAAAGCAACGGGAAAGGGAGGATGGTAAAACTCATAAAGCATTAGGGGCCGCTAAAATGCCCTGTAAAATTGCAGTGGCAAATCCAGCCCTAGACTTAGAATAAAGAGGAAGGTGGTAATGTTTAGAAAAGGTATGCACTGAACTCCAAGAAGCTGCCTCCAAAATGTCTTTTGTAGCTACCCCCCTTAGAAAAGCCGTAGAAGTAGTAGTAGCCCTAGTGGAATGAGGCCTGATTCCAGCAGGAATCTCCTTACCATGATGGGAATAAAAGAAAGAAATACAAAACCCAATCCATTTAGAAATAGTTTGTTTTGAAACAGGTTTACCCTGTGAACCCAAAGCAAAAGAAACAAACAATTGCTGAGACTGTCTGAACTCCTTGGTTCTGCTCAAATAAAAAACGCAACTGCCTGTGAATATCCAAAGTATGCAAAAGTTTCTCCCCTTTATTTTGGGGGTTTGCATAAAAAGTAGGCAAATGAATAGTTTGATTTAAGGCCACACTAGAAACCACTTTAGGCATAAAGGAAGGATCAGTACGTAAAGATACCCTATCCTTATGAAAAATCAGGAAAGGCTCCACTGCCATGAGGGCCTGTAATTCAGAAACCCTTCTTGCAGAGGTAATGGCCAACAAAAAAGCAGTTTTCCATGACAAATACTTTAACTCGGCAGTAGCTGCAGGCTCAAAAAGTTGTAGAGTAAGTTTTTCCAACACAAAATTGAGATCCCAAGCAGGAGTAGGAGCTCTACGTGGGGGTCTTATATTCTTTGCCCCTCTAAGAAATCGCTTAAACCAAGGATGAGAGAATAAAGGAGGGTCACAATCATAGTGAGCAGAAATGGCTGCAGCATGAACCTTTATTGAGGAGAAAGACAAACCCTTGTCCAATAGCTCAGTAAGATACTGAAGAGCAACACTTAAATCAGGTTTGGAGACATCAAGGTCCTTTCCTTTGCTCCAAATAAAAAAACCTCCTCCATTTATCCGCGTAAACTTTCCTGGTACTAGGCCTCCTGGCCTCCAAAATAACATTCAAAACTTGTTGTGGAAGCTGAGACCTTCCAGAGTCTAAAACAGAATATGCCAGGCTGTTAGGTGCAGAGACTGAATCTTGACATTGAGGAAGTGACTGTCCTCTTGTGACAAAAGGTGCGGAATCAAAGGCAGAGGCCATGGAGGTTCTCGTACTAAACTCCTCAGTAGTGGTACCAGTGTTGTCGAGGCCAATCCGGTGCTATCAAAATCATGGTTGGCTCGTCTTGTCTGGCCTTCAAAAGTACCTTGGGAAGAAGAGGCAGAGGTGGAAAGGCATATACATGCAGATTGTTCCAACTGAATGATAGAGCGTCCACCTTCCAAGCTGAGTGATGAAACATTTTTGTGCAAAACTTTGGCAACTGGTAATTTAGTGGAGAAGCGAACAGATCTATGTCTGGAGTTCCCCATAACACTGTCAACTGTTGAAATACATGAGGATCCAATTTCCACTCGTGAGGATCCACTATTTGTCTGCTCAATACATCTGCTAAGGAGTTCTGTGCTCCTGGTAGAAACCTTGCCTGAAGATTGAGGTGTAGATTGAGAGCAGTTTCCCACAGAATCATCGCTTGCCTGCAAAGAGGGTAAGAATGGGTTCCCCCTGCTTGTTGATGTACCACATGACAGTAGTGTTGTCTGTTTGAATCAACACCTGCCCTGGGTGAAGTAAATCTTTGAAAGCCATCAATGCAAACTGGACTGCTAACATTTCCTTCAAGTTGATATGCAAATGTTGGAGTTTGACAGGCCACGTGTTTTGCACCCATTTTCCATTGAGGTGTGCTCCCAAGCCTTGTCCGAGGCATCTGTCGTTAGAATCTGACTCGCCTCTGGCGGGTCACAGAGAGTCCCTTGTTTAGGTGACATTCCTGAGCCCACCACAAAAACTCCTTCTGAATGCAAGGTATTATCTGAATGACAGTGTCTAGATCTTGGCAGTGCTGTGTCCACACATTTTGAGATACCATTGAAGCTTCCTCATATGCAATTTGGCATTGGGAAGCACCAGAATACAAGATGCCATGAACCCCAAGGCTTGAAGGACTGTCCTTGCAGTCAGCCTGGACCGTAGAGACATTTGCTGGAAATAAAGAGAAAGGCTTCTTTGTTTGTCCGGGGTCAAAAAGGCCATCTGGGAAGCTGTATTCAGTCTCACACCCAGAAAGCACATGTCCTGAGAGGGTACTAGACTGGACTTTGTTTCGGTCACAGAATACCCTAGGCATCTTAACACTGCCATCACATACTGTAGATGATGAAGAAGTTCGTCCTTTTCTTGTGCAATAATCAGGCAGTCGTCCAAATAAGGATAAATCTGTATTCCTCTTAGTCTGAAAAATGCTATCACTGGAGCCAGAACCTTTGTGAACACTCTGGGGGCAGTAGATAAGCCAAAGGGCAATGCAGAGAACTGATAATGTAAATTTCCAGCCCAAAAACGCAGGTACCTCCTGCAACTGGGCCTGACAGGAACATGAAGGTAAGCCTCTTTGAGATCCAGAGTAACCATCCAGTGATCTTTTCCCAACAGAGGTAAAAGTTGTTGTAAAGTCAGCATCTTGAACTTTGGAATGTCCAGGTAAGTGTTGAGGATAGATAAATCCAAAATTGGTCTCCACGTGTTCCCTTTCTTTGGAACTAGAAACAGGCGAGAATAAAATCCTAGGCCCACTTCTGACAGAGGAACTGGCTGTATAGCTCCTATTTGAAGAAGTAAAGAAATTTGTCTGTGAGCCTCTATCCTTTGCCGAGGAGGGACGTCTGGCATGCCTTTGAAAGGAGGCATGGTGTGGAAATAGAACTTGTAACCTCGGTTTATAATGTCCAATACCCATTTGTCCTGGGTGACTAAATGCCAATTTTGCTTGAAAAGAGCCAACTTTCCTCCCAAAGGAGCTGCCCGGCAAGAAGAATCTGGCAGCTGAAAATGCAGGTCATTGGGCCTGTTTACGAAAGGACTGGCCTCTGCCCTCACCAGCAGATTGAGCAGGCGAACTCCATTATCTCGGCCTGAAGGTACTCTGAGCTCTGCCCCTACCAAGCCTAGATCTACCCCTAGACTGAGAATCAGAAGTAGGGTACGTCCACCCCTTAGTAGGCCAATTTCTACTAAACTTTGGAGGTTGTACCTGCAAAAAATCTTTAACAGTCTGCATAGACTTAGCCTTGTCTTCCATTTTCTTTAAGACTGACTCCACAGGAGGACCAAACAAAACTTCAGACTGTAAAGGGGCATCCAGAATTCTAGACTTAACATGCTCAGACAAATTCTGATCCTTAAGCCAGGCGTGCCTACGAATAACTGAACTAGTGGCAGCCACCCTAGAAGAAGCCTGTAAAGCATCAAAACCACATTGCAAAGAGTGCTTACCCACCTGTTCAGAAACATGCACTAAATCCTGCAATTCTTTACACTCTATGCCCTCTGCCAAAGCATCCACTTTAGACCTTAAGCTGAGAAAGGAGGAAATTCTGATACTTCAACATATGAAACTGGCAGTTCAAAGCTCTCATTGCTAAAGTAGAAGAGGTATACACCTTCTTACCCCATCTATCCAAAGCTCTAGCTTCCTTATCCAGAGGAACCGGATTCTTAACAACAGAGGCTCTAACACCCTTAGGCCCCTGACTAATAGTTTCTGGGTCCGCCCTAGGACTCTTATACAGATATTTATGAGCCTCAGGCACCCTGTAATACCTGTCCGGTCTGTGGTAAAAACAAGAACTCCCTAAGCCTCTTCCGTGAATCAGAGTAATCCTGTTCCTCCCACTTAAAATGCTCCCTCATGGAATGCAGAGTTTCTGAAAATGAAAAATCCTCTGGAGGAGAAGCAGAAGGAGTGGAATCCCCTGCATCAGAATCAGAATAAGGAGGAAATCTTGAATGTCTTCAGCAGAAGACTCTGAATCATCTGAGGCCTGCTCCAAACTTTCCAACTCTGGCTCCATCCTGGGCCTCTTATCAGGAGGGGGCATAGAACCTCTAATTAAAGTAATCAAATCCTCTGCCATTTTAAGCATGTGCTTTTTAGGCACAGACCCTGAAGAACCAGAACTGACACCAGAGGAAGGCAAAACAGACCTGCCCTTAGAAGGAGCCTTAGAAACAGTAGCAGAAGGCCTAACCACCATAGGCATAGAAGGGAGAATAGTAACCTGAGAGGCCCCTTCAGCCTGACCTGCCTCCTGAGAGGCCACATCTTGTAAAATCAAAGTTTCCCCCTGGAACTCAACAGAAACTTCAGCCGGATCCACCTGTAGCTTCTAAAGGTCCAGCGTCCGAAACGGACGAATCATCCTGCCTAGGCTTTAAAGATTTGTCTTTGCGCTTCTTAGTAGAAGCAGGCGTCGGAACATCCGACGGCATATTATAATTACACCTCTTGCCAAAGACTAACCTAGCGCAATCTAACCTCCGTTTTATAGTGCGCTTATTAAACCTAGCACAAAACCGACACCCGACTACGTCGTGCTCCGGTCCCAAACAAGGAATACAAAGCGAGTGGTAATCCCTATGCGGTATCTGTTTCCCACAAGAAATACAATTATTCACTTTTTCTGACATCCGGTAAGTAACTGAGGCAAGAAAAACAAAAATATTCCCCAACGGGTACTTAGCCCAACTTGGTATCGGTCTGAAACTCCAAAACGAAAATTTCAGAACGCCGAACGGCACTTGCAACGCTGCTTCTGCATCGGACCATGCGGCAAAAAAGACTGAGGATATGACGTCGATCATGCGCCTTTATACCCTGACGCTCTGATGTCAGATCTAGGCGCCCATGACCGACGTCAGCCTAATACTTTGGTATTCGGGCCGACCGAGGACAGCGGACTACCCATAAGTAAGGACTGCAGCAATGTGAGATGAAGAACATCTGGCCCTCCTGCTGGGACAGCAAAGCAAGAGTCTGAGGCAGGTGCCATGGTTCCAGCAGTGACACATTGCGCAAGAGGGGGTACCAGTGTTGGCGTGGCCAGTCTGGTGCAATCAGTATTGTCCTTGGATTGTCCTGTTTGATCTTTAGCAGCACTTTGGAGAGGAGAGGCAGAAGGGGAAAGGCATAGACTGATAGGTTTTTCCAGGTGAAGGACAGTGCATCCACTTTCCAAGCTTGTCTGTGGGGAGTCCTTGTGCAGAATTTGTCCAATTGGTAGTTCTGAGGGGAGGTAAATAGGTCTATGTCTGGGCTCACCATTTGTTTCTCAAAATGTTGAATATCTTTGGTTCCAGTTTCCACTCGTGTGGGTCCATGAGATTTCTGCTTAGATTGTCTGCCAGTGTATTTAGCTTTCCTGGCAGGAATTGAGCTTGTAGGTGCACTTGGTAGCTCAAGGCTGTGTTCCACAGAGCCATGGCTAGTATGCAGAAAGGGTAGAGTAGCCTCCCCCCTCCACCCCCGCTTGCTTATGTACCACATAACAGTGGTGTGGTCTGTCTTTACCAATAATTGTCCTGGAAGAATGTGGTCCTTCAAGGCTGTCAGACCATTCTGTACAGCTAACTTTTTTTTTTTTTTACTGATATGCAGGTGCATTTGACTCTGGTTCCATTTGCCCTGAATGCATTAACCTGCCAAGTGAGCCCCCCATGCATAGTCTGATGCGTCTGTTGTTAGGGTTTGGGCAGCAGGGGGTAAAGTGAATGGCAGTCCCTTGTTGAGGTGGCAGGCCACTGCCCACCAAAGGAACTCTGATTTAGACAAGGGATGATAAGAGTCATTGATTCTAGGCCCTGAGAATGTTGACACCATAGGCTTTTTAGACACCATTGTAGTTTCCTCATATGCAGTCTTGCATATGGAATTAGTAGAATGCAAGAGGCCATGAACCCCAGGGCTTGCAGAATTTTCCTTGCAGGCAGCTGGGTCTTCGTGGCCAGTAGTTTGAAGTAGGCTGTCAAATAAACTTGTTTCTCTGACGTGAGGTAGGCCACCTGAGAAGATGCATTCAAGCTTGCTCCCAGGAATACAATTTGTTGGCAGGATACTAGATGTGATTTATTTTTGTTTATGTTGTACCCCAGAGAAGTTAGTAATTTCTTTACAAATGCCAGATGATTTAATAGCATGTCCTGGCTTTCTGCATGAATTAGACAATTGTCCAGATATGGGTATATTTGAATATTTCTTTGCCTGCAAAATGCAATGACTGGAGCTAGGCACTTTGTGAATACCCTGGGCGAAGTAGATAAGCCAAAGGGCAACGCAGAGAACTGATAGTGCATGTAGCCTGCTCTGAAGCATAGGTATCTTCTGCAAGATTCCCTGATTGGGATGTGCAGGTAGGCTTCCTTTAAATCCAGTGTTGGCAACCAGGCATTTTTGATTAGGATGGGAAGCAGCTGATGAAGAGTTAGCATTCTGAATTTTGGGATTACCAAAAAGGTGTTTAGGATAGACAGGTCCAGGATAGGAAATTAGGAATTGTCATTCTTCTTCTGGGACAGGTTGACCAGCCTTGAGGCTTAGGAGAGAGAGAACCTGCTTTTGAGCCTCTGCCCAATGGATTTGGGGGTAGGTCTGGCCAACCGTTTGGGGTTGGTAAGGAGTGGAATTGGAATGAGTATGCTTGGGAAACTATATTTAAAACCCATTTGTCTTGGGTAATGAGCTCCCAGTTTTTTGCATGCAGGCCGATCTTTCCCCCTAAAGAAACAGTCAGTTGAGCAGGACTTGGAAGGTTTAAAGTTAAGTCATTGTGACAGTTTACCATAGGGGGTGTCTTACTACTTCTAGCTTTGGAAGTGGGAGCCCCTCACTGCTTAGGCCTCTGAGTACCTTGAGACTGAAGCCTGGGTGGTCTACTGGTTCTGGGTTTGGACTGAGAAGGCCTGGAAGAGGCAGGAAAGGACCAATTCTTAGAAGGTCAGTGCCTACTAAATCTGGGAGACTGTACTTGCAGGAAATCTAACAGTTTGCATAGATTTAGCTTTTTCCTCCATCTTTTTAAGTACTTATTCTGCTTGGTTGCCAAACAGGCGGTCTTGGTTTAAGGGAGCATCCAGTAATTTAGCTTTAACATGATCTGGCAAAGTTTGCTCCTTAAGCCAAGCATGCCTTCTAAGTACAGACCCAGTGACAGCATCCCTGCAAGATGCCTCTAATCAATCAAAACCACATTGCAAAGTATGTTTTCCAACTTGTTGAGCAGAATGCATTAAATCCTGTAATTCTTTATTTTCAGCATAGTCAGGAATCAACATAATTTTCTGTTTAAGCAATCTAATAATATGCTGCTGATACTTTAACATATGAAACTGGCAGTTTAAGGACCTAATGGCCAAAGTTACATAGGTGTAAACCTTCTTACCCCACCTGTCCAGGGCCCTGGAATCTCTATCAGAGGGGGTAGAGGTTTAGGCAGTAGTAGCTTTAATGCCTTTGGGTCCCTGTGAAATGGTCTCAGGATCCGCAGTACGACTCTTAAAGAAGAACTTGAGAGAGTCAGGTACCCTCTGATACCTGTCAGATTTTCTGGGAGCCGGGGGTAAAGTGTCAGGGGGCAGGCTAGACTCCAAGAAGGTATCATCTACAATGTCCAGTAGAGGAGGGATAGCTAAAATCCTGTGTTGAGGTAGGAGTAAGAATTTCCTCAGCCTCTTTTTGGAGTCAGAGTAATCCTGGCTTTCCCAGAGGAAATGCTCCCTAAGAGTATGCAAAGTTTCACCAAAAGAGAAATCCTCTGGAGGGGAAGCATAGGGAATGGAGTCCTCTGCATCAGAATCCTCATAGGTAGATAAGGGCAATTCTTGGTCATCAGAAAAAAAAAAAACAGAAATTTCAGAATCCTGATCAGAAGAATCAGATAGAAAATCAGTTCTAAGTCTCATAGAGGGAGAAGGGCGACTTCCCCTGATTAGAGTAAGAAGGTCTTCAGCCATTCTTATCATTTGTTTTTTAGGCATAGGGGCCTGACCATGTGGTCTGGGTGTCGGTTTTCTAGTCGTGGATTGAGATTTAGGCCTTGAAGAAGAAGATGGCGTTGGTTTAATATGCAAGTCAGTAGGCCTACATACACCCCCAGAAGCCAGTGCCTGCACAGCAGCTCCAGACCCATCCAAGGTAAAGACATCCTCAGGTTCCACAGTCAAAGCATCTCGTGGCATATCTGACTCCGAATGGGTCTCAGGAGAGGCCTGCGAATCGGAAGTAGACTCAGGGGCTGCAAAAGCACCTCACTGAGTACTGGATAACTGGTGACTAGCTTAACGGAAGTGTCGTTGGCAGCTTTGGACCTATGCGGCCTGTCTCTGCCTGTATCTTTGCGTTTTTTCGGAATGTCGGTAGTCGGGTTGCTTACCGAAGCCATTTCTGGACAACTGAACCGAGTACCAAATTATTTAGATGTGTAAATGAACTGACAATGAATAGTTTCGGTTTGAATAAGGCACAAAACCGACAGCGAGGGACATCGTGGTCTGGACCTAAGACAAGGAATGCAGTACGAATGAAAATCTTTATGAGGTATTTGCTTTCCACAAGAAATACAACGGTTAACTTTTACTGACATCAGTTTAGAGCAAGTAAAAGTTTCCCCAACGGGGTACTTAGCTTTGTTGAAGACTTTGGATCTGAAACTCAAAAACGAAAATTTCAGGAGTCGGCCGACTGGCACTTGCGAACTGCTTCTGCTTCGGGCACTGCATAGCAAGAAAGACTGATGTAATGGCATCGGCTGCATGCTTTATACCCCCTGATTACCTGACGTCATGGAAGATGAGACAGCAACCGACAGAGGACCCAAGACTTGGATAATCAGGCTGACTGAGGGCTACCTGCAAGCAGATAACCCAAATGCAACAGTGAAACAAGAACATCCGCATTTTATGGAGTGACGAGGAACATGGGAAGAGGCCCAAGCAGGGAAAGAGCTGAAGCTTTCCCTTACGAATCAGGAAAATCATACTTAACTACTTGACAAAGGAGAGCCAAAACATATAGCTTGTCATGTGGATTTGTTAAGTAATAGTCTAAAATGGCAAGGTGGCAGCAGTATACACTTTTTTACTTAACCTTTCCACAGCTCTACTATTCTTATCAGAAGGAAAAAGAGCTTAGAAGAAGGCAAAAGTTAAACAACTGTTAAATGTAATTGAGACTGAAACCACAGAAGGGTCAGGGCACTTAAAATTTGCAGTCTGCAGGCACCTTCTAGAACCTATTATGTTTCTCAGAGGCCAGGAACCTAAAGTTAGGAGCTACAAAGGCAGTTGAGATGATGTCCAAAACTGCTACCAAAACAGAAGGAACTGTGGACAGCTTAGGAGATTCCCTCTGTAGAAGCTCATAGTATCTTTAGGATATCAGACACCTGGGAGCAATCCCACTTAAAGTACTCCATCATACAAGCAATAGTAACCCCAAAAGATCATTCTTCCTAAGGGAATCTGGGCTCAAAAAGATCTTCATCCTCAGAGCCATAGTCTAGAGTTGAAGGAATTCAACAGCAGTATGCAAGGAATCCCCCCCACCCCCCACCCCCCACCCCCAACCTAGGCCTACACCCTTGAAGAGGCTTTCAGGCCACCAAGGCATTAAACAAGCATTGTGTAAAATCCTGACATTTATGTTGGTGATCTTTAGTAATAGTTTAATACGCTAAATATTTTGCTTGTTCTTAAACTAGACTGCCACTCTTAACAACCCACAGCAGCTCAGTCCTTTGGCAGGATTCAATGATCACTGTAGTAGTATCTTCCAAGAATAAGATTTTTGAAGGATCTCCTTCTGCCCCTCAGAAATAATCAGCAGTGGTTCCCCCTCAACATCCAGAGCAGATGTTTGAAAGGCCTCAGAGGACGTGCAAGAAGTCTATCCATGCTGGCCTCTGACAGGGTCATGGCAGAGGAATCTGATGCAAGCACTGGACATTCTTCAGGGCTTTCATTAGCTTCTACAGAAACATCCAGTAATGGCTGGACAGCAACCAGATCAGGCCTAGGCTTTACTTGCTGCTTCCTTTTTTTTTTTCTAGGCCACTGCCCACCAAAGGAACTCTGATTTAGACAAGGGATGATAAGAGTCATTGATTCTAGGTCCTGAGAATGTTGACACCATAGGCTTTTTAGACACCATTGTAGTTTCCTCATATGCAGTCTTGCATATGGAATTAGTAGAATGCAAGAGGCCATGAACCCCAGGGCTTGCAGAATTTTCCTTGCAGGCAGCTGGGTCTTCGGGGCCAGTAGTTTTTCTGGTTGAAAAGCCCTTAGTGATGAGGTGTGCCACATAGAAGGATTTCCTGACTGTTGTGGCGATGTGGTTATCGAAGGTGAGACCACTGTCCACCTGTGTCCCTAAGTCTCTCATCACACTTTCAATGTTTAGTGTATTGCCACCTATGTGGTAATTCATGGGTACATGGTTTCTACCAAAGGGAATAACTATACATTTTTAGGCATTAAGCTTGAGCCCATGGCTCTGGCACCAAGCATCTGTTTCTGTAAGGCCCTTTTGTAAAATATTCACATCATTTGGGGATTCAATAATGGCTCCCAGTTTGCAGTCATCTGCAAACTTTGTTAGCCAGAGTCCCTTAGTGTTGGCCTGTACTTCAGAGAAGTAGATGCCTAACAAGAGCGGTCCCAGGACTGAACCCTGAGGTTCTCCACTTGTCTGGAGCTGGATTTTGAGTCGGTTACTTTTACAGTCTGGGTTCTGTCAGTAAGCCAGTTGGAAACCCATCGAGTGACGTAGGGATTGATACCCAGCTTAGTAATATTATCTATGATTCCAGAGTGGGGAGTGGTGTCGAAGGCCTTGGCAAGGTCCAAATAGGCTGTGTGGACCGCCTTACCCTCGTCCACAGCTCTGGAGACTGATTTGAAGATGTTAATCAGGTTCAGGAGACAAGATCAGCCCTTCACAAACCCAAACTGGGTGGGGTCCAGTGTTTGAAGGTTGTCAATGTCTTTGTTTATAAGTTCCATGATAACGCGTTCCATGCCTTTGCAGATCAGGCTCGTCAGACTGATGGGATGGTAGTTCCCAGGATCCAAGGTGGATCCCCCTTTGTGGAGTGGGTTAACTGTAGCTGTGCACCACTCAGTGGGCACGAAGCCTGAGGTGAGGCTACAATTAAACATGACACTTAGGTGAGATGCCAGTTCATTCTGTAATTCATATAGTACACAGCCCGGGATGTCATCTGGTCCCATGGATGCTGTATTCTTAGCTTTGAAGAGTGCGGTTTCTACCTGTGTAGCAGGGATTACCGGAATTTGGCAATCTTTTGGTATTGAGATGGGCCCTTTAGGGGGTGAGAGGAGGGTGAAGTATGCACTAAAATCGATCTGCCAGGATAGTGGCAATATCCTTGGGAACAGTATATTTAATGCCATTCTGTTGTAGCTCAGAGCAGATCTGAGCATTGCCATTTAGATTCCTGATATAACTACAGAATGCCTTGTGGTTGTCTTTGGAATTTTTGGCAATTTTATTTCATAACTAGCTTTGGAGGATTTTATGAGGGATCTCAGCTTCTTATTGAGGGTGGTAAGGGAGATTTTTGCATCCTGGGATTTTCCTCTTCTACAACAGTTTCTTTCTTCTTTTGTATAATTTGTTTATGGCAGGGGATCACCAGATTGGCTTCCTCTTTCTTGGAGGAGAGCGGCTTGGTCCTATTTGGGATGGCACGATTCATGCACGAGTGGATGTGCTCGTATAGTGCCTTAGTGTAGGATTCAGCAGTCGAACTTTCAGCTCTCATCTGCATGGGTGACATGAAGTTTGTCACTTCTGACTTCAGTAGCATGAAGTTGACTTTGGGGAAGTTTTTTTACGGAGGTTTCCTTACTGGGGGTTGGGGGTGGGATGTGGATGTCAAGGGTGATTTGCTTATGGTCAGACCTAACCAATGAGGGGGTGACCACTGGTGTGGAGCATCTACCTCCCATATTTGTAATGACCAGGTCTAGGATATTGGAGTCCCTGGTGGGACAATGGATTAGTTGATCCAAGGTGTTGGAATATATGAATTCCAAGAACCGTTGGGAAAAGTTGTTGGTACCCGAGTAGTTTTCCCAGTTAATAGCAGGGTAGTTGAAATCACCCAGTATTAGGGTGTTTGGTTGTATCATAATACTGGCCAGTATGTTTAGAAAGGTGTAGTGAGAATCTTGGGGCATGGTGGGGGATCTGTAGCAAGCTATAATTTGGATTGCAGTCTTACCTAATGGTTCCACGTGCTGAATATACGAGTCCATATATCACCTTTATGTCCTACACAGGGAGGATAAGCATGACAAAAGGCACCTGTAAAATCTGAAGGCTTTGGTACACTGTGCAGACATTTAGTTATCCTTTGCAGGAAATCCCTTTGGTGAAGAGTACTGCAACAGTGATATGGAAGGACATCTGGTAGTGTAATCCTCCTGACAGATAATGAAGATATTTCCTGTGTTCCTTGGCTACAAGAATGAAAAGGTATGCTTCCTTCATGTCTATGGTTACCCTATAGGCTTCCCAGAAAAATGTGGACAGTAGTTTTTGTAGGGGTAGCATTTTGAACTCTTCTGTGTGAAACAACTTGTTTAACTTCGACAAGTCTGAAATTGGTCTCCAGATGTGCTTTCCTTTCATGGGACTAGGAACACTCTAGTAAAATCATGTGCCATCTTCTCGTGCACAAATTGGCTGAATGGACCATTGTTGTAGTTGTTCCCTTTTGATTACCTTCCACTGTTGTAGGGGGGAGGAGGAAAGTCTCCCTGCTAATGGAAGGAGGCTGGGATAGTCACAGCTGCTCTCTGAAGGCACTGGATTCTTGGATCCCACAGGTTTCTCACTGATCAGCTTGCCACGTTTTGCTCTGTCTTGGTCTCTTGCCTCAGGAAGACCTCACTTTTCCTTACACCATGGAGGCAGCAGCCAAGACTTAGAGGAGTAACTCCTATTACTTAGGCAGGAGGACTAATACAACTAACTATTTTGACTTGTTTCCCTTTCTTGTGTCGTTTTTCAAAAACTTTCTCAGCAGGGATGCAGTACAGTTGTGTACACTTACCATAAATGTAGATGTTAGAGTGTATTCACTGTTGCAGTCATTAAACTTGGGTTATCCTGCTGGCAGGCTACCCTCAGTCAGCCTGAATTCCAAAGTCTAGGTCCGGTGTCGGTTGCTGTCGCCTCTTCCCTGACGTCAGTGCGCAAGGAGTATAAAAGATGCAGCCAACGCCATTTTCTTCAGTTTTTCTTGCTGCAGATGTCAGGTGCCCCCAAAAGGGTAGGCTAAAAATATACCAATAAAACATGCATGCACCAAAATATATTATACCTTCATCTACAAGCAAATACACAACATAGATTGTAGAGATTAGAGAAGTGCAGATAAGTTCCAGCAAAGATATGGGGGATGGTGGGTGGGTAACCCGGACTGCAACAGTGAATACACTCGAACATCTACATTTATGGTAAGTGTACACAACTGTACTATGTTCTTCGTGTTTCACTGTTGCAGTCATTACACTTGGGTTGAATCCCAAAGCTATGGTTAGGAGGCTGGAGCTAAACAGCATTAGGAGCAGCTATGAGGCCCAGCAGAACTGCAGTGGCAAAGCCTGCCCTGGATTTAGAGTAGAGTGTAAATGATAGTGCTTTGTAAAGGTGTGCAATGAACTCCAGGTAGCAGCCTCTAAAATGTCTTTGGTTGGTACTCCCCTGAGGAAGGCTGCTGAACTGGCTGCTGCTCTGGTTGAATGTGGCCTAATGCCCTTAGGCACTGGCTTGCCATGTTGTGAATAGCAGAAACTAATGCAGTGGCATATCCACTTTGAAATAGTCTGCTTTGAGATAGCCCTTCCTTGTGATCCTGCAGCATATGCCACTAGTAGTTGCTCTGTCTTTCTTAAAGCTTTGGTTCTGTTCAAGTAAAAGCGTTGCTGTCTGCGTATGTCCAAAGAATGCAGAATTCTCTCCCCCTTATTCTGTGGGTTTGGATAAAAAGTAGGCAGATGAATAGTTTGGTTAAGGGCCACACTGGACACTACCTTAGGCATAAATGTCGGGTTTGTCCTCAGAGAAACCCTGTCTGGATAAAAAATGATAAAAGGTTCCACAGCAATTAGTGCCTGTAGCTCTGAGACTCATCTTGCAGAGGTTATTGCTAGGAGCAGAGCTGTTTTCCAAGATAAAAACTTTATATCAGCTGTAGCGGCTGGCTCAAAAGGAGGCAGGGTGAGTTTTTCCAAGACATAATTGAGGTCCCATGCAGGTATTGGTGATCTCCTTGGAAGCCTTAAGTTTTTGCCTCCTCTGAGGTACTGCTTTAATAAAGGATGAGAAAAGATTGGTGTCTCTGTATTGTAATGAGCCGAAATGGCAGAGGCATGAATTTTAATTGATGAAAAGGATAGGCCTTTGTCCAGCATCTCAGTTAAGTATTGCAAAAATCTGAGGAATATTTGGTACAGCTGTGTCCATTCCTTGTGCCTGGTTCCAAGCACAGAATTTCTTCCATTTTCCAGCGTAAGATTTTCTGGTACTAGGCCTTCTGGCCTCCAAAATGACATCCATCACAGTTTTAGTGAGAGGCGTGTTTTGTATGACTACATTATCTGCCATACTGCCAGATTTAAGGTCTTTAGTTGGCTGCGCAGATCAGACTGTTTTATTGGGACAGTAGATGAGGTATTTGAGGCAAGGTCCAAGCCGGGCATTGAGACAAGTTCCTTAGGATTGGATACCAGTACTGGCGGGGCCAGTCTGGGGCAATCAGTATCATCTTTGGCTTCTCTTCTCTGACCTTTAGGAGTACCTTGGGGAGGAGAGGCAGTGGAGGAAAAGCATATACTGCTAAGCTTTTCCAGCTGAAAGATAGGGCATCCACTTTCCATGCCTGTCTGTGATAAGTCCTTGTGCAGAATCTTTTTAGTTGGTAGTTGTGAGGACAGGCAAATAGATCTATATCCGGGCATCCCCATTTCCTTGTTATCATGCTGAAGACTTGTGGATCCAATTTCCACTCGTGGGGATCCATGAGGTTTCTGCTTAGTTTGTCTGCCAGAGTATTTATCTTTCCTGACAGGAATTGTGCCTGCAGATGTACTTGGTAAGTCAATGCTGTGTCCCACAAAGCCATGGCTAGTCTGCAAAGAGGGTAAGAATGAGTGCCTCCCTGCTTGTTTATATACCATATGACCGTGGTGTTGTCTGTCTTTATCAGTAGTTGTCCCGGATGAAGTAGGTCCTTGAAGTCTGTCAGGGCATTCTGAACAGCTAGCATCTCTTTTTGATTGATATGTAGATGCATTTGGGTTTGCGGACCATGTGCCTTGAATACATCTTCCTACCATGTGGGCTCCCCAGGCATAATCTGATGCATCTGTTGTTAATGTCTGCCTGGCTGGGGGTAAAGTGAATGGCTGTCCCTTGTTCAGGTGACAAGCCTTTGCCCACCATCGAAACTCCTGTTGCAGGCAGGGAATGAGGGTAATTATTGTTTCCAGGCTGTGGCAATGTTGAGTCCAAATACTTTTTAGGAACCTTTGAAGTTTCCTCATATGCAGTCTCGCATATGGAATTAGTAGAATGCAGGATGCCATTAAGTCCAAAGCCTGCAGAATTTTTCTTGCAGATAACTGGACCTTTGTTGCCAACAGGCTGAAACAGGTAGTCAGTTGCCTTTGTTTGTCTGGCGTGAGATAAGCCATCTGGGCAGTTGTATTTAAGCTTGCACCCAGGAATATTATCTCTTGAGAGGGTACTAGTTTTGATTTCTTTTCGTTGACTGTGTACCCTAGGCCTGTTAGAAATCTCTTTACAAAAGCCAGATGCTGTAGTAGAATGCCCTTGTTTGCTGCTTGAATGAGGCAGTCGTCCAAGTAAGGATATATTTGTATTCCTCTTTGTCTGCAGAATGCAATTACTGGTGCAGGCACTTTGTGAAGACCCTGGGAGCAGTAGATAAGCCAAAGGGCAGTGCAGAGAATTGGTAGTGCATTGAGCCAGTTTTGAATCTGAGGTATCTTCTGCATGTTTGTCTGATTGGGACATGCAGGTATGCCTCTTTTAGGTCTAAAGTCACAAGCCAAGCCTTCTTGCCCAGCATGGGCAGAAGTTGCTGGAGAGTCAAGATTTTGAATTTTGGTATATCCAGATATGTGTTTAGAATAGATAGGTCCAGTATTGGTCTCCAGGTCTTGTCCTTTCTTGGTACCAAGAACAGTCTTGAATAAAATCCTTGTCCCTGCTCTTGCTCTGGTACTTGTTGAATGGCCCTCATGTCCATGAGGGATGAGACTTGCTTTTGTGCCTCTGCCTATTGATGTTTTGGCAGGTATGGCCAACTGTTTGTCCTTGGCAGGGTATGGAAGTAAAACCTGTAGCCTTGTGACACTATGTCTAGGACCCATTTGTCCTGGGTTATTATGTGCCAATTTTGAGAAAAAAGTGCTAGTTTTCCCCCTAAAGGTGTTGCCAGAAGACAAGTGCTGGGTGCAGGCATGGGGAAGTCATTGGGACTGTTTCCTGTATGGCTGTGATTTGTCTTCTCCACTTTTGGAGGTAGAAGCACCCCATTGTTTAGACCTGTATGAACCTTGGGGCTGGGATCTGCCTCTTGGGCGTCTGTATCTGCCCCTTTGTTGTCTGTCTGACACTGGAAAGGACCAATTCTTTGTAGGCCAGTGTCTGCTAAATCTTGGAGGCTGTACCTGTAAGAAATCCTTAACCGTTTGCATAGATTTAGCTTTGTCCTCCATTTTCTTTAACACCTCTTCTTGCTTTAACACCAAACAGGGTATCATGCTGTAATGGAGCATCTAATAATTTTGCTTTGACCTGATCAGGCAGATTTTGTTCCTTTAACCAAGCATGCCTCCTGATGACAGAACCCGTAACAGCGGCCCTGCAGGAGGCCTCCAAAGAATCAAAACCACATTGCAAAGTATGCTTTCCAACTTGTTCAGCTGCATGCAATAAATCCTGCATTTCTTTGTTTTCTGCACATTCAAAATTTATCAACATTTTCTGTTTAAGCAGTGACATAATATATTGCTGATATTTGAGCATATGAAACTGACAATTTAAAGCCCTTATAGCCAAGGTAGCAGAAGTGTAAATCTTTTTTCCCCATCTGTCCAATGCCCTAGAATCCCTGTCAGAGGGATAGGGTTTTTTGCAGTGGAAGCCTTGACCCCTTTGGGACCCGGAGAGATAGTTTCTGGGTCAGCAGCAGAGTTTTTGAAAAGGAATTTATGAGTCAGGAACCTTGTAGTACCTGTCCGGCTTAACAGGAGCTGGAGGTAAGGAGTCGGGTCAGACTGGACTCTGAAAATACATCTACAATGTCTAACACAGGTGGAATAGCTACGGGCCTGTGTTGTGGTAGTAAAAGGAAGTCTCTGAGCCTTTTCTTAGATACTGAAAAATCTTGGCTCTCCCAGTGGAAATGCTCCCTCATGGTATGCAAGGTTTCCCCAAAAGAGTAATCCTCAGGAGGAGAGGTTGAAGGGATATATTCTTCAGCATCAGAATCCTCATAGGGAGGAAGAGAGTATTCCTGATCAGAAGAGGAATCAGATGAAATGGAAACCTGATCTGAAGATTCATATGCTGTCTCTTGCCTAGGCCTTTTATCAGGTGGGGGATGGGAACCCCTGATCAAAGTAATTAAGTCTTCGGCCATTTTTGAGCTTTGGGCATGGAGGCCTGTCCATGAGGCTGTTGTACTTGTTTCTTTGTCTTTAAAGGTGCTTTAGTCTTTGCCTTGAAGCTGAAGTCGTTTTAATGTATAATTGAGTAGGTCTGAAAACACCCTCAGAAGCAGATGCCTGCTCAGCGGCTCCGGACTCATCTGAGGGAATAGTCTCCGAAGGTCCAATACCTTGAGCTTCCAGCGGCCTAGTCGACTCCACGTGGGAGTCGGTAGCGGCCTGTGGGTCTAAAGTAGCGGGCGTCAGGGGCTGCAAAGGCGCCTCACTGAGAACCAGCGAACCGGCGACTGGCTTAGAAGAAGCCTCGTCGTCGGTTTTGGACCTCGGATACCTGTCCTTTTCTTTGCGTTTCTTGTGAATTCTGGTAGTCGGATGGCTATCCGACGACATTGTATAATTAAATCTTCTGCCAAGATAGTGTAATGCAAAATCGTACCGACGCTTAATAGTACATTGGTTAAATCTAGCACAAAACCGACAACAAGCAACGTCATGGTCAGGGCCTAGGCATGGAATACAGTAAGAATGAAAGATCTTATGAAGTATTTGCTTCCCACAAGAAACACAATTAAGTTTTTCTGACATCGGTCTGGAGCAAGAAAAAAGTTTCCCCAACGGGGTACTTAGCTCTTAATGAAGACTTCGGATCTGAAATTCGAACACGAACATCTCAGGAGTCAGCCAACCGGCACTTGCGAACTGCTTCTGCTTCTGGCACCGCACGGCAAGAAAGACTGAAGAAAATGGCGTCGGCTGCATCTTTTATAACCCTGGCGCACTGACGTCAGGGAAGAGGCAACAGCAACCAACGCCAGACCTAGACTTTGGAATTCAGGCCGACTGAGGGTAGCCTGCCAGCAGGATAACCCAAGTGTAATGACTGCAACAGTGAAACACGAAGAAAGTACAGTTTTGTACCTACCATAAATGTAGATGTCCGAATAGGGTAGCATCTGCAGTCCTTACAAATGGGTTGTCCTGTCGTCAGGCAGCCCTTCGGTCGGCCGGATTCCAAAGTCTGGGTCTGGCCTCGGCTGGTGTCGCACTTCACCCGACGTCATAGCTGCAGTTCTTCGGGTATAAAGGCATCAGCCGACGCCATTTTCCTCAGTGTTTCTTGCCCCAGATGCCAGGTGCCCTCTTGGATAGCTAAATCTTTGGATAAATGCCAATGTTTCCAAATAGTAGAAGGCAAACACAAAAAATAATCATGTATGTACATATATACAAACAAATACACCATAAGAGATCCCCCCCAGCTAGCTATTAGGTGGGTAAATACCCTAGGAGTACCACAGAGGGGAAGGAGGGTGGGTAATCCTGACTGCAGATGCTATCCTGTTCGGACATCTACATTTATGGTAGGTATAAAACTGTACTATGTCCTTCAAGGATGCATCTGCAGTCCTTACAAATGGGTAGAATACCATAGCCAAACTAGGGGAGGAGGAAGAAGAAATTATGGTGTAGTTAGGATCCCTTGCAAAACAGCAGTGGCAAACCCTGCTCGGGATCTAGAGTATAAAGGTAAGTTATAATGCTTGGCAAATGTATGCACGGAGGTCCAAGTAGCAGCCTCTATAATGTCCTTGGTAGCCACTCCTCGTAAGAAAGCTGTGGTAGTGGCTGTAGCCCTTGTAGAATGAGGCCTTATGTTCTGTGGAATTTGCTTTCCATGGTAGGAGTAACAGAATCTAATGCAATTTCCTATCCACTTGGAGATTGTCTGTTTGAAATTGCTTTTCCTTCCCTTCCTGTTGCATATGCTACCAGAAGCTGGTCAGATTTTCTATTGCCCTTGGTTCTGTCCAGGTAGTAGCGTAACTGTCTATGTACATCCAAGGTATGCAGCAGTCTTTCCCCCTTGTTCTGTGGATTGGGAAAGAAGGTAGGTAGGTGGATTGCCTGGTTTAAAGACACTCTGGATACCACCTTAGGCATAAATGTAGGATTAGTTCTCATGGACATTCTATCTTGATGGAAGATTAGGAAGGGTTGTACTGCCATTAAAGCCTGTAGTTCCGAAACCCTTCTTGCTGAGGTAATTGCCAGCAGGAAAGCAGTTTTCCAGGATAGGTGTTGAAGATCTGCTGTTGCTGCTGGTTCGGAAGGGGGAAGTGTAAATTTTTCTAGTACAAAGTTCAAGTCCCATGCTGGTAATGGTGGTTTCCTAGGAGGTTTTACATTCTTAATTCCTCTCAGAAACTCCCTGAGTACAGGATGCGAAAAGACAGGTGGATCGAAGCTGTATTCTGCAGAAATAGCTGATGCATGTATTTTGATGGAGGAATAGGACAGGCCTGTATGGAAAAGCTCTGCCAAATACTCCAGGATGTTGGCAATGTCTACCTTTGACACATCTTTGCCCCTGTCGGTACTCCAAATGAGAAACCTTTTCCATTTTCCTGCATAGTTCCTTCTTGTTGAGGGTCTGCAGGCCTCAAGGATAATGTCTTTAACCCTTTGGGATAAATCTGGGTTAGTTGCTCTTATGTAATGTTCCAGGCAGTCAGTTGCAGAGTTTTCAGGTTTGGATGCAGGATGTTGTAGTTGCTCTGAGTTAACATCAAGGGAATCAGGGTAGTGTCCACATTCTCCTCCGAGACATGCTCCTTAGTAATGGGTACCAATGTTGTCTTGGCCAGTCTGGAGCTATCAGAATTATCCTTGGACGTTCCTCTTTGATTTTCAATAGCACCTTGTGCATCAAAGGAAGAGGTGGGAATGCATATGCTGTCAGGCCTTTCCAACTGAAGGATAGAGAGTCCACCTTCCAAGCAAGTGGGTGGTATGTCCTTGTGCAGACTTTCTTGAGCTGGTGATTGAGTGGGGATGCGAATAGGTCTATTTGTGGCAGTCCCCATTTCTTTGTGATGGCCTTGAAGATGTCCGGGTGTAGCATCCATTCGTGTGCATCCGAGGTAGTTCTGCTTAATATGTCTGCTAGGATGTTTTCTTTTCCCGGTACAAAAATTGCTTGTAACTGAATGTTGTAACTCAGAGCCATATTCCATAGGTCCAGGGCCATTCGGCATAGAGGGTATGAATGAGTGCCTCCCTGTTTGTTGATGTACCACATGACTGTGGTGTTGTCTGTCCTTATCATCAACTGGCCTTCTTGGAGGAATGGTCTGAAATTCTGGATTGCTAGTTGTACTGCCAGCATTTCTTTTTGATTTATGTGCAGGTGCAGCTGCTCTGGAGTCCATAAGCCTTGTATGCACTTGTCCAGCATGTGGGCCCCCCAGCCGAGGTCTGAGGTGTCTGTTGTGATGGTTTGGCTTGGTTGAATGCTGTGGAAGGGCAAACCTGGGTTTGACTGGCACGCCTGAGCCCACCATAGGAACTCTTGTTTCAGGCATGGAATTAGTGGTATTTCGGTTTCTAAGCTGTGCCTGTGTTGAGACCATAAATTCTTTAGGTACCACTGTAGCTTTCTCATATGCAGTCTGGCATGGGGGACCAGGATTATGCAGGATGCCATGAAGCCCAAGGCCTGCAGTACTTTCCTTGCTGTTAGTTTGTTCTGCTTTGTTAATGCTAAAAAGTAGAGAGGAAGTTGTTCTTGTTTTTCTGCAGTTAGGAATGCCATCTGTTTTACTGTGTCCAATTCTGCACCTAAGAAGGTTATTGTTTGGGATGGTATCAGTCTTGACTTTTTTATATTGACTGTGTATCCCAGGGCCTGTAGTAAGCAAATGACTCTTTGTAAGTCTTCTGTTAGCTTGTTTTTGTTGTCCGCTTGTATCAGGCAGTCGTCCAGGTATGGATAAATTTGGATTCCCTGAAGCCTGCATTGAGCGATTACTGATGCCAGGCATTTCGTGAACACTCTGGGCGCAGTAGATAAGCCAAAGGGCAATGCTGAGAATTGATAATGCTCTGATCCTGCAAGAAATCTGAGGTATCTTCTGCAATGTGGTCGTATGGGGACGTGCAGGTATGCCTCCTTGAGATCTAGAGTTACCAGCCAATACTCCTTGCCCAGCATGGGAAGAAGTTGCTGTAGGGTCAGCATTTTGAATTTTGGAACGATGATGAATGTGTTTAAAGCAGACAGGTCGAGAATAGGCCTCCAATTTTTTTCTTTTCTTGGTACCAGGAAGAGTCTGGAGTAAAATCCCTTGCCTTGTTCCATAGGTGGTACCCTTTCCACAGCTCTCATCCTTGCTAATTGAGCTATTTGTTTTAGAGCTTCTGTCTTTTGATTTGGTGGTAGGTTTGGCATTCCTCTTTTTCCGGGTAAAGTGTGGAAATGAAACCTGTAGCCTTGGTCTATAGTTTGCAAAATCCACTTGTCTCTTGTGATATAGTGCCAGTTTTTTTAAAATAGTGCTAACTTTCCGCCTAAGGGTGCTGCTATTTGTTCCCTGGTAGGCGGTGTCAAAGCCAAGTCACTGTGATTGTCCTGTTGCAGTGGTAGTGGTTGCGTCTGTGCCTCGTTGGTTGTTACCTTGCCACTGGCGTCCCCTGTAGGCACCTCCTCTGGATTGATTTCTGCCTCTTGAACGCCTATTCCTGCCTCTCTGAGTTTTGGAGGAGTCTGGAAAGGACCAATTTTTGGAAGGCCAGTTCCTGCTAAACCTTGGAGGCTGAACCTGTAAGAAATCTTTTACTGTTTGTACAGATTTTGCCTTCTCTTCCATTTTCTTCAGTACCTGCTGGGCAGGAGAACCAAATAAACTGACCTTATCCATAGGAACATCTAATAGCTTTGCTTTAACATGATCCGGCAAGACCTGCTCTTTCAACCATGCATGCCTTCTTATAACTGTGCCAGTCATGGCTGATCTAAATGAAGCCTCCAGTGCATCATAGCCACATTTTAAGGAATGGTTACTAACCTGCTGAATGTTATTCACCATTTCTAGAACATATTTCTTATCTAAAGAATCATCCGAGGACAGTTTCTTAGTTAACTGATCAAGCATAAACTCTTGGTATTGGATCATATGAAACTGACAGTTCAATGCTCTAGCTGAGAGAGTAGCAGAGGTGTATACTTTTTACCCCATCTCTAAGGACCTGGATTCCCTTTCAGAAGGGAGAGGGTTTTAGCTGAGGTCGGCTACTGCCTTAGGCCCCTGGGAGATAGTCTCAGGATCTGCGAAAGGAGCCTTGTATAAATGGTGATGAGTGTCCGGGACCCTGTAGAACCTATCGGGCTTAGCAGGGGCTGGAGGTAAAGTATCAGGAGCAGTGCAAGCATCATTAAATGCATCATCTACAACAGGAAGAACTGGAGGTATAGCTAAAGGCCTATGTTGTGGTAAGTGTAAAAAGGTCCTAAGCCTTTTCCTTGAATCTGAAAAATCTTGCCCCTGCCATTGGAATTGCTCTCTCATGGCATGTAAAGTTTCCCCAAAAGAAAATTCCTCTGGTGGAGAAGCAGAAGGAATCGATTCTTCAGCATCGGAATCTTCATAAGTAGAAAAAGGAGCCTCTGGATGGTCTGTATTGTCTTCTGTATCATCAGAAGATTCATCTGAGGACACTGGCTCAGGGGGCTCTGCTCTAGGTCTCTTTTCTGGAGGTTGAGAGGCCCTGTCTGGGTGAGATTGGGATCCCCTAATTAAAGAGATGAGATCCTCTGCCAGAGTAAGCATTTGGGAACTGGAACTGGGCCTGTGAGAGGGGGGCTTAACAGGCACAGACTTAGAAGTTTTGGCTGCTTTAGCCCTGGCAAAGGCCTTTATAAACATGGCTGCAGGAGGCCTAGCAGCACCACGTGCTGGGGTAGAAACATCCAAAGGGATGGTGTCCGATAAATCTTGTGAAACCACAGTAGTAGGTAAAACTTCAGAGGCCGATTCAACTAGGGTAGAGGGGGCCTCGGTAGTAGTCATGGATTCGGCTGAAGATTGAACCGTTTGCTCGGTTTCGGCCAAAACCGAGACACTCGCGGTTTGCTTAACCGTGGTTTCGGCCGAAACCGCGGACCGCGAGTGTCGGTCCTTTTCTTTGCGTTTCTTAACAATTTGAGAAGTCGGAGGATCCGACGGCATTATGTACGCAAAATCTGAGCCGAAAAACTGTTCAGCAAACTCCGACCGACGCCTAAGCGTTCGTCGGTTGAAAGAAGCACAGGCTAAACAAGCTGCTACGTCATGGTCTGGGCCTAAACAAGGTAAGCAGTAAGAGTGGAAATCTTTATGAGGTATTTGTTTCCCACAAGTTAAACAGTTATTCACTTTTTCTGACATCGGCTGAGGCAAGAAAGAGTCCCCAACGGGGTACTTAGCATTTTAGAAGTCTTCGAAGTAGTATTCGGTAGTAGTAATCTCTGGATCTGACCGACCGGCACTTGCGAACAGCTTCTGCTTCGGGTGCCACGCGGCAAGAAAGACTGAGGAAAATGGCGTCTGCTGATGCCTTTATACCCGAAGAACTGCAGCTATGACGTCGGGTGAAGTGCGACACCAGCCGAGGCCAGACCCAGACTTTGGAATCCGGCCGACCGAAGGGCTGCCTGACGACAGGACAACCCATTTGTAAGGACTGCAGATGCATCCTTGAAGGACATCATCAAGGAGAAACTTCTTATCCAGTGAGGCATCAAGGAGCTCTGCCTTCACCTAGTCTAAGAGAGGTTGTGTCCAAAAGCTGTGCATGTATGACCTGTGGCAGACCCCATAGCAGATGCCCTACATCCAATGCATCACAGCCACACTTTAGTGTCTGAACACCAGGAGTGCTGATCTGGCTGAATCCGGTATGCTCATCTGCAATCTCTGGTCTGAGATCCCCTATGCCTTAGCAATAATTTTTTTCTTGTAAAGACTCCATTTACTTTAACATATGAAATTTGTCATTTAAGAGTCCTCACAGTCAGGGTAACTGATGTGTAAATCGTTTTTACCAAATCTATTAAAAATTCCACACACTGTCATTTGGTAAAGGATATCTGGCTGCACCCTTTGAAGCTCCCTTGAAAGCTACAGTAGACACCACCAAAGGATCTGCCTGCGGGTTCTTGTAAAGGTACTTGTGGGTGTCAAGCACTCTAAAAAAGCAATTTGGCTTCTTAGGGGCAGGAGGAAGACAGTTCAGGGTAGTGTCCTTAGAGAAATCATCCAGAACTACATGCACAGGTGGAATTGCTAAAGGTCTGGGAAATGGCAGGCTTAGAAGCTCCCTACAATGGGTCTGGGCCTGAGAAACCTCATTGTTTTCCCAATCAGATACCTCTTTCATCTTGTGCAGGGTTTCCCCAAAGTAAACGTCTTCAAGGTGGAAGGCAGGGGAAAGGGCGTCATCGAAAACTTGATTCACGGAAAGACTGAGAAGGGAGGTGTTTAGCATAAGACAGCGCTTCCTCATATTTAGATTCAAAGTCCTCCTGGGATGATACAGCTCTCTTTCCCTTGCCAGAAGTTCCTGGAACATGCACCTGTGGTTGGCTGGGTCCCCTAGACTTAAGGAAATCTACGAATGTCTAGGCCAGTTAACCAGGTGTAGTGCAGTAACCTAGGTAGAAGAGGCTGAAGACTGAGGCAGTGTGAGCTGGAGCATGCTAACTGGCCTCTTGGGTTTGGGTGCCCAAAGTTTTGAAATCAGGGCCTCAGGCTATTGGCAGCCATGACCTCTCTATCTGGTTCCCTAGAACTTCCTCACATATGACTGCCAAGGGAACAGCGTCCCCTCCCTCAGTTACCAACCCTCGGACATTGGAAGCTCAGGTCTATGAAGTAGTTTCAGGCCAGACGGATTTCAGTGTGGTATGGATCGTTCTGATTTGGCCTCATGGGGTCATGCTGCAGGACTCTGGCTTAGCGGCTGCCAGACCACAGGGCTGCAAAGGCGCCTCACTGCAGTTATTAACAGAAGACCTGACCATGAATGAGGGAAAGCAATCTGTTGTCCGCTACATCCTTCCTCTTCTGTTTCTTACCTTGTCTTGGCTAGAGACATGGCCAGAATCAGGGTAAGCGATGAGGTAGGTGGCACAGAGTCAGAAGACTCCACTTTGCTGCAAGGACTTCAGCCCTACGTTTCAAGGTTTTGGAAGGAAACCTAGCATAATCCTGACAACAGGAAACATTGTGCTGAGGCCCCTAACAAGGTACTAATCTGAAAGCAGGTTGGAAGAAACTATGCAAAAAATGCTGAACAACAGACTGCAAGCATTTAATAAAAGGTGTAGCACACTGGACTGCATGGCTAGAAAAACTGAAAATGGGGCTAAAGGATGTCCATTCTATACCCTGATGTTTGGGCACTGATCCCTAGACAACCTTTAACTTGGGATGATGCAAACACTGAGAATGGGGTTGACTAATGGATTCTGCATGGAAAGTAGACCCAAGAACCAGGACTGCAACACTGACTACAAAGAATATCAGCACTAAGGAGAATTAAATCATGGAAAGAAGCAGACTCAGTTGAGATCATGGCAAGCTAATGGGTGAGTTGAGGAGAAATGGTTCCTGAGGGTACTACTAGCCATTCAGAGAGAAACGTATATCCCAGATGACTGGAGAATAACCACACTAGTGCCAGTATATAAGAACAAAGGGAACATTTACAACTTGGAGAGTATAGAGGCATCAAACTCCTACCTCACTGCATGAAAGTTCTGGACAGGGTGATAACTGAATATGCAGAGTAGTCAAAAATAAGATGGAAGACTATCAGTTCAGATTTAGATCAGGATACAACAAAAACCAACCAGCATCTGCAGTGAGACAGACAGCTGATAAACAGCTAGAGATGAGGAATTAGTCCAACTGGGCATTTCCAGTCTTGGAAAAAGCATGTGACAAGGTTGCTAGAAAGCTGATTTGGGCAGTCCTGCAATAGTTGAAAGTTCCAGAAAAAGAAGTTATGTAGTCACCATAACGTTCCATCTGAGTTGTTACTCTTCATTCGTCTTCAACCTGTGGGTACTCTGATCTGGGACGGATCCGACTTGGCCGCATTTCCAGCACCTGATCTGAGCTCCAAACTCTTCCCCTAAACATAATGCCCTCGTCTCTCTTCAGATCGAGTTTGCCATCTATAGCATGCCAACCTGACCCAAGACCTTATCCTATAACAATAGGTCTCCGGAAGCATGATGAGGAGAAAAAAAGGTATGCCAACGTGGTGACTACAGTGGATATAAAAAGTGTACACATCCCTGTTAAAATGCCAGGATTTTGTGATATAAAAAAAAAACGAAACCACAATAAATCATTTCAATAATTTTCCCACCCTTAATGTGACATATAACCTGTACAATTCAATATAAAAACAAACAAAATCTGTTAGGGGAAAAATATAAAAAATAAAAAACGTACAATACACTAGTTGCATAAGTATGCACACCCTTAAACTAATACTTTGAAGCACCTTTAGATTTAATTACAGCATTCGGTCTTCTTGTGTAGGAGTCAATCAGCATGGCACATTTTGACTTGGCAATATTTGCCCACTCTTCCTTGCAAAAGTGCTCCTCCTATCTGTCAGACTGCGAGGGCATCTCTTGTGCACAGCCCTCTTCAGGTCACCCCACAGACTTTCTGTTGGATTTAGGTCTGGGCATTGGCTGGGTCATTCCAAAACTTTTCTTCTGGTGAAACCATTCTTTTGTTAATTTGGATGTATGCTTGGGGTCACTGTCGTGTTGAAAGGTGAAATTCCTCTTCATCTTCAGCTTTCTAGCAGATGCCTGAAGGTTTAGGGCCAAAAGTGACTGGTATTTGGAACTCTTCATAATTTACTCCACCTTGACTAAAGCCTCAGTTCCAGCTGAAGAAAAGCAACCCCAAAGCACATCACCATGCTTCACTGTGGGGATGGTGTCCTTTTGGTGATGCAAAGTGTTTTCGCGCCAAACGTTCCTTTTGAAATTGTGGCCAAAAAGTTCAACCTTGGTCTCATCAGACCATAATACATTTTCCCACATACTTTTGGAAGACTATGTATTGTTTTGCAAATTTTAGCCAGGCCTGGATGTTTTTCTGTGCAAGAAAAGGCTTCTGTCTTGCAACCCTAACCCATAATCCAGACATATGGAGAAGGGAGATTGTCATGTGTACTACACAACCAGTACTTGCCAGAAATTCCTGCAACTCCTTCAGTGTTGCTGTAGGTCTCTTGGCAGCCTCCATGACCAGTTTTCGTTTTGTCTTTTCATCAATTTTGGAGGGACGTCCAGTTCATTGCAAAGTCACTGTTGTCCCATATTTTCCCCACTTTTTATGATTGTTTTCACTGTGTTCCATGGTATACCCAATGCCGCGGAAATCTTTTTGTACCCTTCGCCTGACTGATACCTTTCAAAAGTAAGATCCCCTTGATGCTTTGTAAGCTCTCTGTGAACCATGGCTTTTGCTGTAGCAGGCAACTGAGTAAATGTCAGGAAAATCCTACTAGGACAGCTGAACTTTATTTGGGGTTAATCTCTAACTGATGGTAGGTGTGTACCCAAGAAGACTGAATGCTGTAATTAATTCAAAAGGTGCTTCAACAAAGTATTAGTTGAAAGGTGGGCACACTTACGCAACCAGCATATTGTACGTTTTTTTTTATTGTTTATCTTTTTTTCTAACAGATTTGTTTGTTTTTTAATTGAATTGTACACGTTATAGGTCACATTAAAGGTGGGAAAAGTTTTGAAATGATTTCTTGTGGTCTCATTTTATCACATCACAAAAAAACTGGAATTTTAACCGGGGTGTATACACTTTTTATATCCACTGTACATCTCTTCTGGCCAAACCACCACACAGCCCACATAAGGCAGGGGGAAGGAGGGAGGGATGGTTGAAGACAAATGAAGAGCAACAACTCAGATGGAACATTATGGTGAGTACATAACTCCTTTATCTGAAGTAGTTGTCTTCACTTGCTCTTCAACCTATGGGACAGAGTCACCCGCTACCAAACACCTGGGAGGTCCCCATGGAAGGATATTCCGGAGCACGACAGAACCAAAGGATGCCCTGTTCCTGGATAAAAAAATCCAACTTATAGTGCGAAATGAAAGTACGAAATGATGTCCCAGTGACTGCAGAGCAAATGTCATCCGATGAAACTCTGGACCGGTAGGCAGTTGATGCAGCCAAAGAGCTAGTCGAATGTGCCTTACTATGACCTGGCACGGTAAACCTCTAGTTGAATACGCCAGAATAATACACTAAGAAATCCAAACAGCAATGGTGACTTTTGATACAGGTTTCCCTAAAAAGGGCCTAGATTAGGAAACAGAGCCGGTCAGACTGACAGAAAGATTTAGCCCATTGCAAGTAAAAACGTAACTGTCTATGAGCATCCAACAAGTGTAATTTGTATTCTCCCTTATTCTGAAAATTCGGAAAGAAAACAAGGAGATTAATTACCTGATTAATGTTACGACTCCGAAGCCACTTTGGGAAGGAAAAAGGGGTTAGTGCACAAAGACACCTTGTCCTTATGAAAGATCATATAAGGAGGTTTGACTGACAATGCCTGAAGTTCCAAAACCCTTTTGGCTGATGTAATGGCCATCAGGAAAGCCATTTTCCATGACGAACTGTAGATTCACTGAAACTGCAGGTTTGAAAGGGAAAGAGACAAGAGCTTACAGGACCAGCATAAGATCCCAAGGAGGCATTGGTTCCCTTAATTGGTGGCCAAAGCAAAAAAGGTACCCTTCAAAAAGGCTTTGGAAAGCTTAGAAGCTAGAAAAGCCGTGTTGCCACCTACATGAAAGTTAGATACATCTGTCAGTTGGACCTTGACCGTAGAAGAACTGGTGCCTCGATGAAAAATGTTTGCCAAAAATTCTAGAACCTCTGGAATTGGAGCAGTAAAGGGATCTAGATCATGCTGAAATGCCCAAATAGAGAGACGCTTCCACTTGGAATAAACCTTCTTGGTAGAAGATTTATGAGCTGCAACTCATATCTTTTTGACTGGTGAAGATAACCTACCATGGGAACTGAGCAGCCAAGCAATGAGCTTCAGATTAACCAGATCTAAGTGAGGAATCCTTGAGGGATGAGATCCGGAGCCGGATCTAATGTCCAGGGGGGGGATACTATGTGAGACCACAGAGAAGGGAACCAAACTTGGCGAGGCCAGAATGGGGCAATGAAGATGATGGAGCTTCCCAGCCTGTGAGCTTTCTGAAGGAATTTTGTGATCAGAGGGAGAGGAGGTTAAGCGTACAGATCATCGGGGGGCAAAGCATGAACCAAAGCATCTCTGGGGGCTTCCCCTGGTGGTGGTTAGGGGGTTCAGAGTGAAAAACTCATTGCACTTCGCATTGGAAGAAGAGGCGAAGAGACCACAGCAAGGCTGATCCCACTTTAGAAAGACCTGTTTTGCTACTGAAGGATTCAGAGACCACTTGTAAGGTGTCAGGATAGACCCGCTGTGCCTGTCTGCTAGAATGTTGGACCTCCCCTGGAATGTGCGTTACCACCAGAAAACAGCTGAGGGAGATCACCCATTCCCACACTCTCATGGCTTTGTGACACAGGGGATAAGACTAAGTTCCCCCCCGCTTGTTGATGTACCAGAATACAGACATACGGTCTTGTCTGGATGGCAATCGTCCCTAGAGGAAGATGGGTACGGAGAGCTTGCAACAATAGGAGCACCACCCTCATCTCCAGGACGCTGATATGCAATCGAGTCTCATCGGGAGACCACGTGCCTTAGACTGTCCCTCCCAAGCAATGCTCCCGCACGCGAGTAGGGAGGTGTCCATGGTCACCATGGTCAAAGGGGCAGGACGAATATTGGGGAAACCCTGAAAAAGAAGAGAATCCCTGCATGTCCGAGATATGCGAATAGGGTGGGACAATGTGAGGTCTAGCAGGGACCACTGGGCCACCGCAAGGATCCGGTGAAGTACCCTCATGTGCAACCGGGCCATGGGCACGAAGGTGATCATGGCCACCATGGATCCCAACTCCCATAAGACCAATACTGCTGTTGGTGATTGAGCTTGAAGGACACATAAAACATGTTGTTTTAAGGACTGGAGTCTGTCTGAGGTTAGAAATACCTTGGCCTGAATAGTGTCCTACCAAGCTCCAATGAAATCCAGAACTTGAACTGGAGTCTGTACGTATTTGTTGAAATCTATGGTTATGCCTAACTGGTGGGCTGTTTGCCAAACCAGGAATTCCCTTCTCCAAAGTCTATGTCTGGAGGGGGTAGAAGAGAGCCAATCGTCCAGGTAGGGGAAGATCTGGAAGCCCTGAAGCCACAGGTGAGCCACTACTACTGCCATCACTTTGAACACCTTGGGGGCTGTGGTGAGACCAAAAGGTAGCGCTCTGAACTGGTAATGATTGGCCCCCAGTCGGAAGCGGAGGAACCTCTGAGAGTGTCTTGTCCATTTTGATGTGGTAGTAAGCGTCCTGAGGGTTGACTGAGCACATCCAGTCGTTCTACTGCAGGAAGGGCAAGATAGATTGGAGACTGACCATCTGGAATTTTGTCTTTGCAACCAACAGATTTAAGGTGGAAAAATGCAGAATGGGTCTTAAATCCCCAGTCTTCTTTGGCACTAAAAAGAACCTGGAATAGATGCCTAATCCAGAATGGTATGGGGGAAGGGCTGGATGACTCGTATTTATAGCAACCTGACAATTTCCAGTGCTTCTGCCTCCCTTTGCGCAGGTGAAATGCCCAGGAGGTGTCTTTCCGGGAGGGGGAAGTGGTTGAATGAAGGGGATTGAATACTCTCTGGATATGATCTGCAACACCCAACGATCATCTGTAATGGACTCCTAAGCCATTGGGTGTAGCAAAACTCGTCCCCCCAAGTGCTCCAGAAATTAGCAGCCGGGGAATCCCTTCAAGGCTGCTGCACAGGTCTGTCCGAGAAAGAATCTTGAGACCCCCAATTCCTCAGACCCTCTCTGCCTTGGGGGTGGCGTCTGTCAAATCCCCCTCTGCCTCTGGGGGACGGCGAATCCTGAGAAGCCTAAGAATAGCTCTGAGAGTTCCAGAACCACATCATCTTTGCCCCTCGCTGATTCTTTGAAAAGGTTTCTTGAGGGGGTCAATAAGCGGATTCCGACAGCAGAGTCTTCCCATCTTTCTCTCTGGGCTACAGTGATGCATACCGACTTTCCAAAGAGGGAGGAACCACTGTACAGGGCATTAGTAAAGGATGCCTTAAAGGGCTCAGAGAAGGCACAGAGTTGGACCCAGGCATGACGCCTGACGGCAACGCCTGTCACAGCAGCTTTAGTGGCACCCTTGGTAGCACGAGAGAGAAGCCACATAAGAGGTGTTGGCAACTCAAGTGAGGGTGGCCATCAGAGAGGAGAAAACCCTTTTATCCTCTGCTGACATGGACCCTGAGGTAGACTCGGCAATCTCTTTGACAAGGTCTCATTGAAGTCTAATTGTGTGTGTCATGTAGTTCAGCACACGTACACAGAACGTGGCTGAAGCGTACACCCACTTCCCAAAACGGTCCATCGTCCTGGACTCTTGGTCTGGTGGATGGACCATGGAGCTCTCCTAGGCAAGTTCCTTCTTGGTGGTTGCTGCCACCACCATGGCATCAACCGGGGATCACTTGGTCCATTAAGTTCTGTCTGAAGGTGCACTCAGTATTTTATCAGGGTGTTTGGGAATAAGAAGATGAACCACCACGTATAATTTAATCTTTCTTGGATTATGTTTTAAAACCCTACATGAACAGAATTCCATCCAATATTGGGAATAGTCAAGACTTAAGTAAGTGTATTAAGAATCTGGAATGGCAAAGTGACTATTTTTGGGTTAGCCTTGATGTCAATGCCCTCTATACTAATATATACTAATATTGAAAGATGATGGGGACTAGAAGCGGTGGGAAAAATACTGGGAAAAGGGCCACGTACTTCATATATCATAGAACTGTTAGAATTTTGTTTGTGTCATAATTACGTTTTGTTCAATAAGAAAATCTATTTGCAGAAGAGGGGGACTGCTATGGGGGCAGCTTATGCCCTTTCATATGCAATCCTATATATGGGTGACTTCCAGCAAAAGTTTATGTATTCGACGGAATTCTTTAAAAGGAACATAATTATGTACAAACGGTTTATTGATGATTTAATTTTTATTTGTAAGGGATCCTTTCAGAGTTTGTGGCATTATTTGAAGTACTTAATCTAAACTCCCATGGTTTAAAATTTAGTTTTCAGATGGACACCCAAACTATAAATTTTTTTGATTTGTGCCTTTCTGATGATGAGGGCAAGAATTCAATACAAACCCTTCCGTAAACCTACTGCAGTGAACAGCTTTTTGCATGTGTCTAGCATGCATCCACCACACTTGACTCAGGCACTACCCTATGGGGAATTCGGGCATATTTGGGAGAACACATCCCAGGTACACTGTAAGGAGTTATTTCTGGATGAGGTGGAATATAGATTATTGAACAGGGGATGTGACAGAGAAATTTTGGAGCTTGCTAGAAATAGCATCCATGAAAGTTATAATAGGACCAATAACAGAAGAAGAGTGATTAATTCAGAAGTAAAGAAGGAAAATATTTTTTTATGTCATGACATATACTGCTTTTTCTGAAAAAGTTGTACATATAGTCAGAAAACTTTGGCCAATTATTAGTTCTGATGAATTTTTGGGTAGTATTTTCCTAGCAAAATAATTCTTCTGGAAGGTTTTTTTAATTTGAAGGAATTATTAAACAGACCAATATTTCCAGAAATCAATGTCCAACAGGGGGCTTTTTCCTGTGGAAGTTGTAACCTTTGTTCAAAAATAAAAAAAGTGTCAGGAACGGTGATCAATGGTAGAAGATATTCAACAAGGGGAAAGTTCAATTGTAAATCCTGTGGGGTAGTTACATATTGGGTTGTGGATGTGATAATATAAAATGGTATATAGGGCAAACAAAAAGAAGAGTTAGGATAAGAATTAGGGAAGATCTTTTAGACATCAGAAATAATAAGATTGAGAGAGCCCAGTGGCTACTCATTTTTCAGCTGCCCATGGGGATGATGGCTTTTCTTTATTTTTTAGTGTTTTGGCCATGGTTGAGACAACAGGGTGAACATTTCATTCTAGACTTAACCATTTAGAGACTACATTCATTTACAATTATGACACATTATATCCTGGTGGATTAAACCAGGAAGTGTCAATGAAAATTTAAGGAAGTTGTTTATATGTATGCACTTTCATTAAATAAATAATTTTCTGTCGTTTGTTAATTTTTGAAGTTTTTTTTTCCCAATTCTGTCAATCTCTTTTCTAAATTTTGAATATATTTATCATAAATTTTGTATATACTTGTTATAAATTTTTGTACATATTTATTATGAATTGAAGTGCAATAATAGAGTACACTGTTATTTTAAAATGTGGGAGGTATTGGTCTGTGGGTGATGGTATATGTATTCGTATTTAAATTAGCATTTGAATTTGTATGAGTTAATTAATCAAATGAGAAAATTGCATAATTGTTACATTGGGAAATTTCTTAAATGTGATGCTATTTAAGGTGCTGGTGTTTTACAAGGAAATATCCCTTGAAGGCGAAATGCTGAGGTACCAGGATTAAATTATACCTGGTGGTTCATCTACTTCTTGGTGTGTGTTTCACTTTTATTTTCTTGTTTAGTGGACTGGTTGCTGTTTTTTGTTTGGGGATAAGTTCCACCGTGTTGGACTCCTTACATGCCCGGGATGTATTCAGATCCACCAGGGGATCCGTGGGAGGGGACACCCAGGATGTAGAGGTGCCTGCGCCAAATGCCTCCAGAACACCAACTTGTCCGGGTTGGGTTTCTGGGCAGACTACCCCACTCGCTGACGAAGGATCTCCATGATGTCTCCTCGGGGGGGGGGGGGGGGACGACTCTGGGTAGGACATGAAAACATCAATCTGTTCCTGTGGTGGAACTCCCTAGGGCAGAGAGGCAGTTCCTGTGGGGCCAGGATGGCAGAATCCAGACCAGATATGGAGCCAAGAGGACCCTCTCCACCGTGGCAAAAGCAGAAGGAGAACGAACCCCTGGAGGGGGAATCATGACCTGGTTCGTCACCATCTGATCAAACGGATGAGCCAGAGCTGAACCTCCAGGCACTAAGACTCCGAAAGGGACGCTCGGCTCCAAAAACCTCTGAGCTGACACCGTCATGTCAGATCAGATGCTGAGGACATGGCTCTGAGTGCTCTTCGGCTCTGAACTAGTCGGAGCCGAGCCGCTCAGGGTAATGGCTGGCGTCGAGGTACAAGGTAACATTGGTGCCGTTGCCTAAAGCCTCGGACCCAAATACTCCAAAACAGAGGATCGGAGAAGGAGTGACCGGAACAAAGGCAGACTGCATGCCCCCAACCCCAGAGAGGGATGGGGCAATCAAAACTTGCATCTGAATCTGTGTGCGGATAAATCTCCGCATCATCCTGTCCACCTTGGCTTCGTAGATGCTGCAGGTGGAAATGGAAGAGGAAGCCACCGACACCAGTCTAGAGAGCCAGTGAGAGGAAGCTGACAGCAGTGAATGGACCTCAGACACATCCGGCTCTGGGGAAAAACAAGGGGGAATGGAGTTGGGGAACCAGCAGCGGCAGCTGGGCGGGATTTAGCCAAGGGTTCTGCCAAGGCACAGTGGTCAGGGGACCCCTTTCCTCGGTCTGTCTCGGTCCTTCTGTTTACACTTCTCCCCGTCCCTGGTCTTCTTAGCGGGAGGTTGCGTCTCAGAGGCCGGGGTGGAAGAATCAGAAGAAGAGGCTAAAGAAGTTGATGCAGCAGGGGGCCCCCGCTGGAGGTGAAGGGAGAATGCCCTTCAGAATAAGTTTATTCCTCCAGTCGATCAACACAGGGGGATTGAACCCTGTGCAGATCCAACAGTAGGAATCATGGTGAGCCACCCCTAAAGCAAACCACACAGAGTGTGGCGATCAGCTGGGGAAAGTTTATGGCCGCAGTCTCTGCACTTCTTGAAACCCATTTGGGTGTCTCCGCCATATAGAGGGGGAGAGAGAGACAGACCCCAACACACACACACACACACACACACACATATATATATATATATATATATATATCTATATATCTATATACACACACACACACACACAAATAACAACACTCTATGTCTGAGCGCTAGGTTAGAAAGATGGAAAAATGACAAGGGGAGATAGAAAATTAGGAAAATAGTCCGGAAGAAAAACTACAAACTTACCGAAAACAGTTGCTTAGAGCCCAAACCACAATGCGAACACTAGCGCAGCAAACGAGATCTGAAGGGAAGAGGGAGACAGGACATTGTGGGTAGGGGTGGGGCTTGGATCAGATGCTGGAAATGTTGCCGAATCTACCCACAGGTTGTAGAGCAAATGAAGACAACTTCAGATACATTGTTAGAGTCAGAGCAAGCTACGTACAAGGATCCAATGACAAAAGTATGAATAGTGTTCAGACTCTCTGAGGATCCCTGCGTGGTAGCTGGTGTGCATCAGGGTTAGACTCTGAGCCTACTGTTGGTTCATACTGGTGGCTGACTACATTAGCAAATAATTAATAAAGTTGCAGTATGCAAATGATGTGGCATTACAAATACACTCACAACAAGAACTTCAGCAAAGGACAGTGGAAAGAAATGCAGACCTGAAGACACATGGGATGAAGCTAACAGTAGTTAAGACAATTGTAATGGCAGCAAATGGGGGAAAGCAGAAAGTAAAACAGTGGAACATGTTAACAGCTTCAAGTACCTGGAAGGGGTTGTTGAGAAGGGAAGTCAAAATTGGAAGATCAAAGCTAGAATTAGAGGGGCTGTAGCCAACTAGCGCGGAGTGCCAAGGACAGTATATGACAGAAGAAAACCAAAGAAGCTGAAAGGTAAGGTGTACAAAACAGTGGTGCAACCAGTACTACTGTATGGTACAGAAACTTGGGCAATGAAGGCAGAGCAGTTCAGAAAGCTACAGGTGATGGATATGAAGTACCAGAGATGGGTGATAGGATGCACACTGTTGGACAAAAGAAGAAATGATGGCATCAGGGCAGAAGCTCAAGCTAGTTCCAAATGCAGAGAAGGTCAAAGAAAACATATTACGGTGGTTCAAACACAACTGCAGGAATCTGGTGAAGATTATATGAGCAGACAGGAAGAAGGCAAGAAGGAACAAGGGTATCCAGCAAAGAGATGGATGTGTGCTAGAAGATCTACGACAGTCAGGTATGACTGCCAAAGAAGACAGAAGAGTGGTACTGAATCGAGAAAGAGGGTGACAGTTGACATGACATCTGAGCCCATGTAGAAAATGGGAAACAAATGGGGGTGGGGGTGATGACATAAAAATACATACTCTCACTGAAAATGCTGTAGACCCTGGAGCAATAATACTCCAAGGAACCACAAGCACAAATTTAGTATATATAATTAATTTATTAACATCAAATCCTGCTGTTCCAAGGCAAATGTAGCTCTTAAAATTTCAACAGGAATCCATACCGTTCAAAAGGAAGGGGTATACAGATTTATTACTAACAGACCTGACGGATGTTGAAGCCCAAATTACTTAGGCTAAAATACATATCCCTGTTCTCTGTCTTTGAGAGATGGTCTGTGTCTTACATTATGGGCCACGAAGATCCTCTGTTTGACAGACTGTCTCTGGAATGAAAAATAAAATATATTCAAGTGCAACATACTTCAAAAATCTCCACCAACAATAATAAGTTAAAAGTTTCATTATCAACCTCTGCCTCATTTATGCTCTAAGTGTTCCATTTCCAATATGTTAGGTTCCTCTCCATCATTAAAAAAGAAATAGATAATTACAAGTACATTTGTAAATTATAACATGAGACAAGTCTGATCAAGTTTCTGGAAACTTGCTAAGCCCAGCAGCTCGACTATAAAATTAAGTAGCAAGTGTTCATTCGATAGTTCAATCCACTACACTATTCATTGAGAAGCTATATAAAAAAGACGCTGCATCAACCTTTAACTCACAGTGTTAAAGAATTCATAATCAGTGATCTGAACCTCTCAGGGATGTCAGCCTGTTAAAAATCAAAGAAAAACTTTTCTTATTCTTTGCAAATGTTTAAGTAAATAACTACAAGACACAGCTTACCTGTCTCAGTACCTTAGAACTTTACACATTCAAGCTTCTTCCTGCCCACAGAGGTGTTTCCTTGCAAGAAACACCATGACAAAAAGGACAAGGTGAGAACTACAGTGTCAAAGTTGACAAACATCTGAGGTTAACCTTAACAAACACATTAAACTCCTATAGAAAACACTCCTCCCAGAGAGACAGGAGAGAAAAAAATACACATCAGAACTTTTCCAGAGCAGACAAGAATACAACATTTTGACCTGATGGCATATGCACTACAACAATGCTGCAATTAGTTTCTCACATCTGCACTAGTCAAAATACCTGAGACAGAAAAAGTATATTGCAACACCTGGCTGTTGAAGCCTTGTTTCATGGATCCTACTTTTTATCACCGTGAATCCACAGTTCCCCACTGGCTGTAAAAATTTAGGGAAGACCCTATCCAAGCAATGCAGAGGCAAAGTTACTGACAAATGCTAACATTAAGAAATGTCTTTTGTTCTTTCTTGTAATATGCTATACTAGAAGTGGTGATTACCTTTAGCAAAAAGTTTGGCACAATCATGACACAGTGAGAAATCATGGGACCACTGCGCATCCCATCCTTTTCCTGGAGTAGTGGTTCCACAGCTTTTACAGCGAACACACTTTGTACAGATCTGTTAAATCAAAAAGAAAATATTAGTTACAACTAAGTGCCCTCTTTTTCTTACCACAAGAAAAACAAAACAGTCATTTGGAGATGGTCAGCTTGGAAACTGCTTTACCTTTTTTTTTAGATGCAAAAGACAAAAAGAACTGATACAAGTCTCTAACTTTATTCTGTACAGTTTCTCAGTTACTGGATTAATGACTCTAAAATCCCATTCCTTTACGTTTTGGGGTTTGAAAACAAAACTGGCAGCATGACACCTTGGTTCAGAGAAATTTCTCTGACCATCTTTGGCATAAAGGAATGATTTTTATAAAGGTTATCTTTTTAACACACATACACACAGCAATGACTCTTTGCAAAGCAACACCTGCGGCTGCATTTCAAGTCAAAAACCTAAGGAGACTGCTACAGCTGGTTTGAAAGGGACTTGAATTTTGAACTACAAAAACTGCCACAAGTCCCATGCAGAAGTAGCACCTTTCAAAGTGGATTCAAATGCAACTTACTCTTCAGAAACTATATGATTGCCAATAAAGATGTTAGTACGGGGGTTCATGAACACACAGGATGAAATGACTAAATTATGTGCTTTCAACTACAGAATCAGTGTTAGGGCAGAGTTCCATAGGCACACAGGCGGAAATGACTATAAGATCACCTCCAACTATAAGTAATGTAGAATCAAGGACACTGACTCTGGGTGTGGGTCCAGGTTCCTCCTTAGTCACATTATGAAATATCTTTTCCATTTACCAAAACAACATTTACTAGTGGCAGAGTTTCTTGTTTTACTCTTAAGCACAACATCCATGAAAGGGTACATAATCGGTAGCAGTGTCGACTCATCCATGTTGTTAGTGCAAATGCCTGCAAGTTCGACAGCATCAGGAACTCTCATGAGCTAATTTGAGATCCATGCAGTGAGGCAGGATGATTTCTCCATTGCCACAACATGTAGGAAAGAAATTCAATATTGCCTTAGACAAAATGCTATTAAGCAGCATCTGTTGCCCCTCCTCCTGTGTTCTAGATTATCCTGGGGAATAGATAACCAGAAGGCAAGTGTACCAATTGAGATCCTGCTGTACGCAAGACAGGATATGAATCATCTCTGTAGGCTGACTGCTGACTCCAGGTGTTCCTCAACTACCAATACAGTTTCTTTACATGTATGCTTACTAGATGTACCACATGCTATGTACCCCATAATGTTAAAGTACTCTGTTGAAGTAAGTTATTTCGTTCAGTCATCCCAGGTTGACCATAATTGTTTCTGGGAATAAGAGCAGTAGAATGGCCTGTGGAGTTAGTATTCCATAATCTGGAACCTTTATGGATTTAACCAACCATAAATTCAGTAAAGGCCTCCAAGGGCAGTTTATGGATTTATTTAAAAAGAAGTTATGTACTTACCATAACGTTCGATATTTGTAGTCCATCTCGCCCTTCATTCTTACACTTGGAGATCGGAGCCGAACCTCGGCTCTGACTCGGCCATACTCTAGCTCAAAAACTTCTGATTGGCTCGTAGCTAGGAGGTATCCCATCATGCATCACTAACACAAGCCAGATCTTGTTTGCTGCAAGAAAAAAAGTACAGTTGTGTACCTACCATAAATGTAGATGTTCGACTGTATTCACTGTTGCAGTCATTACACTTGGGTTATCCTGCTGGCAGGCTACCCGCAGTCGGCCTGAATTCCAAAGTCCTGGTCAGGCATCGGTTGCTGTCGCCTCTTCCCTGACATCAGTGCACCAGGGGTATATAAGAGGCAGCCGACACCATTTTCTTCAGTTTTTCTTGCCCCAGATGTCAGGTGCCCCCCCCCCCACACAAAAAAAGCATTGCTTATAAAAAGCATGTAGTAAAATACACATTACGTTCATCTACAAGCAAATACACCACATAGGTTGTATAGAATAGAGAAGTACAGATAAGTCCCAGCAAAGAAAGAGGGATGGTGGGTGGGTAACCTGGACTGCAACAGTGAATACACTCGAACATCTACATTTATGGTAGGTACACAACTGTACTATGTTCATCGTGTTTCACTGTTGCAGTCATTACACTTGGGTTGAATCCCAAATCTGAGGTTGGGTGGCTGGGTCTAAATAGAATTAGGAGTGGCTATGAGGCCCTGCAGAACTGCAGTGGCAAAGCCTGCTCTGGATTTAGAGTAAAGAGGTAAGTGGTAGTGCTTAGTAAAAGTGTGCACTGAAGTCCAAGTTGCAGCCTCCAAAATATCTTTGGTTGGTACTCCTCTGAGGAAGGCTGCTAAGGTGGCTGCTGCCCTGGTCGAATGTGGTCTAATGCCCTTAGGCACCGATTTGCCATGTTGTGAATAGCAGAAACTAATGCAGTGTCCTATCCATTTTGAAATAGTCTGCTTTGAGATAGCCTTTCCATGTGATCCAGCAGCATATGCCACAAAGTTGCTCAGTATTTCTGAAAGCTTTAGTTTTGTCCAAGTAGAAGCTTAGCTGTCTGTGTATGTCCAAAGAATGCAGAAGTCTCTCCCCTTTATTCTGTGGGTTTGGATAAAAAGTAGGCAAATGCATGGTTTGGTTTAGAGACACACTGGACACTACCTTAGGCATAAATGTTGGGTTTGTCCTTAGAGAAACCCTGTCCGGAAGGAAGATAATAAAAGGTTCCACAGCCATTAATGCCTGTAACTATGAGACTCTTCTTGCTGAAGTTATTGCTAGGAGCAGAGCTGTTTTCCATGATAAGAATTTTATGTCAGCTGTATTGGCTGGCTCAAAAGAAGGCAGTGTGAGTTTTTTCAAGACAAAATTGAGGTCCCATGAAGGTATTGGTGCTCTCCTTGGAGGTTCTTTGTTTTTGGCCCCTCTGAGGTACTGCCTAAGCAGTGGATGTGAAAAAATAGGTGGGTCCGTACTGTAATGAGCTGAAATGGCAGAGGCATGGATCTTAATTGATGAGAAGGATAGGCGTTTGGTCCAGCATCTCAGTTAAGTATTGTAAAATCTGAGGAATATTTGGTACAAGCGTGTCAATTCCTTGTGCCTGGTTCCAAGCACAAAATCTCTTCCATTTTTCTGCATAAGATTTTCTTGTGCTGGGCCTCCTGGCCTCGAAAATAACATCCATAACCGCTTTAGAGAGAGGTGTATTCTGAATGGATACACTATCCGCCATGCAGCCAGATTTAGGGTTCTGAGTTGGCTGTGCAGGATCTGATTGTTTTGTTGGGTCAGTAAATGAGGAATTTGAGGCAATGTCCAGGCTGGGCCCTTGAGACAAGCTCCTTAAGATTGGGTACCAGTGCTGGCATGGCCAATCCGGGGCAATCAGTATCATTTGTGGCTTCTCTTGTCTGACCTTTAGGAGTACCTTGGGGAGGAGAGGCAATGGAGGAAAGGCATATACTGTAAGGTTGTTCCAGCTGAATGACAAAGCATCCACTTTCCATGCTTGTTTGTAATAAGTCCTTGTGCAGAATCTCTGTAGTTGGCAGTTGTGAGGGGAGGCAAATAGATCTATGTCTGGGTATCCCCATTTCCTTGTTATGTTGAAGATTTGTGGATCTAGTTTCCACTCGTGAGAATCCATGAGGTTTCTGCTTAGTTCGTCTGCCAGAGCATTTGTTTTTCCAGGCAGGAATTGTGCTTGCAGGTGTACTTGGTAAGTCAATGCTGTGTTCCACAAATGGATGAAGTAGGTCCTTGAAGGCTGTCAGGGCATTTTGTACAGCTAGCATCTCTTTTTGATTGATGTGAAGATGCCTTTGGTTTGCGGGCCATGTGCCCTGAATACATTTTCCTACCATGTGGGCCCCCCAGGAATAATCTGATGCATCTATTGTTAGTGTTTGCCTGGCTGTGGGTAAAGTGAATGGCTGTCCCTTGTTGTGGTGACAGGCCTGTGCCCACCATCGAAACTCCTGTTGCAGGCAGGGAATGAATGAAATTAATGATTCCAGGTTGTGGCAATGTTGAGATCAAACACTTTTTAGATACCATTGTAGCTTCCTCATATGCAGTCTTGCATATGGAATTAGCAGAATGCAGGATGCCATGTAGCCCAGAGCCTGCAGAATTTTTCTTGAAAATAACTGGGTCTTTGCTGCCATGTTTCGAAGTAAGAAGTCAGTTGCCTTTGTCTGGCGTGAGATAAGCCATCTGGGCAGTTGTATTTAAGCTTGCACCCAGGAATATTATCTCTTGAGAGGGTACTAGTTTTGATTTCTTTTTGTTTACTGTGTACCCTAGGCAAATTCGTAATCTTTTTACAAACGCCAGATGCTTTAGCAGAATGTCTTTGGTCTTGGCTTGAATATGGTAGTCGTCCAAGTAAAGATATATTTGAATTCATCTGTCTGCAAAATGAAATTACTGGTGCCAAGCATTTTGTGAAGACCCTGGGTGCAGTAGATAAGCCAAAGGGCAGTGCAGAGAATTGGTAGAGCATTGAGCCAGCTATGAATATGAGGTATCTTCTGCAAGATTGTCTGACTGGGACATACAGGTATGCCTCTTTGAGGTCCAAAGTAACAAGCATGGGCAGACACTGCTGCAGAGTCAACATTTTGAATTTTGGAATGACCAGAAAAGTATTTAGAATAGACAGGTCCAGAATTGGTCTCCAGGCTTTGTCCTTTCTTGGTACTAAGAAAAGTCTTGAGTAAAATCCTTGCCCCTGCTCTTGTTGTGGTACTGGCTGAATAGTCATCATGTCCATGAGAGATGAAACTTGTTTTTGTGCCTCTGCCCACTGATTGTGTGGCAGGCCTGGCATACCTTTTGCCTTTGGAAGAGTGTGAAAGTGGAACCTGTAGCCCCGAGAGATATAAAGACCCATTTGTCCTGGGTGATCATGTGCCAATTTTGTGAAAAAAGTGCTAGCTTTCCCCCTAAGGATGCTGCCAAAAGATAAGTGCTTGGCATTGGCAGAGGGAAGTCATTGGGACTGTTTCCTATATGGCTGTGATTTGTCTTCTCTGCTTTTGGAGGTAGAAGCACCCCATTGTTTGGGCCTGTATGAGCCCTGGGGCTGTTGTCTGCCTTTAGGGCATCTGTATCTGCCTCTTTGTGGCCTGTCTGACACTGGAAAGGACCAATTCTTAGAAGGCCAGTTCCTGCTAAATCTGGCTGGCTGTACCTGTAAGAAATCATTTACTGTCTGCATAGATTCAGCTTTATCTCCATTTTCTTCAACACCTCTTCTGCCTTAACACCAAACAAAGTATCATGCTGTAATGCAGCATCCAATAATTTTGCTTTAACATGATCAGGCAGATTCTGTTCCTTTAACCAAGCATGCCTTCTAATGACAGAACCTATAATGGCGACCCTGCAAGAGGCCTCCAGTGAATCAAAACCACATTGCAAAGTATGCTTTCCCACTTGTTCAGCTGCATGCAATAAATCCTGCATTTCCTTGTTCTCAGAACATTCAGAATTTGTCAACATTTTCTGTTTTAGCAGTGACATTAAGTATTGCTGATATTTAAGCATATGAAACTGACAATTTAAAGCCCTTACAGCCAAGGTAGCTGAAGTGTAAACTTTTTTCCCCCATCAATCCAGTGCCCTTGAATTCCTATTTGAGGGGACACTTTTTTTGCAGTAGAGGCCTTGACCCCTTTGGGACCCTGAGATATAGTCTCTGGGTCAGCAGCAGGGTTTTTATATAGAAATTTATGAGAATCTGGAACCCTGTAGTATCTGTCTGGCTTAACAGGTGCAAGAGGTAAAGAGTCGGGACTCTGAAAATATATCATCTACAATGTCTAGAACAGGAGGAATAGCAAGAGGTCTGTGCTGAGGTAGTAGAAGAAAGTCTCTGAGCCTTTTCTTAGATTCTGAGTAATCTTGGCTCTCCCAGTGGAAATGCTCCCTCATGGTATGCAGGGTTTCCCCAAAGGAATAATCCTCAGGAGGAGAAGATGAAGGAATAGATTCTTCAGCATCAGAATTCTCATAGGGAGGAAGAGAGTATCCCTGTTCTGAAGAGGAGTCAGAGGAAAGTACAGTTTTGTACCTACCATAAATGTAGATGTCCGATAGGAATGCATCTGCAGTCCTTACAAATGGGTTGTCCTGTCGTCAGGCAGCCCTTCGGTCGGCCGGATTCCAAAGTCTGGGTCTGGCTTCGGCTGGTGTCGCGCTTCACCCGACGTCATAGCTGCAGTTTTTCGGGTATAAAGGCATCAGCCGACGCCATTTTCCTCAGTGTTTCTTGCCCCAGATGCCAGGTGCCCTATTGGATGGCTAAATTTGGATAAATGCCAATTTGTTTCCAAATAGTAGAGAGCAAACACATAAAATAAGCATGTATGTACATATATACAAACAAATACACCATAATAGATCCCCCCCAAGCTAGCTGAAGGATGGCAAATACCCTAGGAGTACCACAGAGGGGAAGGAGGGTGGGTAATCCTGACTGCAGATGCATTCCTATCGGACATCTACATTTATGGTAGGTACAAAACTGTACTATGTCCTTCAAGGATGCATCTGCAGTCCTTACAAATGGGTAGAATACCATAGCTAAACTAGGGGAGGAGGAAAAAGGAAAGATTATGGTGTAGTTAGGATCCCTTGCAAAACCGCAGTGGCAAAACCTGCTCGGGATCTAGAGTATAAAGGTAAATTGTAATGCTTGTCAAATGTATGCACGGAGGTCCAAGTAGCAGCCTCTATAATGTCCTTGGTAGCCACTCCTCGTAAGAAAGCTGTTGTAGTGGCTGTAGCCCTTGTGGAGTGAGGCCTGATGTTCTCTGGAGTTTTCTTTCCATGGTAGGAGTAACAAAATCTAATGCAATTTCCTATCCATTTGGAGATTGTCTGTTTTGAAATTGGTTTTCCTTCCTTTCCTGTTGCATATGCTACCAGAAGCTGGTCAGTTTTTCTATTGGACTTGGTCCTGTCCAGGTAGTAGCGTAATTGTCTATGTACATCCAAGGTATGCAACAGTCTTTCTCCCCTGTTCTGAGGGTTGGGGAAGAATGTGGGTAGGTGGATAGCCTGATTTAAAGACACTCTGGATACCACCTTAGGCATAAATGTAGGATTTGTTCTCATGGACACTCTATCTTGATGGAAGATCAGGAAGGGTTGCACTGCCATTAATGCCTGTAGTTCAGAGACCCTTCTTGCTGAGGTGATTGCCAGTAGGAAAGCAGTCTTCCAGGATAAGTATTGTAATTCTGCTGTTGCTGCTGGTTCGAAGGGGGGAAGTGTCAATTTTTCTAGCACAAAGTTCAAGTCCCATGCTGGCAATGGTGGTTTCCTGGGAGGTTTTACATTTTTAATTCCTCTTAGAAACTGCCTGAGCAGAGGATGCGAAAAGACAGGGGGATCCAGGCTGTATTCTGCTGAAATGGCTGATGCATGTATCTTGATGGAAGAATAGGACAGGCCTGTATGGAAGAGCTCTGCCAAGTACTCCAGGATGTTGGCTATGTTTGCCAGTGCCACATCTTCTCCCTTTGCAGTGCTCCAAATGAGATATCTTTTCCATTTTGCTGCATAATTCTGTCTTGTTGAAGGCCTACGAGCCTCAAGGATTATGTCTTTAACCCTTTGGGGTTAATTGTTCTTATGCAATGTTCCAGGCAGTTAGCTGCAGAGTTTTCAGGTTTGGATGCAGGATGTTGTAGTTGTTCTGTGTTAACAGCAATGGGATCAGAGGTAGTGCCCATATTTGTTCCAGAGACATGCTCCTCAGCAATGGATACCAATGTTGCCTTGGCCAGTCTGGAGCTATCAGAATGACCCTTGGACGTTCCTCTTTGATCTTCAAAAGCACCTTGTGCATCAAAGGAAGTGGTGGGAATGCGTATGCTGTCAGGTTCTTCCAACTGAAAGATAGGGAGTCCACCTTCCAAGCAAGTGGGTGGTACGTCCTTGTGCAGAATCTCTTTAGCTGGTGATTGAGTGGGGATGCAAATAAGTCTATTTGTGGTAATCCCCATACTCTTGTGATGGCTTTGAAGATGTCCGGGTGCAGCATCCATTCGTGGGCATCCGTTGTAGTTCTGCTTAGTATGTCTGCTAGAATGTTTTCTTTTCCCGATACAAAAATTGCCTGTAACTGAATGTTGTAGCTCAGAGCCACATCCCATAGATCCAGTGCCAGCCGGCATAGAGGGCATGAATGTGTGCCTCCCTGTTTGTTGATGTACCACATAACTGTGGTGTTGTCTGTCCTTATCATCAACTGACCTTCTTGTAGAAATGGTCTGAATGACTGGATTGCCAATTTTACTGCCAGCATTTCCTTTAGATTTATGTGCAGGTGCAGCTGGTCTTGAGTCCATAAGCCTTGTATGCACTTGTCCAGCATGTGTGCCCCCCAACCGAGGTCTGGTGCATCTGTCGTGATGGTTTGGCTTGGTTGACTGTTGCAGAAGGGCAATCCTGTGTTTGATTGGCAGGCCTGAGCCCACCATAGGAACTCTTGCTTCAGGCATGGGATTATTGGAATTTTGGTTTCTAGGCTGTGCTTGTGTTGAGACCACAAATTCTTTAGGTACCACTGTAGCTTTCTCATATGCAGCCTGGCATGAGGGACCAGAATTATGCAGGACGCCATGAAGCCTAGGGCTTGCAGTACTTTCCTTGCAGTTAGATGGTTCTGCTTTGTTAATGCCAAGAAGTAGAGAGGTAGTCGCTCTTTCTTTTCTGTAGTTAGGAATGCCATTTGTTTTGATGTGTCCAGCTCTGCACCCAGAAAGGTTATTCTTTGGGATGGAATCAGCCTTGACTTTTTTATATTGACTGTATATCCCAGGGCTTGCAGCAGATGTATGACTCTTTGTAAGTCTTCTGTTAGCTTGCTTTTGTTGTCCGCTTGTATCAGGCAGTCGTCCAGGTAGGGGTAAATTTGGATTCCCTGAAGTCTGCAATGTGCAATTACTGATGCCAGGCATTTCGTGAACACTCTGGGCGCAGTAGATAAGCCAAAGGGCAATGCTGAGAATTGATAATGCTCTGATCCTGCAAGAAATCTGAGGTATCTTCTGCAGTTTGGTCGTATGGGGACGTGCAGGTATGCCTCCTTGAGATCTAGAGTTACCAGCCAAGACTCCTTGCCCAGCATGAGAAGGAGCTGCTGTAGGGTCAGCATTTTGAATTTTGGAACTATCAGGAATGTGTTCAAAGCGGACAGGTCCAGAATAGGCCGCCATTTGCCCTCTTTTCTTGGTACCAGGAAGAGTCTTGTTCCATAGATGGTACTTTTTCCACAGCTCTCATTCTTAATAACTGAGATATTTGCTTTAGAGCTTCTGCCCTTTGAGTAGGTGGAAGGTTTGGCATTCCTCTCTTTGCTGGTAGAGTATGGAAATGGAACCTGTAACCTTGGTCTATAGTTTGCAAAATCCATTTTTCCCTTGTGATGCAATGCCAGTTCTTTGAAAATAATGTCAGCTTTCCGCCTAAGGGTGCTTCCAGTTGTTCCCTGGTAGGCGGTGCCACAGCCAAGTCACTGTGATTGTGTTGTTGTAGTGGTGGTGGCTGCGTCTGTGCCTCGCTGGTTGTTACCTTGCCACTGGCGTCCTCTGTAGGCATCCCTAGATTGGTGTCTGCCTCTTGAACGCCTATTCCTGCCTCTGTGTGTCTTACAGGAGTCCGGAAAGGACCAATTTTTTGAGGGCCAGTTCCTGCTAAACCTTGGAGGTTGAACCTGCAAGAAATCTTTCACTGTTTGTACAGATTTCGCCTTCTGTTCCATCTTTTTCAGTACCTGCTGTGCAGGGGAACCAAATAAATTGACTTTGTCCATGGGAGCATCTAAAAGCTTTGATTTGACATGGTCAGGTAATATCTGCTCTTTCAACCATGCATGTCTCCTGATAACTGTACCAGTCATGGCTGATCTAAAGGAAGCCTCCAGTGCATCATAGCCACATTTTAAGGAGTGGTTACTAACCTGCTGTATGTTATGTACCATTTCCTGAACATATTTCTTATCTAAAGATTCTTCAGAGGACAGTTTTTTAGTTAACTGGTCTAGCATAAATTCTTGATATTGAATCATATGGAATTGGCAGTTCAAAGCTCTAGCTGACAATGTAGCAGAGGTGTATACTTTTTTACCCCAACGCTCTAAGGACCTAGATTCCCTTTCAGAGGGGAGGGGGTTTTTAGTAGATGCAGTTGCTACAGCTTTAGGGCCCTGGGAGATAGTCTCTGGATCTGCAAAAGGAGCCTTATATAAATGGTGATGAGTGTCCGGGACCCTGTAGAACCTATCGGGCTTAGCAGGGGCCGGAGGTAATGAATCAGGAGCAGTGCAAGCATCATTAAATGCATCATCTACAACGGAAAGAACTGGAGGTATAGCTAAAGGCCTATGCTGTGGCAAATGTAGAAAGGTTCTAAGCCTTTTTCTGGAGTCTGAGAAATCTTGGCCCTGCCACTGAAATTGTTCCCTCATAGCATGCAAGGTTTCCCCAAAGGAAAATTCCTCTGGTGGAGAGGCTGAAGGAATGGACTCTTCACCATCAGAGTCTTCGTAAGGAGAATAAGGAGCCTCAGGAGGGTCTGTATGTTCTGAGTCATCAGAGGAATCATCTGTGGATACTGGCTCTGGAGGCTCTGCTCTAGGCCTCTTCTCTGGAGGTGGATGAGAGGTCCTGTCTGGATGAGGCTGGGAGCCACGAATTAAAGAAATGAGATCCTCAGCCAAAGAAAGCATATGGGAACTGGTGCTGGGTCTGTGAGAGGGGGGCTTAACAGGCACCGTTTTTGAAGCTTTAGCTGCTTTAGCCCTGGCAAAGGCCTTAATAGACATGGCTGCAGGAGGCCTAGCAGCTCCACGTGCAGGGGTTGAAATATCCAAGGGAATAGTGTCAGAGATAATTCCTGAGAAACCGCAACTGCAGGTTGGATTTCAGAAGCCGATTCCACCAGGTTAGAAGAGGCCTCGGTAGAAGGCATGGTTTTGGCTGGGGAAAGAACCGCTTGCTCGGTTTCAGCCGAAACCGAGACACTCGTGGCTGGCTTATTTCAGCTGAAACCGCGGACCGCGAGTGTCGGTCCTTTTCCCTGCGTTTTTTGGTTATTTGCGAAGTCGGAGGATCCGACGGCATGATATAGGCAAAATCAGAGCCGAAAAACTGTTCTGCAAACTCCGAACGGCGTCTAAGTGGCCGTCGGTTAAAAGAAGCACAGGCTAGACAAGCTGCTACGTCGTGGTCTGGGCCTAAACAAGGTAAGCAGTAAGAGTGGAAATCTTTATGAGGTATTTGTTTCCCACAAGTTAAACAGTTATTCACTTTTTCTGACATCGGCTGAGGCAAGAAAGAGTCCCCAACGGGGTACTTAGCTTTTTAGTAGTCTTCGAAGTAGTATTCGGTAGTAGAAATCTCTGGTTCTGACCGACCGGCACGTGCGAACAGCTTCTGCTTCGGGCGCCACGCGGCAAGAAAGACTGAGGAAAATGGCGTCGGCTGATGCCTTTATACCCGAAAAACTGCAGCTATGACGTCGGGTGAAGCGCGACACCAGCCTAAGCCAGACCCAGACTTTGGAATCCGGCCGACCGAAGGGCTGCCTGACGACAGGACAACCCATTTGTAAGGACTGTAGATGCATCCTTGAAGGACATATGGAAACCTGATCAGAGGATTGAATAATTAGTGCTGATTAACTGAAAAAAGATTTGTATAAATAAGAGTTAACAGCACCATCAATTTGTGATCCATTTGAAGGCGAAAAGCCGAGGTACCAGATCGCAATAAACGCTTTACTGGCATGGCACTGGCTTTTTGTGTGTTGTTTTTCGTGATTGCTGACTCTCATTAGGATTTGTGGATTTGACTTTGTTTTTTGGCCAGTATTTGCTTTGCCGGTTATAATGCTGCCGAGTGGAGCTACTAACTCAGCGGGTGCTTCTTGCTTTGCAGAAATAGTAAGTGAAAGAGAAAGAAAATTCTGTAGCTCCAATTTTGATGTCTGGAACATGGGCACTAATAAACAGACTGATGATCGTTTTTGTTCATTGGAGAGGCTAATGAACAAGGAAATAGCCTTGTTCCTAGATACCTGCCTTTTGGAAAAATATGTAGACCTAAATCTAACTCCTAGAGGTCTGCGCATTGAAAAATTGCCCGCTGCTGAGTTTACGGATGACGAACAGGATCTGCTTAACGAATGGAAGATGGCATCTCTTGAATGTACTAACAAGTGGCTCCGCATACTAATTAAGCGGAACCAGAGAGCGCATGAGAAGCTTAAAAAGGACATTCTGCATTTACAGGATGAGGTGGTGGGGGAGTCCTGTTTCAAAATGCAGTTTACCAAAATCACTGACAAAATCAGTAAACTGGAAACGGAGATTTTGTCACGTAAAAGAAATAAACTGATACGCGATATGAAGGATTATGAGAGCGGAGTCCTATTCTCATGGCAACGCGACACTTCACGGAGCAGATCCAAGGTTCGAAAAAGCCCGCGAAATCAACTGACACAGCGCAGTGTTTCAGCGTCTTCAGGGGAACGGGAAAAGAATCATGTCAGAAATGTGACTTTTTCTACTTCTACCAATGGACAATGTGAATTTGATAATATGAATGGCTCGTCCTCTAATACTACTGCTGCTGATACTTCCATTCAGACCAATAAATCTGGTCGAGGGAGAAATGGAAGAAAGGGCAGAAATCGATTTAAGGAATGAGCTAGTAAGTAGTTTAAATGATGATAGTTTATGTGTGGTTAACTTGTCTAATTTAGTCGTTAACCAAGCTATCAATTCAGTATTACTGAAGGGGAGCAAGTTTGTACCAAAGTTTTTCTCCTCACTAAGTGATATTTACTTTGATCTTAAGAAATTCATAAGAAAATTGTACTTGAAAGTTTTTTTCTATAATGATAATAGCACCAATGAGAATGATGAAATGTGTAATACTAATGTTCATGATACCACCACTGAAAGTATTGATAATGAATTATTAAACTTATCAGTTTATGACTATGAAAATGCTGATTTTGATTTAATTTGTGAAGACATATCTAATAATATTGAGGATGGTGAAATGTTTGTTACAGGTTATGGTAAACTCACTGTTCCACCTATAGCATCTGAGAGCACTTTTACACCTAATATTAAAGTGCCAGCAATTTCTACCTTTTTTAGAGTAGTATTTAAGGAGATCACAGTACTAATGGAGAGTCTAAACAATGTTACTAAGTATTATAATTTAAACAAAGAAGAATGGATGGCACTAAAATATTTGAAAAAAATCAAAACAGATTTTATTTTCAAATGTGCAGATAAAGGTGGCAACTGGGTTATTTTGAATAAAAATGATTATTGTGAAATGGTTTTTGATCTGTTAAAAAATCAAGATGAATACATGTGTTTAAGGAATGACCCAATTGTTGAATTTAATAGTGAATTGTTAAATCTTTTGGAAAGAGGGGAGCGTCTTGGTTTCCTTAATCAAAATGATGTAGGAAAATTATATGTTAAAAAACCAATGACACCAACCTTCTATGCATTACCAAAAGTGCATAAAATTTTAACAAAGCCACCAGGGAGACCCATAGTTTCAGGCAAAGAATCCTTTTTGAGCAAAGTTAACATTTATTTGGACTTCCATTTAAAAAGCTACCTGTCTAGAATTTCAGCTCACATCTTTAATACTCAAGATCTAATAGATAAAATTAGTGGAATTAAATGGGAAAATAGCTATTATTGGGTAACTATAGATGTGAAGGCATTATATACTAACATCAAGAGAAGGTGGGGACTTGAAGCTGTTCAAAAGATGTTGGGAGATGGTCCTAGAACTTCCTTTTTGATATTATTGTTAGAATTCTGTCTCTCCCATAATTATTTTTGTTTTAACAAGGACTTTTTTCTTCAGATCAAAGGGACGGCTATGGGGGCTGCTTTTGCACCCTCATATGCCATACTATATATATGGACTACTTTGAAAAATTATATATCTATTCAACTTCCTTTTTTCAAAAGAATGTAATATTTTACAAACGGTTCATTGATGATCTTATACTTATATGTAGTGGCGAGATCTTTGAATTTCTAGAATTTTTTGAGGAATTAAACAATAATGATCATGGTCTAAAATTTTCTTATGAAATGGATAGAGTTAGGATTAATTTCCTTGATATAACTTTGTTCCATGAAGATGATAAAATAGGATATAGACCTTATAGGAAAGAAACCTCGGTTAACATGTTTCTACATGCAGAAAGTATGCATCCGGAACATCTGATTTGGTCTCTTCCCTTTGGTGAATTTCAAAGGATTTTCAATCACACAAGTAATATTAATGATAGATATCTTGAATTAAATAAGGTCGAATCTAGACTATCTAAGAGAGGCTATAGAAGTGACCATTTGTTAATTTCTAAAAATAAGGTCTTAGGAATTGTAGACCATTCAGATCATGAAGATAAAGCCCATTTTAGACAGGAGAGACGAAGTTCATCCTTCAGAGAAACAAGAAGTAATATTACATTTAGGGGAAGAAATACAGATAATATAAAGACCAGTGAGTCTAATTTATTTTTTGTTACTAGATATTCTCCTATATCTATAGAAATAAGTAACATTATAAGAAAATATTGGTATCTGATTTGTGAGGATGAAAATATTGGTTCAATTTTTCCCAAACATATAACCTTTTCGTACAAAAGAGGAAAAAATTTAAAGGAACTATTAAATTACAACTTCTGTGGCAAAAATAATGTGGGAATTAATCAGAGTACTGTAGGCACCTTTTCTTGTGGACAATGTAGTGTGTGTAGCAGGGTTAAAAATGTAATCAACATTAATGGTATATCTTTTAAAGCTAGACATTTTTTCAACTGTAAATCTATGGGAGTGGTATACTTGTTGGGTTGCTCTTGTCTTAACTTATGGTATATAGGTCAGACTAAAAGGATGGTTCGTGTTCGAGTTTTGGAACATATAAAAGATATTAGGAATAAAAATGACTATAGCCCAGTTGCCAAACACTTTTTGGAAAAACATAAAGGTGATGCTAGTAGTTTAAAATTTTGTGTGTTAGGCCAACCTTTTAATTATGAAAATGGGGGATCAATTGTTCAAAAATTACTTGAACTAGAGACTAGGATGATTCTTAAATTCAATACATTGAAACCACATGGACTTAATCTAGAGCTAAGCATTTAATATCAATTTTTATATACATAAACCAAAAAAACACACACGTGTTTTCCATATAGTCATTATAGATTAATTATATAGTTGTTAATACATGAACTATCAGAGGTTAAATTTATTTTATTCCCATATATAAATGATTATATGTACATTTGTGCATATAAAGCAACAAAAAATTATTTATGCTAGTTATTTTTTTATGTCTGGTAGATATAGGATATGTTATTTATAGTTTTGCATTGAATCTTTTCATTTATTATTTGAAGTGATTTGAATTTAATTTATTCTCTTTCACACATATGTATGGTCATATCATTAAAAAACAGAATGATTATATATGAAATTTATGAATTTAATAATAATAATGTGAAGTTTTGATTGTTTATATTCTGTTTTTAATGTCTAAGATATGTGTAAAAAAAATAAAACAATGGTAGAGCACTTTAAACTGTTCAAAAAAAAGTTGATTGAATAATTGGTGCTGATTAACTGAAAAAAGATTTGTATAAATAAGAGTTAACAGCACCATCAATTTGTGATCCATTTGAAGGCGAAAAGCCGAGGTACCAGATTGCAATAAACGCTTTACTGGCATGGCACTGGCTTTTTCTGTGTTGTTTTTCGTGATTGCTGAATCATATTCAATGTCTTGCCTGGGCCTCTTATCAGGAGGGGGATGGGAACCCCTGATCAAAGTAATTAGGTCTTCGGATATTTTGAGCATCTGTTTCTTAGGCATGGAAGTCTGTCCTGGAGAATGCTGTACTTGTTTCCTTGTCTTTAAAGCTGTTTTAGTCTTAGTCTTGGATGCTGAAGTTGGCTAGATATAAAGCTGTGTAGGTCTGAAAACACCCCCAGAAGCCGATGCCTGCTCAGTGGCTCCGGACCCATCTGAGGGATTAGTTTCCGAAGGGCCAATACCTTGAGTATCCAGAGGCCTAGTTGTCTCCACGTGGGAGTCGGGATGCGGCCTGTGGCTCTGAGGTAGCGGGTGTCAGGGGCTGCGAAAGCGCCTCACTGAGAACCAGCGACTGGCCTAGAAAAGGCTTCATCGTCGGTTTTGGACCTCGGATGCCTGTCCTTTTCTTTTTCCTTGCGCTTTTTATGAACTCCGGTCGTCAGCTGTTCCGACGGCATTACACAGTAAACCTTCGGCCAAAGTAATGAAATGCAAAATCGTACCGGCGCTTAATAGTGCGTTGGCTAAATCTAGCACAAAACCAACAACTAGCAACATCGTGGCCAGGGCCTAGGCAAGGAATACAGTAAGAATGAAAATCCTTTTGAGGTATTTACTTCCCACAAGAAATACAATTGTTAACTTTTTCTGACATTGGTCTGGAGCAAGAAAAAAAGTTTCCCCAACGGGGTACTTAGCTTTATTGAAGACTTCGGATCAGAAATTCAACTTCGAAAATCTCAGGAGTCGGCAGACCGGCACTTGCGAACTGCTTTTGCTTCGGGCACCGTGCGGCAAGAAAGACTGAAGAAAATGGCGTCGGCTGCATCTTATATACCCCTGGCACACTGACGTCAAGGAAGAGACGACAGCAACCGACGCTGGACCAGGACTTTGGAATTCAGGCCGACTGCGGGTAGCCTGCCAGCAGGATAACCCAAGTGTAATGACTGCAACAGTGAAACATGATGAACATCATACAGAGACAAAGAACAAACCAAGTCGAAAGGACTAACATAACAAAAAGGCATCAGACACTCTACACCCAGGTCTACACCCAGGTCCGCAAGGAGGGGGCAGGAGGGTGGGTCTGTAAGAATGAAGGGCGAGACGGACTACAAACATCGAACGTTTTGGTAAGTACATAACTTCTTTATGTTCTGTAGTCCTATCTTGCCTTCATTCTTACACTTGGGACAGCGTCCCTAGCACCTCCATCTTGGGTGGCTCATTGGAAAATGCTCCTGAGTACTGTGGAACCAAAGGAAGACCCGTTCCTGCAAGCCATATCCAATTTGTAGTGAGTAATGAATGTATGAGGTGAAGCCCATGTTGCTGCAGCACAAATGTCTATTGGAATTTTAGCCTGAAAAGCTACCCAGGTAGACACAGACCTGGTAGAATGAGCTTTCACCTTGAAGCGGAGATCTTTGCCACTGGATGAATAGACAAAGGAAATGCAGCTGGAAATCCAGTGAGATAATGTGACTTTAGAAACTGGAAAGCCCTTCCTAGTATCTGAAAAGGAAACAAACATTGATCTGACCTTCTGAAATCTTTAGTTCTGTCCAGATATAAACGCAACTGTCTATGTACATCCAGTTGGTAAAATTTGTACTCTGCCTTCTTAGAAAAAGTAGGGAAGAAAATAGGCAATTCAATGGACTGATTAATATTGGCTTGAGAAGAACCCTTAGGAATAAAGGAAGGGTTTTTGTCCGTAAGGAGACCCTATCTGTGAAACACCAAATAAGGGGGCTTAATGGAAAGAACTTGCAGTTCAGAGACCCTTCTTGCAGAAGTGATAGCCACTAAAAATATAGTTTTCCAAGATAATAACTTAAGGTCATATGTTGCTGAAGGTTCAAAAGGACTTGACGTAAGTCTATGGAGAACAAAGTTCAAATCCCATGGTGCCACCGGATCCATGACTGGGGGGTCTTAACAGGGTGGTCCCTTTAAGTAAAACTCTACACAGTCTATGAGCCATAAGATTAGGTTCATTAGCCAAATGAAAGGTGGAAATAGCTGCCAACTGAACTTTTATAGTGGCAGCTGCTGAACCTTGGTTGAATATTTGAGAAAGGAAGTCTAAAATGGCAGAAATGGGAAATGTGTAAGAATCGAGGTTTCTCTCACGGGCCCAATAGGAGAATCTTTTCCGTTTACTGGTATCAATTTTTCTGGTAGAAGGTTTGTGAGAGGATGTCAGGATGTGTACAACCTCAGGAGAAAAGTCATGAAGCCTGACTAGGGATGGAAGTGGAGCAGCCAAGCTATCAACTTGAGGGTGTGGAGAGAGGGATGGAACACCTCTGACATGTGCGTCAGCAAATCTGGCACTGGGTCCAGAGTCCACGTTTCATCCATTAGATGAGGTCTGAGAAAGGAGAGCCAAATCTGTCGAGGCCAGAAAGGAGTAATTAGGATCATTTTGTTTCCCAAGGATATTGCTTTCTGAATTACCTTCGATATGAGGGGGGAAAGGAGGGAAAGCATAGAGATGTCCCGAGGGCCAATCGTGAGCGAGTGCATCCCTTGGCGGTTCCCATTCCGGGGGAATCCGGGTGAAGTAGCTGCTGCATTTGGCATTGAGAGGGGTGGGCAAATAGAACGCAGCAAGGCTGACCCCATTTGCGAAAAATTTGTTCCACAATGTAAGTGTTCAGAGACCACTCGTGAGGCATCAGAATAGCCCTGCTGAGCCTGTCGGCTATCACGCTGGATTTTTCCGGGATGTGCGTTGCGACCAGAAAGCGCTAGGAAGACACTGCCCACTCCCACACTCGAAGGGCTTCTCTGCAGAGGGGGTAAGATTTGGTCCCTCCTTGTTTATGTACCACACCACTGACATATTGTCCGAGTGGATCGCAATCATCCCTAGAGGGAGAAAGCTGTAAAGTGCTTGCAATGCCAGAAGAACTGCGCTCATCTCCAAGACGCTGATATGCAAATGAATTTCGTGTTCCTGCCACATGCCTTGGACTGTTCTCCCTAGATAATGCCCCCCCCCCCCTATCTGGGAGGCATCCGTGGTCACAGTGGCAGTGGGGGGGGGGTGAACAAACGGTCTGCCTGTGTTTATATTGCTGGTCTGGGTCCACCAGCGAAGATCCTGTTTGCACAAATCTGTTATCAGGATGGGGTGAGAAAGAGGTAGATACTGCAGTGACCATTGGGCAAAAAGTAACCACTGCAGGACCCTCATGTGCAGTCTGGCTAATGGAAAGTACAGTTTTGTACCTACCATAAATGTAGATGTTTGAGTGTATACACTGCTGCAGTTATTACACTTGGGTTATCCTGCCGTCAGGCGGTCCCGCAGTCGGCCTGAGTTCCAAAGTCTTGGTCCGGCGTCGGTTGCTGTCGCTTCTTCCCTGACGTCAGTGCGCCAGGGGTATATAAGATGCAGCAGACGCCATTTTTCTTCAGTTTTTCTTGCCCCAGATGTCAGGTGCCCCCAAAAAGGTAAGCAATGTAAATTGCTAATAAAACATACATAAGAAAAGCAATCAAATACTTTCTGTTACCAGCAAATACTTCCCATAGGTAGCAAAGGGTAGAATACTAGGGTAAGTACCAGCAAGTAAGAGGGGAAGGAGGGAGGGTAACCTGGACTGCAGCAATGTATACACTCGAACATCTACATTTATGGTAGGTACAAAACTGTACTATGTTCATCGTGTTACACTGCTGCAGTCATTACACTTGGGTAGAATCCCAAAGCTGAGGTAGGGTGGCTGGTTCTATAAGGCAGTAGGGGTGGCTATAAGGCCCTGCAGAACTGCAGTGGCAAAGCCAGCTCTGGATTTAGAGTAAAGAGGCAGATGGTAATGCTTGGTGAAGGTATGTACAGAACTCCAAGCTGCTGCTTCCAAAATGTCCTTGGTAGGTACTCCTCTGAGGTAGGCAGTTGAAGTGGCTGTTGCCCTGGTGGAATGAGACCTAATGCAGTTAGGTGCAGTTTTCCCATGATGTGCATAGCAGAAACGTATGCAATGCCCTATCCATTTTGAAATGGTCCGTTTGGAAATGGCTTTTCCCTGTGTTCCTGCAGCATATGCTACAAACAATTGCTCAGTTTTCCTGAAAGCTTTCATTTTGTCCAAGTAGAAGCGTAACTGCCTATGTATGTCCAAGGAATGTAGTAGTCTCTCCCCTTTATTCTGTGGATTTGGATAAAAAGTTGGCAAGTGAATAGTTTGGTTTAGAGCCACACTTGATACCACCTTTGGCATAAAAGTAGGGTTTGTTCTTAAAGACACCCTGTCTTGGTGGAAAATGATGAAAGGTTCCACTGCCATTAGTGCCTGTAATTCTGAAATTCTTCATGCTGAGGTTATTGCCAGAAGCAGAGCAGTTTTCCAAGAGACATATTTTAAGTCTGCTGAGTTAGCTGGCTCAAAAGGAGGTAAAGTTAATTTTTCCAAGACAAAGTTGAGGTCCCAAGTTGGAGTTGGTGCTCTACGGGGCGGTCTTATGTTTTTAGCCCCTCTGAGGTACTGTTTTAGCAAAGGATGAGGAAAAAATTGGTGGATCTGTGTTGTAATGAGCAGAGATGGCAGAGGCATGGATCTTAATGGATGAAAAGGAGAGGCCTTTGTCCAGCATCTCAGTCAAGTATTGTAGTTTCTGAGGAATATTTGGGACAAGAGGGTCAAGGCTGTGAGCCTGGTTCCAGGCACAGAATCTCTTCCATTTATCCGAATAGGCTTTCCTGGTGCTAGGCCTTCTGGCCTCCAGAATGACATCCATAACAGCTTTGGAGAGAGACATTGTTTGCTTGACTAAGGAATCTGCCATGCAGCCAGGTTTGAAGTCTTGAGCTGGCCGTGAAGTATCTGATTGTTGTGCTGAGTCAGAAGTTTTGAGATTTGAGTCAAAATCCATGGTGGTCCTTGTGCTAAGTTCTTTAAGATTGGGTACCACTGCTGGCGTGGCCAGTCTGGGGCAATCAGGATCATCTTTGGCCTTTCTCGTCTGGCTTTTATGAGTACCTTTGAAAGGAGAGGTAGTGGTGGGAAAGCATATACTTGTAGGTTTTTCCAGCTGAATGAGAGGGCATCCACTTTCCATGCTTGTGGGTGGAAAGTCCTTGTGCAGAATTTCTGTAGCTGGCAATTCATTGGGGATGCGAACAGATCTATGTCCGGGCTCCACCATTTTTGTGTTATCATCCTGAACATTTGTGGATGTAATTTCCACTCGTGCGGATCCATGATGTTTCTGCTTAAGTCGTCTGCCAGTGTGTTTTTCTCTCCTGGCAGGAATTGTGCTTGCAGATGAACTTGAAGGTTTATAGCTGTGTTCCACAAGGTCATGGCTTGTCTGCATAGGGGGTAGGAGTGAGTGCCCCCTTGCTTATGTACCACATAACTGCGGTGTTGTCTGTCTTTAGTAGTAGCTGTCCTGGATGCAGAAGGTCCTTGAAAGCTATAAGGGCATTTTGTACAGCTAGCATCTCTTTTTGATTGATGTGAAGATGCCTTTGTTCTGTGGGCCACTTGCACTGAATACATTTTCCTGCCATGTGTGCTCCCCAGGCATAATCCGAAGCATCTGTTGTCAGTGTTTGCCTGGCTGTGGGTTGAGTGAAAGGCTGTCCCTTGTTGTGGTGACAGGCTTGAGCCCACCATCGAAACTCCTGTTGAAGGCAAGGAATAAGTGGTATTACTGTTTCCAAACTGTGACAGTGTTGAGACCAGACACTCTTTAGGTACCATTGTAGCTTCCTCATATGCAGTTTGGCATATGGAATTAGTAGTATGCAAGATGCCATGTAACCCAAGGCCTGCAGAATTTTTCTTGCAGGGAGCTGAGTTTTTGTTGCCATCAATTGGAAATATTGAGTCAGTTGTCCTTGCTTGTCTGGGGTGAGATAAGCCATCTGGGCTGTTGTATTTAAGCTGGCACCCAGGAATATTATCTCTTGTGAGAACACTAGTTTTGATTTCTTTTCATTTACTGTGTACCCTAAGCAAATTAGCAGTATTTTTACAAACGCCAGATGCTTTAGAAGAATGTCTTTGCTCTCTGCTTGAATAAGGCAGTCGTCCAAGTATGGGTAAATTTGAATTCCTTTTTGTCTGCAAAATGCAATTACTGGTGCCAGGCATTTTGTAAAGACCCTGGGCGCAGTAGATAAGCCAAAGGGCAGTGCAGAGAATTGGTAATGCATTGAACCTGCTAAGAATCTGAGGTATCTTCTGCAATTCTGTCTAACAGGGAGATGCAGGTATGCCTCCTTGAGGTCCAAAGTTACGAGCCAAGCTTTCTTGCCCAGCATGGGAAGAAGCTGCTGTAGTGTCAACATTTTGAATTTTGGAACATCCAGGTAAGCATTTAGAGAAGAAAGATCCAGAATGGGCCTCCAGGCTTTGTCCTTTCTGGGAACCAGAAAGAGTCTTGAGTAAAATCCTTGTCCTTGCTCCTGTGTTGGTACCTTTTGAATAGCTCTCAAGTCCATGAGTGCTGTAATTTGTCTTTGAGCCTCTGCCCATTGATTTGGTGGCAGATTTGGCATTCTTTTTAACCTTGGCAGAGTGTGAAAGTGGAACCTGTAACCTTGAGACACAATATTGAGAACCCATTTGTCTTTGGTGATTATTTGCCAATTGTGACTGAAAAGTGCCAGTTTTCCCCCCAAGGGGGCTGCCAAGAGAGAGATGTTTGGCAGCTGTAGTGGGAAGTCACTGGGGCTGTTTTTTATAAGGTTGAGGCCTGTCTTCCCCTTCTTTCTGGGTTGAAGCACCCCATTGTTGAGGCCTGTAAGTACCTTTTGTTTGTCCTCTGCCTCTTGGACGTCTATATCTACCCCTCTGAGGTCTGTCTGAAACTGGAAAGGACCAATTCTTTGTTGGCTAATTTCTGCTAAATCGAGGAGGCTGAACCTGCAAGAAATCCTTCACCGTTTGCATAGATTTTGCTTTATCCTCCATTTTCTTTAATACCTCTTCTGCCTTAACTCCAAATAAAACATCCTGCTGCAAAGGTGCATCCAATAATTTTGCTTTAACATGATCTGGTAAAATCTGCTCTTTTAACCAAGCATGCCTTCTAATGACAGACCTTGTAACTGCTGCTCTACAGGAGGCCTCTAAGGAATCAAAACCACATTGCAAAGTATGTTTTCCCACTTGTTCAACTGCATGCAATAAATCTTGCATTTCCTTATAATTAGGAAGATCTGAATTTGGAAGCATTTTTTTGTTTCAACTGAGACATCAAATATTGCTGATACTTAAGCATGTGAAAATGGCAATTTAAGGCTCTCATTGCTAAAGCTGCATATGTATATATTTTCTTCCCCCATCTGTCTAATGCTCTGGGATCTCTGTCAGAGGGGACTGGATTTTTTGCTGTAAAGGGCTTTACCCCTTTGGGACCCTGTGAAATAGTCTCAGGGTCAGCAACAGGGCTTTTATAAAGGAATTTGAGAGAGTCAGGGACTCTGTAGTATCTGTCTGGCTTAACTGGAGCAGGAGGTAAAGAATCAGGATTTAAACTGGATTCAGAATACACATCATCCACAATATCTAACACTGGCGGAATAGCAAGGGGCCTGTGTTGAGGTAATAAAAGAACATCTCTGAGCCTTTTCTTGGATTTTGAGTAATCCTGGCCCTCCCAATGGAAATGCTCCTGCCTGGTATGTAAGGTTTCCCCAAAGGGGTAGTCCTCTGGTGGAGAGGCTGAAGGAATAGATTCCTCAGCATCAGAATCCTCATAATGGGGTAAAGAGTGTCCTTGGTCTGAGGATGAATCTGAGGAGATGGACAGCTGGTCGGATGAGTCATAGTCTGCATCCTGTCTAGGCCTTTTATCAGGAGGAGGGTGGGGGACCCCCTTGATCAGAGTAATTAGGTCTTCGGTCATTTTGAGCATCTGTTTCTTAGGCATGGAGGCCTGTCCTGGTGAATGCTGAAGTTGTTTCTTTGTTTTAGATTTAGCAGAAGATTTAATGGTTAACTGAGTAGGCCTGAAAACACCCTCTGAAGCTGCGGGTTGTTCGGCTACTCTGGAGCCCTCTGAAGGGTTAGTCTCGGTAGGCCGCAAGTCTGGTGTATCCGAAGGCCCAGCCATCTCCACGTGGGAGTCAGAGGCGGCCTGTGGTTCCAAAGAAGTGGCCGCCAGGGGCTGCAAAGGCGCCTTGCTGAAAACCGGCGACTGGCCTAGAAGATTGGGCCTCGGATGCCTGTCCTTGTCTTTGCGTTTTTTGTGTAACCCGTTGTCGGTTGTTCCAACGGCATGGTGTAACTGAATTTTCTGCCAAAATAATGTCGGGCAAAATCAAACCGACGTTTAATAGTGCGCTTGTTAAACCTAGCACAAAACCGACAACCAGGGACGTCGTGGTCTGGGCCTAGGCATGGGATACAATAGGAATGGAAATCCTTATGAGGTATTTGCTTCCCACAAGAAATACAATTATTAACTTTTACTGACATCGGTCTGAGGCAAGAAAAAGTTTCCCCAACGGGGTACTTAGCTTTGTAGAAGACTTCAGTTCTGGATTCAGAATGAAAATCTCAGGAGTCGGCCGACCGGCACTTGCGAATTGCTTTTGCATCGGGCACCGCGCGGCAATAAAGACAGAAGAAAATGGCGTTGGCTGCATTTTATATACCCCTGACGCACTGACGTCAGGGTAGAAGTGACAGTAACCGACGCCGGACCAAGACTTTGGAACTCGGGCCGACTGCGGGACCGCCTGACGGTAGGATAACCCAAGTGTAATGACTGCAGCAGTGTAACACGATGAACATCTAGTGTTACTGTAGAAGCCATTGTCCCTAACAAATTGAGCACCATCTTTGCTTTCGCTTTCCTTAGAGAAAGTAAGCTCAAAACTTGTTTCCTGAGGCTCTGAATTCTTTCTACAATAAGGTAAGCCCTCATTGAAACGGTGTTTATTTCGGCGCCAATAAAATTCACATGCTGAGAGGGCGATAATGCAGATTTTTCCAATTTACTGTAATCCCTAACTGCAGGCAAGTTGAAATGGTAGCATCCCTGGCCTGCAACAGTAGATGCCTGGTGGTGGCAGTCAGGAGCCAGTTGTCCAGATATGGAAACACTTGGAATCCCTGATGTCTCAAGTGAGCCATAACCACTGCTATGCATTTGGTGAACACCCTGGGGGCTGTAGTGAGACCAAAGGGCAGGGCATGAAACTGATAATGACTGGCTCCCACCCGGAAGCATGTCTCCTTGATGCCCTGTCCATTTTGATATGGTAGTATGCATCTTGGAGGTGTGCAGAGCACATCCAAATGTCTTTCCCTAATAATAGGAGTATTGACTGTAACGTGACCATTTGAAACTTGGACTTCTGTGCAGGATTCATTCAATTTGCTGAGATCCAAGATGGGTCTCAAGTCCCCTGTTATTTTTGGCACCAAAAAGAATCTGAAGTCCCTAATCCTACTTAGTCTGCGAGGACGGGTTGGATGACTCTCTTTATGAGCAACTTTTGGATTTCTAGAGTTGCTGAATCCCTGTGATTGGGTGGCACATCTGGGATTAGTCTGGTCCGAGGGGGTGGAGAAGAGAAGGGAATATGGTAACCTCTGGTAATTATCTTTAATACCCACTTGTCTTGAGTGACATTGTGCCAGGCTTTGGGGTATAAAGAAATACGACCCCCAACTGGCTCCAGAGATGCGCAGCTGTGCCTCCTTTCAGCAGCGCTGATAGGGATGACCATGAAAGGAATCATGGTCTCCTTGCTTCTGCGGGCCTCCTCTGCCTCTAGGAAGGCGTCTACCGTTATTTCCTCCTCCTCTGCCTCTGGAGAAGGAATCACCTTGTGAGTCCTGAAAAAAACGCTGAGACTTTTTGAACCACATTTTGCCACCCTTCTGCCCTTTGGGATAGGGTCTAGAAGGAATGGAAAATGGACTCCCATGGCAGACAGGAATTTTCCTTCCTGCTCGCACCTGGTGAGTGTGTCCTTTACCTTGGTTCCAAACAATGAAGATCCGTCAAAGGGGGCGTTGGTAAACGTAGACTTAAAGGCCTCTGCAAAGTTACGCAAACGCATCCAGGAGTGTCAATAGAGACTCCTGAACCCACTGCCCTACTCGCTCCATCAGCTGTGTAAGATATCAGCCTCATGGAGGAGATCACAATAGAATTTAGGGTAAACATCTGTGCATTAACCTTCTGAGATACCGCATTAGATACATTATCCTGCAGAGTATCTCCCAGCTCTTTTAGGAGTTCTCTCTGGAGCCCTGTGAAATGAGACAGGAAGTTCAGAGATCTAAGTGTAAAAGCCGCTGAAGAAAAGACACGCTTCCCGTCCTTATCCATTGTTCGAGACTCCTTGTTCGGTGGATGGACAGTGGAGGAAGTTTCGGCAAGTTCCTTTTTGGTGGCTGCTGCCACTGCCATGGCATCTACTGGAACGCCCTTAGTAAGAAAATCCTTGTCTTAGGGTGCGGACAAAAATTTATTTGGTCTTCTAGGAACTGGTTCCACAGAATCAGGAGATTCCCACACCTTTCGACTCACTAGATCCAGTAGCTCGTCAAAAGGTGGAGACACCCAAGAGGCGGAAGGTTGAGACCCAAAAGCCTTCAGGTACACTGACTCCTCATCAGAAGGGGATGTGGTGGGCCACCCGCCTCTCTGTTTTAGGATCTCAAGGATATCTGCGAATGAGATACCATCAGAGGATGACTTGGGGGACCCTTCTGACTCCTCGAGGTGAGTGTCTGATATGTAATAGACTCATCAAGAGAGACAACATGTTTCCCTTTACAAGTTTTCTTCCTAAGTGGCGCTTCAGAAAGGTATTCTGGGGAGACCTCAGAAGACTGGGGACCACTACTCATGGAGGTTTCCTGAGGCTGCGAGTCTCTGCTGTGTTGGGAGAGAGAGGGAGCTGAGATTGAAGTCGGCACTTTAGGGGGATGAGTGCTGGTACCTCTGGTTGAAACTGAAGATCTGGACAGCACACTCCTCATCACCTTAAAGGCCGATCCTCCTGGCTCAGAGGATGCCCTCCGCTCTGAAGATGCAGAGGCGGTCCTCGGCGCCGAGGAAATGGGCTCCGAGGCAGACATGGGGGTCCAAGCTCACCTGCGCCGAAGCACCGACAGGTAGGCTCGGAACCGAAGAAGTTCGATTCCTAGCATCCCCCTCGGGCTTGACTGGATAACTGAGGACCCTAGACCCCACGGATGGAACCGAAAGGGTCGGAGCAGAAATCGGAACAGAGAGACCAACTGTGGTAGCTGGAACTGACCTTTCCACAACCCAAGGCACAGACAACACTGGCACCGAAGGCTCAGAGAGGCTCAGAGTAGGAACATCAACAGGGTGTGAGGGCACATTAGGCTCCGGAGTCAACAGGGACAGAGCCGAAAGTAAATTTGCCATTGGCGAAGTCTGAAGCAGTCAACGCACCACTCTCTTGACGTCCTCATCAGAAAGGCTCCTAGAGGACCTGGAAGATAGAGTGGGGGACCTAGATCGCTGGAACATAGGCGACCCAAGAGTCAGTGAAACCGGTTGTAGTTCAGCTTACCGCCTCCGAGATGCGGTCTCAGTTATCGGCTCTGAAGCACCTGGAACCGAAACTGATGGATCCACAATGGAAATCTCTGTCGGCACCGAAACCAGTGGAGCCAATGAGGATGTAGTCACTTTGGTAATTTTGTCTGGCAGCTCCAACAACACAGAATGGGTGGGAGACTGCCTTTTTGTAGCTTTTGGTTTGTCTTTCTTGGAGGAGGAAGGAGATTTAGAGCTGAGGATGAAGACGCCAATTCCTCCTCAAAGGAATGTTTCAATAGTCCTTTCAAAATAAGTTTGTTCTTCCTCTCCTGAAGGACGCGGGGACTAAATGCATGTCAAAACAGGCAAGACACTTGGAGGTGAACAGCCCCCAAACAATACACACACAGATTGTGCCCAACTGTTAAGGACATTTTCTGGGCATATTTAGTACACTTTTTGAAGCCCTAAGGCTTGTGATCCTTAGTATCTTTGGACACAGTGCAATAACCACTAAGAACAATGCACAACTATATTCAAACAGATAGAACAGCACCGTACAGACGAATAGGCAAACAGAGGACTAGGTCCTCTAACTTAAATGGGCCTAGCCCTAAGAGGAGAAGGAGATAAACCGACTAGGTCCTGTAATTTAAACAGGCCTAGCCCAGGGAGGGACAAACAACAGAACCGAGGGCTAGGTCTTCTAATTTAAATGGGCCTAGCCCAAGGAGAAAGAAAAAAGGTAACAGAAAAAAGCAGCACAAGAGAAGCGATGCAGGGATACAACAGACCAACGGAAGAACGGCCAATCAACGTACAAACAGTAGACACAGTAAACGATGCAGCAAATAGTCTAAAACAGACACGGACTGCAAAAAACACAAACTACCAAAAAAGTTGTTTTTAGCCAACAATAAACTAGTCAAAGATACTGAAAATGTTCACTTGGCCACGGCCAAGAAGAATCACGTCTGAGCTGAACGAGCGGTAAACGAGATCTGGGTTATGTTAGTGATGCATGATGGGATACCTCCTAGCCACGAGCCAACCAGAAGTTTTTGAGCTAGAATATGGCCGAGTCGGAGCCGAGGTTCAGCTCCGATCCCCAAGTGCAAGAATGAAGGCGAGATAGGACTACAGAACATCCATAGATTCAGTAAAGGCCTCTAAGGACAGTCTTTCCTGAGCACCAGGATCAATTGTGAACAGAAAGTTGTGCCTTGTTTTTCTTCTGGTACTCTTTCAATGACTCCTTGCAATAGAAGTTCCTGTACAAGAGAAGAGCCACATTTCTTTGTGTCCTTGCAATTGGTAGAATTTCTGCAAATCAGTTTTGTAAGGTAGTATAGCCTGTTTCCTTTTGGCACTACTTGCAAGATCTACTTTCCTCTGTAATATTTTTTCCACTGGTCTAAGAAGAGTGGCAGAAAATTTCCTATCTTGTTGCCTTTGCTTGGGCACAGGGGTTTAGGCTTTTAAGGGCTGGGTGAGATTTTAAGTAGAAATGAGGCAAATGAAATACTCATGGTTACCTTCCTACCTGCTAAGCAGCACTGAGGGCTTACAGGCTTCCACCTTTGCTCTCATCTGTCTTTCTTTTTATAATAGCATTTTTTCTCTGTCATTTTTCTTGTCCAGGACAGATTATAGCAGGATGGCTTGGGATTATCAGATGACAAAGTGTATCGGAAGCTAGAGTGTAATCTGTTGGTAGAATTGAATTCAGCATTGTTGGATTTATTAGAAAGCGGTGAACGTTTAGGATGTTTTTCAGCTTCGGATGTGAAAAAGTTTCACCTCAAGGAGCCAAGGAATGCTAGGTTTTTGGTCATTCCTAAGGTTCATAAATGCTTGGACAAACTCCCAGGAAGACCAATAGTTTTGGGGGTGGGGGCACTTTTACAAAATGTTGGAATCCTTTTAGATTCTCAGCTGAAAATGCACCTCGGGAGGGTGCCATCCCATATTAAGAATACTAAGGATTTATTGGACTGTGTTAAAAACATGGAGTGGCAGGATGATTTCTATTGGGCGTATGTAGACATAAAATCGTTGTATACCAGTATTAGAATTAAAATAGGTTTGGAGGCGGTTTCAAAAATGTTGGGTGAGGGTCCGCGCACCTCATTTATAGTTTTGCTTTTGGAGTTCTGTTTAACTCGCAATATTTTTGTTTTTGAAAAAAAGGGTTTTTTTTTGCAAATGGAAGGCACTGCTATGGGTGCCTCCTTTGCTCCTTCCTATGCAATTTTGTACATGGCACATTTTGAAAATTCTTTTGTATTTAAATGATTTTTTTCTAAGAAATGTTGTGTTGTACAAGCGACATATTGATGATTTAATTTTTATATGTAAGGGGGCTCCTTTAGATTTTAGTTTGATTATGGATGACTTAGGTAGAAATAGTTTTGGTTTGGAGTTTACATACAAGACACAAAGGCATAAAATCCAGTTTTTGGATGTGGAATTGTACATGGGACTGTAAGAATGCTGTTCAATTCATGCTTTATTATAACGAAACAGCTGTAAATATCTTTTTTGTATGCTACCAGCTCCCACCCATTGCATTTGTTAAGATCTCTTCCGTACGGGGAACTTATAAGCATTTTTACAAATACTTCTGATAAGGATGGATTGGGTCATGGAATTAGATAAGGTCAGACGTAGGTTGCTCAGTAGAGGATATTCACAGGAAGTGGTTCTTGAAGCTGAAAGCCAGGTGGTTTTAGGAGTGAACAGTTTGAGAGATGGAAGGGGTGCCAGGAAGGGTGCAGTTTATAAGGGAGAAGAACATTTATTTAATACTAAAGATCAACAGGATGTATATATTTTGTTAACAGATTCTCCCTTTTTCTGACACCCTTAGAAGATTAGTTGAAAACTTGTGGCCTGTGGTTGGTAAGGATGAGAGTCTGGGCAGCCTTTTTCCTGGTAGGATCGCTTTTTCTTTTGGTAGGTTTTTGAATCTCAAAGAATTATTAAATCTTAGAGCAAGCAGGAATGAATTTGGTGAATTGGGGTCTTTCCCATGTGGCAGATGTAGGGTGTGTAGCAAAATGGGAAACTTACATGGGTCTACTATCAATGGAAAAAATTTCAAGGCAAGATTTCATTTTGTCTGTAATTCCCTTGGGGTAGTGTACATTTTAGGTTGTGGGTGTTCCCCTGTTATATGGTATATGTGGGACAGACTAGGAGGAAAGCAAAGTTGAGAATTTTAGAAATCTGGGTGACATCCGGAACAAAAGGTTGGACAGTCCAGTAACCCAACATTTTTGTTCAGCACATGAGGGTACTTATGACAGTTTGTTTTTTGGGGTTTTGGCTAGACCAGCATATGATGGATGTATTGGAAAGTTTTTGTCTCAGAAACTTTTGCAATTGGAAACAAGGTTCATTGTGAATTTCAGAATATTGTACCCCTAGAGGGATGAATTTGGAGATAAATTTATAAGTAATTTATAAACAATTTATTTGGTTATTCACATTGTTGACAGAAGTATAAAAAGTAATTTTGTATTTCAGACTGTCATAAATTAATGACACAAGATTGGGGTACACTGTTTTTACTTTTTTGATGTTTACATGTGTAAAAAGGTTTCTTCATACTGAATATATGCCTCTTTAAAGGTGGCTTGTCTTCCTATTCGGTCTGTATGGGTTAAATGGGCAGAAGATTGTGTTGTCAATTGTTTAATTACTGTGCTTAATAATCTACTTTTGTATAAAAAGAATGCTGCTATCACAGTTCATTATTCCTTGAAGACGTGTGAGCTGAGGTACCAGAAGCGTTAATTAAAGATTTTGCAGTTTCTGCTGAGCTCCGTATCGTTTTTTTTATTTTTTTGGTTAGCTTAGCTTCTTTATGTGTTTTTGGATTCTGTCATTTTCTTCCCAATTTTCTTGGGAAGGATAGTACAGATAAGGTAGTTTCTTTCAAAAAATGAAAATACAGAGACAAACATTTTTTTGGTCACCATCAGACCTGATGATGGCTAAACTACCTTCAACCCACTAATCTACATTTTTCATTATGGGTGACAGCAAGGCATCCACTGGCTAGGCAAGAGTTCTATGACTCATTTGCTCCTGCCTGTGGTACCTTATTAGCCCATTCATACAACCCAAAGCAAGAGTCAAGGGTAAAGAATGAGAAGCATTCCTTCCTCCTTTGCAGCATTTCACAGACCTACACTTTGGTGCTGCCAACTGTAGTAAGCATGATTCAGTGCACTTTCTCAGTTTCCAAGCTCAGATTCCATGCATGCAATACCTAGTTCACCCACTAGATGCCCACCCAAATGTAGCAAGCTAGAACTGCCCCTTCCACCAAGATGGACAAGTCATCAGCTGCCATTCTCTCCCATTTTAAACTGCAAGCTCCTCCATGTACCAGAGCACCTCGTCAAACTTGGCCCACCTGCCTGTGCTGGCTGATGAAATAACTGTTTGACAGACTATACAGTCTTCCTCTTCCCAAAGGGAAATCCTAGACTAAGGTAACGTTAAGGATCTCCACTTTGCTATGTTTTGCTGGGGCCGAAATTTCAGTTAGGCACGTCTTCAACTCAATGACCCAGTGGCAGTAGATATGCCCACTGCTTCTCCAGCACAATAGCCACATTATTGGTCTATCTTCCAAACTAGGTAACTAAATAGAACAGTTGCAAGAGCTCTGTCCACTGAGCAGTAACAGTACCCTACCATATTTTGTCCTCAACTCAATGGAAAGCCCAAACTGATTTCATCACACATGTCTGACAGTTTAAAAGGCCTGAACGCCACAGCTGCTGTAATACAGACAGAAATTCTTCCTAAAGAGGTGTAATATTGTACTTTCCATGTCAATAGGAAGTTTAATAAGGGAACCAATTCTGACCACTTTCTTAATCAAGGGACCTATAGAGGTACCTACAGGAATCCAAAACCCTGTGAAAGCGGTTAGGCCTCCTGGTGGCAATGGTTTTGAGGACTTGCTCTGACCTCTACATCAATGACTAGATGTCCGATTAAGGTACCTTTGAGGGAATACCTGGACCAACAATTTCCAACATGGTTTTGACTATGAAGGACTTACTTGGCTACTATGACAATATAGTCCCCTGTCAGAGGCCTTGAATAGTACTTATTCCTGGACCAGGGGCGACAAAAGCATCTCTCTAGACCTAGCAGTACTGAGCCTAGGGAACTTCATCCACTGGCTAAAGGAGAATACCCTCAACTTACTTTTTTTCTTTTGTGGGACACCCAGTATAAGCTGCAACTTCGGGCTATATCCCCACAAGACTTCCACCAAATAAATGTGATGACCCCCAACTTAAAACCTGGGTCAGTAATTAAAAAGCCCCATCCTCACCACTGACCCCAGTGTGGGAGTGTCATGGAAAACACCAGAGCACAAAGCACGCAAGAATAAAATTCCACAACTTGCCTTAACAGCACAACAGGAAGATGCTCTATTTTTCTGGGACTGGACTATATACCTCTGTCCACCCCTAATGTAACTATTTATTACACACTTTAGAGCAATGTGTCCCAGTTTAAGACCTCTGATGCACTCAAAATAAATTTAAATCTCACACATCCAAACACTTCTAGGAAAGCCGGGCACAGATTTCCAGGTGTGTCCCTTCCCCAAAATAATACAGAAATTCTGCCACCAGTCACAGTGTCTTCATGCCCATCTAAAGGGGTGATCAATTATTAATAATTAAATATGAAAATAAATGACAGCTATGACCAGATGCGGCCAAGCCTTCAAAGTGACCTGGGGGAGTATCAAACAGGTATAAGCACACTAATCTATAACAAACACAATGATTTCCAGCCACAATGTAAAGTAATGAAAAATACTTCAGTAAAATAATTACAAGAATATAAATCAATACCTTTCAATAAACACCAGAAATCAATCATCAGAAAAATAAAACTAAACTAAACTGTAGGATAGAAGTCCGTCATTCGACAAAAACTCTATCTGAATAACTAAACATTCCTAATCTAATACTATCCCTAATCTAATCTAAAGCATAACAGCAAGGCAAAGGCAGGCTTACAGTTTTGGTGCGTTCTCTTTTTGAGTATCACTGCACAGCACTGTAACTAACTGCAACTCTTCACAAACTGCTTAGCACTTGACTAACTGCACAGCACTTAAACTGCACAGCACTGACTATCTGTACTGCTTAACGGTCTCAACTGTCTTATTTTTAAAAATAATAGCTGCTTGAAAATGTTCATTTTCCTGTCAATCAGCTGTTCAAATAATCACCTAGCAACCATGAAAATTCTAATGACATCACCTACTGTTCAGCTGATTCTCTGCAGTACTTTAGAATCTTCCACTCAAACATGCACAATTAGAAATGTATCAAACACTGACAGATTCTTTAAACATTCGGTTTAAACAGGGAATTACTCAACATCTTAAAAATGTATTTACATTTTCACAATTAAACATGTTGGCATGCAATATAAGTTAATCTGAGAATATACACAAATCTCCTGCCAGACATGCTAAAGTACAGTTGTGTACACTTACCATAAATGTAGATGTTCGAGTGTATACTCTGTTGCAGTCATTAAATTTGGGGAAATCTGCTGGCAGGTTGCCCTCAGTCGGCCTGAATAACAAAGTCTTGGGTCCTGCGTCAGTTGCGGTCTCCTCTTCCATGACGTCAGGGGTATAAAACATGCAGCCAACGCCATTTTATTCAGTTTTTCTTGCCCCATATATATATATATATATATATATATATATATATATATATATATATATATATATATATATAAATGCACTTTTAGAAACAAACTTTTACATTCAACTAAAAGCAAATACACCACAAAGGCTTTTGAGTATAGTGAAGGAAAGAAAAGGTATAGAAAGGGGGATGGTGGGTGGGTAACCCGGACTGCAACAATGAATACACTCGAACACCTACATTTATGATAAGTGTACACAACTGTACTATGTTCTTCATGTTTCTCTGTTGCAGTCATTACATTTGGGTTGAATCCTAAAGCTATGGATGGGAGGATGGAACTAAACAGCATTAAGAGCGGCTATAAGGCCCTGCAGGACTGCAGAGGCAACGTTTGCCCTGGATATGGAGAAGACAGGTAAATGATAATGCTTTGTGAAGGTATGAACAAAGCTCCAAGTAGCAGCTTCTAGAATGTCTTTGGTTGGGACCCCTCAGAGAAAAGCTGCTGAAGTAGAGGCAGCCCTGGTGGAATGGGATCTGATCCCCGTGGGCAAAGGTTTACCATGGTGCAAACAGCAGAAATGAATGCAATGGCTTATCCATTTAGAAATAGCCTGCTTTGATATAGCCTTCCCCTCTGATCCTGCATCAAATGCTACCAGTAGTTGCTCAGACTTCCTTAGAGATTTGGTCCTGTTTAAGTAGGATCTTAATTGTCTGTGTACATCCAATGAATGCAGAATCTGCTCCCCCTTGTTCTGTGGATTTGGTTAAAATGTTGGCAGGTAAATGGTCTGGTTAAGAGCCACACTGGATACCACCCTTAGGCATAAAGGAAAGATTGGTCCTGAGGGACACCCTGTCCAGGTAAAATATAATAAAAGGCTCCAATGCCATGAGAGCCTGTAGTTCTGAAACCCTTCTTGCTGAAGTGAATGCCAAAAGAAAAGCTGTTTTCCAAGATAGAAATTTTATATCCGCAGTAGCTGCTGGTTCAAAAGGAGGCAGGGTGAGTTTTTCCAGCACAAAATTGAGGTCCCATGCAGGAGTTGGTGCTCTTCTGGTAGGCCTTAAATTTTTGGCCCCTCTAAGAGACTGTTTAAGCAGTGGATGAGAAAAGAGGGGAGGCTCTGTGTTGTAATGAGCCGAGATGGCAAAGGCATGGATTTTTATTGAAAAGAAAAAGATAGCCCTTGTCAAGCATCTCAATCAAATATTGTAAAATATGAGGAATATTGGGCTTTGCTGTGTCTATTCCTTGTGCTTGGTTCCAAGCACAGAATATGTTCCATTTATCAGGATAAGATTTTCTAGAACTAGGCCTTCTGGCTTCCAAAATGACATCCATCACAGATTTACTGAGAGGTGTTGGTTGAAAAATTAGTTGATTAGCCATGCTGCAAGATTCAGAGTTTGGAGCGGAGTGTGCAGAATTTGATAGTTCTGCTGAGAAAGCAGATGAGGTACTTGAGGCAAGTACCATGGAAGAAGGTGTGACATATTCCTTAGAAGCGGGTGCCAGCGCTGGTGAGGCCAGTCCAGAGCAATTAGGATCATTTTTGATTTTTCCTGTCTGACTTTTAGTAAGACCTTGGTGAGTACAGGCAGAGGGGGAAAGGCATATACTGATAGGATTTTCCAGCTGAAGGATAGAGCATCCACTTTCCATGCCTTTTTGCGTTGAGTTCTTGTGCAGAATTTGTCCAACTGATAATTTTGGGGAGAGGCAAATAGATCTGTGTCTGGGTTCCCCCATTTCCATGTTAACATGCTGAAGATTTGTGGATCCAGTTTCCATTCATGCAGGTCCATAAGATTTCTGCTTAGGTCATCTGCCGCAGTATTTTGCTTTCCTGGCAGGAATTGAGCTTAAGTATTTGGTAAGTCAAGGCTGCGTTCCACAAAGCCATGGCTAGTCTGCAAAGGGGGTAGGAATGTGTACCCCCCCTGCTTGTTTATGTACCACATAACTGTGGTGCTGTCTGTCTTTATCAGTAGCTGTCCTGGATGAAGTAGGTCCTTGAAGGCTGTCCGAGCATTCTGAACAGCTAGCATTTCTTTCTAGTTGATATGCAGATGCATTTGGTTTGGGCTCCATTTGTCCTGAATGCATCTCCCTGCCAGGTGGCCCCCCCCCCAAGCATAGTCTGATGCGTCTGTAGTTAGGGTTTGGGTGGCAGGGGGTAGAGTGAATGACAGTCCCTTGTTTTGGTGACATGTCTCTGCCCACCAAAGAAACTCCTGTTGTAGGCAGAGAATGAGAGGAATCATTGTTTCCAGGCTGTGACAATGTTGACTCCATAAACTTTTAAGGTACCATTGAAGTTTCCTCATATGCAGTATCACATATAGAATTATTAGAATGCAGGATGCCATGAACCCCAAAGCCTGCAGAATTTGTCTTGCAAATGACTGGGTTTTTGTTGCCATTTGCTTGAAGTATGTTGTCAGTTGCCTTTGTTTGTCTGGCGTGAGGTAAGCCATCTGTTCAGTTGTATTCAGGCTTGCACCCAGAAATGTAATTATTTGAGAGGGTACGAGTTGTGATTTATTTTCGTTTATGGTGTACCCTAAGCATGCTAGAAGCCTTTTTACAAATGCCAGATGTTGAAGAAGAGTGTCCTTGTCCTCTGCTTGAATGAGACAATTGTCCAGATGAGGATAAATTTGAATGCTTCTTTGCCTGCAGAATGCAATTACTGGTGCCAGGCACTTTGTAAAGACCCTGGGCACAGTAGATAAGCCAAAGGGCAGTGCAGAGAATTGGTACTGCAAAAAAAAGTATGTACCTACCATAAATGTAGATGTTCGAGTGTATTCACTGTTGCAGTCATTACACTTGGGTTTATCCTGCTGGCAGGCTACCCGCAGTCGGCCTGAATTCCAAAGTCCTGGTCTGGCGTCGGTTGCTGTCACCCCTTCCCTGACGTCAGAGCGCCAGGGGTATAAATGATGCAGCCGACGCCATTTTCTTCAGTTTTTCTTGCCCCAGATGTCAGGTGCCCCCAAAAGGGTATGCTATAAAAACATTACTAATAAAAGCATGAAGTAACATACACAAAACATTCATCTACAAGCAAATACACCACATAGGTTGTATAGGATAGTGAAGTACAGAGAAGTCCCAGCAAAGAAGGGGGAATGGAGGGTGGGTAACCTGGACTGCAACAGTGAATACACTCGAACATCTACATTTATGGTAGGTACACAACTGTACTACATTCATTGTGTTTCACTGTTGCAGTCATTACACTTGGGTTGAATCCCAAAGCTGAGGTAGGATGGCTGGGTCTAAATAGCATTAGGAGTGGCTGTAAGGCCCTGCAGAACTGCAGTGGCAAAGCCTGCTCTGGATTTAGAGTACAGAGGTAAGTGGTAGTGCTTGGTAAAGGTGTGCACTGATGTCCAAGTTGCAGCCTCCAAAATATCCTTGGTTGGGTACTCCTCTGAGGAAGGCTGCTGAGGTGGCTGCTGCACTGGTAGAATGTGGTCTAATGCCCTTAGGCACTGATTTGCCATGTTGTGAATAGCAGAAACAAATGCAGCGTCCTATCCATTTTGAAATAGTCTGCTTTGAGATAGCCCTCCCTTGTGATCCAGCAGCATATACCACTAAAACCTGCTCAGTCCTTCTGAAAACTTTAGTTTTGTCCGAGTAGAAGCGTAGCTGTCTGTGTATGTCCAACAAATGCAGAAGTCTCTCTCCTTTATTCTGTGGGTTTGGATAAAAAGTAGGCAAATGAATGGCCTAGTTAAGAGCCACACTGGACACTACCTTAGGCATAAATGTTGGGTTTGTCTTAGAGAAACTCTGCCCGGACGGAAGATAATAAAAGGTTCTACAGCCATTAATGCCTGTAACTGAGACTCTTCTTGCTGAAGTTATTGCTAGGAGCAGAGCTGTTTTCAATGATAAGAATTTAATATCAGCTGTATTGGCTGGCTCAAAAGGAGGCAGTGGGAGTTTTTCCAAGACAAAATTGAGGTCCCATGCAGGTATTTGTGCTCTCCTTGGAGGTCTTATGTTTTTTGCCCCCCTGAGGAACTGCCTAAGCAATGGATGTGAAAAAATTGGTGGTTCTGTATTGTAATGCGCTGAAATGGCAGACGCATGGATCTTAATTGATGAGAAGGATAGGCCTTTGTCCAGCATCCCAGTCAGATATTGTAAACTCTAATATCTGGTACAAGCGTGTCAATTCCTAGCGCCTGGTTCCAAGCACAAAATCTCTTCCATTTTTCTGCACAAGATTTTCTGGTGCTGGGCCTCCTGGCCTCCAAAATAACATCCATAACCGCTTTAGACAGAGGTGTATGTTGAATGGTCATACTATCTGCCATGCAGCTAGATTTAGGCTTCTGAGTTGGCTGTGCAGGATCTGATTGTTTTCTTGGGTCAGCAAATGAGGAATTTGAGGCAATGTCCAGGCTGGGCCTTGAGACAAGCTCCTTAGGATTGGGAACCAGTGTTGGCATGGTCAATCTGGGGCAATCAGTATCATTTGTGGCTTCTCTTGTCTGACCTTTAGGAGTACCTTTGGGAGGAGAGGCAGTGGAGGAAAGGCATATACTGTGAGGTTGTTCCAGCTGAATGACAAGGCATCCACTTTCCATACTTGTTTGTGAGAAGTCCTTGTGCAGAATCTCTGAAGTTGGCAGTTGTGAGGGGAGGCAAAAAGATCTATGTCTGGGTGTCCCCATTCCCTTGTTATCATGCTGAAGATTTGTGGATCTAGCTTCCACTCGTTAGGATCCATGAGGTTTCTGTTTAGTTCGTCTGCCAGAGTATTTGTTTTTCCTGGCAGGAATTGTGCTTGTAGGTGTACTTGGTAGGTCAATGCTGTGTTCCACAAGATCATGGCTTGTCTGCAGAGGGGGTAAGAATGTGTGCACCCCTGCTTGTTTATGTACCACATAACTGTGATGCTGTCCGTCTTTATCAGCAGCTGTCCTGGAAGAAGTAGGTCCTTGAAAGCTGTCAGGGCATTTTGTACAGCTAGCATCTCTTTTTGACTGATGTGAAGATGTCTTTGGTTTGGGGGCCATGTGCCCTGAATACATTTTCCTGCCATGTGGGCCCCCGCAGGCATAATCTGACGCATCTGTTGTTAGTGTTTGCCTGGCTGTGGGTAAAGTGAATGGCTGTCCCTTGTTGTGGTGACAGGCCTGTGCCCACCATCGAAACTCCTGTTGCAGGCAGGGAATGAGTGAAGTTAATGATTCCAGGCTGTGGCAATGTTGAGTCCAAATACTTTTTTTTGTTTGTCTGGTGTGAGATAAGCTATCTGGGCAGTTGTATTTAAGCTTGCACCCAGGAATATTATCTCTTGAGAGGGTAGTAGTTTTGATTTCTTTTTGTTCACTGTGTACCCTAGGCAAATTAGTAATCTTTTTACAAACGCCAGATGCTTTAGTAGAATGTCTTTGGTCTCTGCTTGAATAAGGCAGTCGTCCAAGTAGGGATATATTTGTATTCCTCTTTGTCTGCAAAATGCAATTACTGGTGCCAGGCATTCTGTGAAGACCCTGGGCGCAGTAGATAAACCAAAGGGCAGTGCAGAGAATTGGTAGTGCATTGAACCAGCTATGAATCTGAGGCATCTTCTGCAAGATTGTCTGATTGGGACATGCAGGTATGCCTCTTTGAGGTCCAAAGTTGCAAGTCAAGCCTTCTTTCCCAGCAAGGGCAGAAGCTGTTGCAGAGTTAACATTTTGAATTTTGGTACGTCCAAATAAGTATTTAGAATAGACAGGTCCAGAATTGGTCTCTATACTTTGTCCTTTCTTGGTACTAAGAAAAGTCTTGAGTAAAATCCTTGTCCCTGCTCCTGTTGTGGCACAGGCTGAATAGCCTTCATGTCCATGAGAGATGTTACTTGTTTTTGTGCCTCTGCCCACTGACTGTGTGGCAGGTCTGGCATACCTTTTGCCTTTGGAAGGGTGTGAAAGTGGAACCTGTAGCCCTGAGAGACTATGTTTAGGACCCATTTGTCTTGTGTGACTGTGTGCCAATTTTGTGAAAAAAGTGCTAGCTTTCCCCCTAAGGGTGCTGCCAAGAGAGAAATGCTTGGCATTGGCAGAGGGAAGTCATTGGGACTGTTTCCTATATGGCTGTGATTTGTCTTCTTCGCTTTTGGAGGTAGAAGCGCCCCACTGTTTGGGCCTGTATGAGCCCTGGGGCTGTTGCCTGCCTCTAGGGCATCTGTATCAGCCTCTTTGTGGCCTGTCTGACACGGGAAAGGACCAATTCTTAGAAGGCCAGTTCCTGCTAAATCTGGGTGGCTGCACCTGTAAGAAATCCTTCACTGTCTGCATAGATTTAGCTTTATCCTCCATTTTCTTCAACACCTCTTCTGCCTTAACACCAAACAAAGTATCATGCTGTAATGGAGCACCCAATAATTTTGCTTTAACATGATCAGGCAGAGTCTGTTCCTTTAACCAAGCATGCCTTCTAATAACAGAACCTGTTACAGCGGCCCTGCAAGAGGCCTCTAGTGAATCATAACCACACTGCAAAGTATGTTTTCCCACTTGTTTAGCTGCATGCAATAAATCTTGCAAATCTTTGTTCTCAGAACTTTCAGAATTTGTCAACATTTTCTGTTTTAACAAAGACATTAAGTATTGCTGATATTTGAGCATATGAAACTGACAATTTAAAGCCCAGACAGCCAAGGTAGCAGAAGTGTAGACTTTTTTCCCCATCTGTCCAGTGTCCTAGAATCTTTATCTGAGGGTACAGGGTTTTTAGCAGTAGCAGCCTTGACCCCTTTGGGACTCAGAGACAGTTTCTGGGTCAACAGCAGGGTTTTTATATAGAAATTTATGAGAATCTAGAACCCTGTAGTATCTGTCCGGCTTAACAAGTGCAAGAGGTAAAGAGTCAGGAGACAGGCCGGACTCTGAAAATACATCATCTACAATGTCTAGAACAGGTGGAATTGCAAGAGGTCTGTGCTGAGGAAGTAGAAGAAAGTCTCTAAGCCTTTTCTTAGAATCTGAATAATCTTGGCTCTCCCAGTAGAAATGCTCCCTCATGGTATGCAGGGTTTCCCCAAATGAGTAATCCTCAGGAGGAGAAGCTGAAGTAATAGATTCTTCGGCATCAGAATCCTCATAGGGAGGAATAGAATATCCCTGTTCTGAAGAGGAATCAGAGGAAATGGAAACCTGATCATAGGAATCATCTTCAGTGTCTTGCCTAGGCCTTTTATCAGGAGGGGGATGGGAACTCCTGATCAAAGCAATTAGGTCTTCGGCCATTTTGAGCATCTGTTTCTTAGGCATAGAAGTCTGTCCTGGAGAATGCTGTACTTGTTACCTTGTCTTTAAAACTGTTTTAGACTTTGTCTTGGATGCTGAAGTAGGCTTGATATAAAGTTGTGTAGGTCTGAAAACACCCTCAGAAGCCGATGCCTGCTCAGCGGTTCCGGACACATCTGAGGGATTAGTTTCCGAAGGGCCAATACCTTGAGTATCCAGAGGCCTAGTTGTCTCCACGTGGGAGTCAGAGGCGGCCTGTGGCTCTGAGGTAGTGGGAGTCAGGGGCTGCGAAAGCAACTCACTGAGCACCGGCGAACCGGCCTAGATGAAGCTTAGTCATCGGTTTTGGACCTCGGATGCCTGCCCTTTTCTTTCTCCTTGCACTTTTTAAGAATTCCGGTCGTCGGTTGTTCCGACGGCATTATATAGTTAAACCTTTGGCCAAAGTAATAAAAGCAAAATCGTACAGACGCTTAATAGTGGGTTGGTTAAATTTAGCACACAACCTACAACTAGCAACGTTGTGGTCAGGGCCTAGGCAAGGAATACAGTAAGAATGAAAATCCTTATGAGGCATTTGCTTCCCACAAGAAATAAAATTATTAACTTTTTCTGGCATCGGTCTGAAGCAAGAAAAAAGTTTCCCCAACGGGGTATTTAACTTTATAGAAGACTTCAGATCTGAAATTCAATTTCGAAAATCTTAGGAGTCGGCTGACTGGCACTTGCGAACTGCTTTTGCTTCGGACACCACGCGGCAAGAAAGACTGAAGAAAATGGCATCAGCTGCATCATTTATATCCCTGGCGCTCTGACGTCAGGGAAGGTGTGACAGCAACCGACGCCGGACCAAAACTTTTGAATACAGGCCGAATGCGAGTAGCCTGCCAGCAGGATAACCCAAGTGTAATGACAGCAACAGTGAAACACGATGAACATCCTGCTTTGAAGTGGAGGTATCTTCTGCATGATTCCCTTACTGGGATATGCAGGTATGCCTCTTAAGTGTAGAGTTACTAACCAAGCATTCTTGCCAAGCATAGGCACTAGCTGTTGTAAAGTCAGCATTTTGAATTTTGGAATGTCCAGGAACGTGTTCAAAATCGATAAGTCCAATACTGGACGCCATGAATTGTCTTTTCTGGGTACCAGGAAAAATCTTGAATAAAAACCTTGTCCTTTTTCTTTTTCTGGTACCGGTTGAATAGCCCCCATATCCATGAGGGACAGGACTTGTTTCTGGGCCTCGGGCCACTGGTTTTGTGGCAGATCCAGCCATCTGTTTGGAATTTGCAAAGTATGGAAATGAAATCTGTACCCCTGGGATACTATGTTTAATACCTACTTGTCCTGGGTAATTAACTGCCAATGTTGAGCATGAAGTGTTAGTTTTCCCCCCAAGGGGGATGCCAAAAGATAAGTGCTTGGTGATGGTAGAGGAAAGTCATTGAGACTGCTTACTGTAGAGTTGTGCTTTGTTCGTCCAGATTTGGAGGTGGAGGCACCCCGTTGCTTTGACCTGTAAGAACCCTGTAATTGGTATCTGGAGCCTTTTGAGCACCTGGATTTGCCCTGAGTGGCTCTGTTGGACACAGGAAAGGACCAATTTTTTTGTAGGCCAGTGCCTACTGAACCTGGCTGGCTGCACTTGCAAAAAATCTTTTACAGTTTGCATAGATTTAGCTTTGTCTTCCATTTTCTTTAAAACCTCTTCTGCCTTATTACCAAACAGTGTATCATGCTGCAAAGGGGCATCCAACAATTTAGCTTTAACATGATCAGGCAGATTTTGCTCCTTGAGCCAGGCATGCCTTCTAATCACAGATCCAGTAACAGCGGCCCTACAAGAGGCCTCCAAGGAATCAAAACCACATTGCAAAGTATGCTGTCCAACCTGTTCTGCTGAATGCAATAATTCCTGTAACTCTATTTCCCACACAATCAGAAATCAACATAATTTTCTGTTTCAGTAAGCCCATAACATGCTGTTGATATTTAAGCATATGAAGCTGGCCATTTAAAGCCCTGATTGCCAAGGTTGCCGACATATAAAACCTTCTTACCCCATCTATCCAGCGCCCTGGAATCTCTATCAGAAGGGGTGGGATTTTTGGCTGTAGAGGCCTTTATACCCTTGAGACCCTAAGAAATGGTCTTAGGATCAGCAGCCAGATTTTTGAATAAAAATTTGCGGGAGTCAGGAACCCTGTAATATCTGTCTGGCTTACTAGGAGCCGGAGGCAGGGAATCAGGAGCCATGCTTGATTCCGAGAACACATCAACAATGTCTAATAGAGGAGGTATTGACAAAGGCCTATGCTGAGGAAGAAGGAAATCCCTAAGCCTCTTTTTTTATTCAGAGAAGTCCTGACTCTCCCAGTGGAAATGTTCCCTTAAAGTATGCAAAGTCTCTCTAAAAGAGTAATCCTCAGGAGGAGATGCAGATGGGATGGATTCTTCTACATCAGAATCCTCATAGGGTGGAATAGAAAATTCCTGATCAGAAGAGGAATCAGAAGAAATGGAAACCTGATCTGAAGATTCATAATCAGTGCCTTGCCTAGACTTCTTAGCGGGGGGGAGTTGGGAACCCCTGATCAAGATAATTAAATCCTTAGCCATTTTGATCATCTGTTTTTTAGACATAGGGGCCTAAGCACATGGCTCATGCATCGTTTTTTTTAGACATACAAGTTGTTTTTTACCTTGTTTTTGTTTCTAGCGTCGGTTTAATATAAAAATGTTGAGGCCTGAAAACACTCTCAGAAGCTGGTGCCTGCTCAGTGGCTCCGGACCCATCCAAGGGAGAGACATCCGCGGGTTCAATACTCTGAGAATCTCACGGCATACCGGACTCCGAATAGGTCTCAGTAGAGGCCTGTGACTCAAATGTAGCGGGTATCAGGGGCTGCGAAAGCGCCTCACTGAGTACCGGCGAACCGGCGACTGGCTTAAGAGAAGCTTCGTCATCGCTTTTGGACCTCGACGGTCTGTCTCTGTCTTTTTCTTTGCGATTTTTATGAACTCCGGTAGTCGGATTGCTAACCGAAGATATTTCAGGATAATTAAATCTTGAACCAAAATATTTATAAGCAAAAATATACCTACGCTTAATAGTGCATTGGTTAAATCTAGTACAAAAGCGACAGCAAGGCACGTTGTGATCAGGGCCTAGGCAAGGAATACAGTAAAAATGAAAATCCTTATGAGTTATTTACTTTCCCACAAGTAATACAATTATTAACCTTTACTGACATCGGTAAGGAACAAGAAAAAGTTTCCCCAATGGGGTACTTAGCTTTAGTTTGAAAACTTCGGTTCTGAAACTCGAATATGAAAATTTCAGGAGTCTGCCGACTGGCACTTGCGAACTGCTTCTGCTTCGGGCACTGCACGGCAAGAAAGACTGGATAAAATGCCGTCGGCTGCATGTTTTATACCCCTGATGTCATGGAAGAGGAGACAGCAACCGACCAGGACCCAAGACTTTGTTATTCAGGCCGACTGAGGGCAACCTGCCAGCAAATTACCCCAAATGTAATGACTGCAACAGTGAAACACGAAGAACATCACAGACAACGGTGCTTTCAATTTCTTCACACAAGCAATGAAACAAGAGGACATGGTCAACAAACAACAAGGCCTCAAGCCTCTTCCTGGTCAGATTGTTATACAGCATGGTCCTTTCAGCTTAAAATGTTACTGCAGACCCCAAAACAAATACTACATTGTGTTCTGGTCACACCAGAAAAACACTGTGTGAGGAAATCTTTACAAGGAATTTGATGATCACAAACACTTTTTTTTTGCTTTTTCCAAGGCTGATATTCCCTAAACAGACATATAAGGCATCTGACCTCCATGAATCAAGTACAAAATTTACATAATCTAGTAGAAATAAATTGAAGATACGTACTTGCCATAATGCTGGATCCTTTTTATCCAAGTCCATTCAATATGACTAATGGGTCAAGAGCTGCTTCTTGGACTTGATCCAGCCATCTACTAGCACTCTCTACCTTGTGTTCCTTGAGAAGAAATCCCACAATTTCCTGTGTTCCGACTCCTGTCAGACAGAGCTGGATGGCCAATACTAAAAGGACCACAGGAACATATCCTCCTCTTATAAATAGGAAGGGGCTGAAAAGCTTCAAGCTGGACTGACAGGTCCTTAAGGACAAGGAGACAATTTTGAGGAAGAGGTGTCGTATCCAACAGACTAGGATGAAAAAATCTAGCAATACTGGTATTCAACTTATATCCTGTTTCATCCCATCCAATCAGACAAATGGGACAGAATTCCAATACATCCAAACTCCCAGGTGGCATCATGACAGGATACCTTTCAAAAAGTACAGTTGTGTACACTTACCATAAATGTAGATGTTCGAGTGTATTCACTGTTGCAGTCATCACAGTTGGGTTATCTGCCTGCAGGTGGCCCTCAGTCGGCCTAAATACCAGGGGTCTTGGGATTTCTGCGTTGGATGCTGTCGCCTCTTCCATGACATCAGGTCGTCAGGAGTATAAAACATGCAGCTGACGCCATTACAGTTTTTCTTGCCCAAGATGTCAGGAGTTCCCAAAATAGGAAAATATTACATGGTGTGGAACACCTCCAGTAAAAAGGAAATACCATAGCCATAAGATATGGCCAAAAAGAGGATAGGTAGAGAGTATAGAAAAGTCAGGGAGCTGGAGGGAGGGTAACCAGGACTGCAACAGTGAATACACTCGAACATCTACATTTATGGTAAGTGTACACAAATGTACTATGTTCTTTGAATTTCACTGTTGCAGTCATCACACTTGGGTTGATTCCCAAAGTTGAGGAAGGGTGGAGGCAGTCAAGAAGTACTAGGGCTAGCTAGCAGGCCTTGTAAGACTGCTGTGGCAAATCCAGCTCTGGATTTAGAAAAGATAGGCAAGTGGTAATGCTTAGTGAAAGTATGTACAGAACTCCAGGTTGCAGCTTACAGGATGTCCCCGGTAGGGACTTCCCTGAGAAATGATGCAGAGGTTGAGGTAGCCTTAGTAGAATGAGTTCTGATCCCTGTGGGGTAGGTTTTCCATGGTGTTTGTAGCAGAAATGGATGCAGTGTGCTATCCATTTGGAAAAGGTTTGCTTTGAAATGGCCTTGCCGTCTGCCCCTGTAGCAAAGCTGACTAGCAGCTGGTCAAATTTTCTGAAAGGTTTAGTCCTGTCAAGGTAGAAGCTGAGCTGTCTGTGCACATCCAAGGAGTGCAGGATCCTTTCCCCTTTATTCTGAGGATTAAGAAAAAAAAGTTGGTAAATGGATGGCTTGGTTTAAAGCCACACTGAATACCACCTTGGGCATAAATGATGGGTTAGTCCTGAGGGAAACCCTGTCCGCATGGAAGATAATGAAGGGTTCCACCGCCATAAGGGCCTACAACTCAGACACTCTTCTTGCTTACGTGATGGCTAGAAGTAAGGCTGTTTTCCAAGAGAGGAATTTTAACTCTGTTGTAGCAGCAGGCTAAAAAGGGGGAAGCGTGAGCTTCCCTAGTACAAAGTTAAGGTCCCAGGCAGGAGTGGGAGCTCTCCTTGGGGGTCTCAAATTGTTAGCGCCTCTCAGGAATTGATTGATCAGAGGGTGAGAGGAGAGGGGTGGCTCAGTATTGTAGTGAGCTGAGTAGGTGAAGGCATGAATTTGAATCGATGAGAAGGATAGGCCTTTGTGGAGCAGCTCTGCTAGATAATCTAGGATTTGAGGTAATGTGGGCACGGCTGTGTCCTTTCCCTAAGACTGGCTACAAGAACAGTATCTTTTCCACTTTTCTGACTAGGATTTCCTAGTACTAGGCCTCCTGGCTTCAAGGATGACATCCAGCACCTGTTTGCCGAGGGTTGCTGGTGAGGTGATGGATTCAAGGAATAAGCCAGGCTGCCAGGTTCAGGGTATGCAGCTAAGGATGCAAAATCGTCCCCCCTGCTGTGACAGCAGAGAGGGGGTCTGATGTAGATGCCAGGGTGGCACTGCTGTCAGACTGCGTAGGCGTGTGTACCAGTGCTTGCATGGTCAGTCTGATGCAATAAGGATTGTCCTTGGCCTGTCCTGTTTGATCTGGAGTAGTACTTTTGAGAGGAGGTGCAGAGGGGGAAAGGCATATATTGAGACGTTATCCCACGTAAAGGATAGGACATCCACTTTCCATGCTTGGCTGTGAGGAGTTCCAGTGCAAAAATTGCTAAATTGATGGTTTTGGGGGGGAAGCAAAGAGGTCCACCACTGGTGTCCCCCACCTGTAGATTAGTAGTTTGAATGAGTTAGGTTCCAGTTTCCACTCATGTGGGTCCATAAGATTTCTGCTTAAGTCATCTGCCAGTGAATTTTGTTTGCCTGGCAGGACTTGAGCTTGCAGGTGCACTTGATTGCTCAAGGCTGTGTTCCACAGACCCATGGCTAACCTGCAGAGTGGGTAGGAATGAGTTCCCCCCTGTTTGTTTATGTATCACATGACTGTGGTGTTATCCGTTTTATCAATAGTTGTCCTGGAAGGATAAGGTATTCGAAGGCTGTCAGAGCATTCTGTACAGCTAACATTTCTTTTTGATTGATATGCAGGTGCATTTGTCCTGGGCTCCATTTGCCTTGACTGCATTTGCCTGCCATGTGTGCCCCCCATGCATAGTCTGATGCATCTGTTGTCAGGGTTTGGGTGGCGGGAGGTTGAGTGAAAAGGGAGTCCCTTGTTGTGGCTGCAAGCCTCTGCCCACCAAAGGAACTCTGTCCTTAGGCAAGGAATGATCGGAATTCACTGTTTCCGGGTCACGAGAATGTTGACACCAGAGACTTTTTTAAGTACCACTGAAGTTTCCTCATATGCAGTCTTTCATACGGAATTAGGAGAATGCATGAGCCCATGAATCCTAGGGCTTGCAGTATTTGCCTTGCAAACAGCTGGGTTTTGGTGGCCATTAGTTTGAAGTAGTTTGTCAAACAGACCTGATTTTCTGGAGTGAGGAATGCCACCTGGAAAGTTGTGTTCAAGCTTGCTCCCAGGAATACAACTTCTTGGCTGGGTACCAGCTGTAATTTATTTTCGTAAATGGTATACCCCAGAGTAGTTAGGAGTCTCTTTACAAATGCCAGGTGCTGAAGTAGCAATTCCTGACTGTCCACCTGAATCAGGCAATCATCCAAGTATGGGTAAATATGAATGTATCTCTCCCTGCAGTATGCAATGGCTGGAGCCAGGCACTTTGTGAATACCTTGGGCGCAGTAGATAAGCCAAAGGGAAGTGCAGAGAACTAATGGTGCATAGAGCCTGCCCTGAAATGTAGATATTTCCTCCAAGACTCCCTTATGGAGATGTGCAGGTAAGCTTCTTTTAAGTCTAGGGTGACCAGCCAGGAGTCCTTGGATAGCAAAGGCAGCAGCTGTTGGGATTGCAAGCATTTTGAACTTTGGTACCACCAGTAAGGTGTTGAGAATGGACAGATCCAGGATAGGGTGCCAAGAGGTTTCTTTTCTGGGCACCAGAAAAAGGCTGGAGTAGAAACCGTCTCCTTTGCTCTGTTGGAACAGGTTGAATAGCTCTGATACTGAGAAGAGAAAGTACTTGCTTTGGGGGAAGGTCTGGCAATCCGCTTGTGGTTGACAGTGAATGAAAGTAGAATCTGTATCCCTGGGATACAATGTTTAAGACGCAACGGTCCTGGGTAATGTATTCCCAGTTTTTTGCATACAGGCAGAGGTTTTCTCCTAGGGGTGCAAGTACTTGGGCATGGCTGGGAAGGATGATCCAGTTCTGAGGGGAGGCAAACAGGTCTACCTCTGGAGGCCCCCATTTTTTCCTCAAGAAGTTGAATATTTTGGGTTCTAGTTTCCATTCGTGTGGGTCCATGAGATTTCTGCTTAAGTCGTCTGCCAGTGAATTTAGTTTGCCTGGCAGGAATAGGTGCTTGTAGGTGCACTTGGTTCCTCAAGGCTGTGTTACACAGGGCCATGGCTAACCTGCAGAGTGGGTATGAATGAGTCCCCCCCCCCTGCTTGTTTATGTACCACATGACTGTGATGTTGTCTGTCTTTATCAGAAGCTGTCCTGGAAGGATAAGGTACTTGAAAGCTGTGTAAGCATTCTGTACAGCTAGCATCTCTGTTTGATTGATATGCAGGAGGATTTGTCTTAGGCTCCATTTGCCTTGAATGCATTTGCCTGCCATGTGAGCCGCTCATGCATAGTCTGATATGTCTGTTGCCAGGGTTTGGGTGGCGGGGGGTTGAGTGAAAGGAAGTCCTTTGTTGTGGTTGCATGCCTCTGCCCACCACAGGAACTCTGTCCTTAGACAAGGTATGATAGGAATCACCATTTCCAGGTCCTGAGAATGTTGGTACCAGAGACTTTTTTTTAAGTACCATTGAAAAGTCATTGTGAACTTTTTCCATAAGGGAGTGGCTTACCACTCACTGTTTTTGAGGTGAGTGCACTCCATTGTTTAGATCTCTGCATACGTTGAGACTGTAGTCTTGGTGGTCTGTTTCCCCTGGGTTTGGAATGAGAAGGCCTGGGAGGGGCTGGAAAGGACCACTTTTTAGAAGGCCAATGCATACTGAATCTAGGTGGCTGCACCTGTAAGAAATCTTTAACAGTTTGCATAGATTTATCTTTTTCCTCCATCTTTTTAAGAACAACTTCTGCTTTTGTGCCAAACAAACAATGTTGATTTAATGGAGCAGCTATTAACATGGTCTGGCAAGATTTGTTCCTTCAGCCAAGCGTGCCTTCTCAGTACAGACCCACTGACAGCAGCCCTGCAAGACTCTTTTAAGGCATCAAACCCACACTGCAAAGTATGTTTACTAATTTGGTTTGCAGAATGCATTAACTCTTGTAAATCTTTATTTTCTGCACAATCTGGAAGTAACAACACTTTTTGTTTAATTAGTTCCATAGTATGTTGCTGGTACTTCAGCATGTGAAACTGGCAATTCAAAGCCCTGATGGCAAGAGTTCCAGAGGTATATACCTTCTTACCCCATCTGTCTAAGGCTCTAGAATCTCTGTCCGAAGAGGTAGGGTTTTTGGCTGTAGTAGCCTTCAGGCCCCTGGGAAATGGTCTCTAGATCCGCAGTAGGATTCCTAAAAGAGAAATTTGTGAGAGTCAGGTACTCTGTAGTACCCATCAGGTTTTCTAGGAGCTGGTGGTAAGGTGTCAGGAGTAAGACTGGATTCCATGAAGGCATCATCCACAATGTCCATGACAGGAGAGACAGCTAGAGGCCTGCGCTGGGGCAAGTCTAAAAATTCTCTGAATCCCTTTTTGGACTAAGGATAGTCTTGGCATTCCCAACGGAAATGCTCTCTTAAGGCATGCAAGGTTTCACCAAAAGAAAAATCTTCTGGAGGGTAGACAGAGGGAATGGAATCTTCTGCATCAGAATCCTCATAGGTAGATAAGGGTATGTCCTGATAATCAGAGGGATCTGCGTCATCAGACACATGGACTGTAGAATCTAAAGGAAATTCCATTCTTCATCTTTTAGCGGAAGAAGGCTGGCTTTCCCTAATTAGAGTAACAAGGTCTTCAACCATTTGTTTCTGTGGCATGGGAGCTTGAGCAGGCGCGTTGGTCGTCGGTTTTCCAGGTGTAGTGCAAACCTGGGCCTGAGAAACTCAGTAGATTTAGTCAAAAACTAACTTGTCGGTTTAATACGAACATCGGAAGGTCAGAATACACCCTCAGAAACTGGTGCCTGCTGAGCGGCTCCAGACCCATCCAAGGTAGAGACATTCACAGGTTCCATACTTGAAGAAGCATCTCGAGGCATACCAGACTCCGAATGGGTCTCAGCAGAGGCCTGCGAATCTGTAGAAGCGGGTATCAGAGGTGCAAAAGCTCCTCACTGAGTACCGGCGGACTGTCAACTAGCTTAACGGAAGCGTCATCGGAAGTTTTGGACCTATGCAGTCTGTCTCTGTCTTTATCCTTACATTTTTTCGGAAGATCAGTAGTCAGATGGCTTATTGAAGCAATAGGTTGGTACTAGGCTATCAGACCTAGGGCCTATACAAGCCTAGCCATAACAATTACCTGGCTATTTCTTCCCACTCTATTTACTTCCCTGGACCCGTCTAGCAGGGTGACTGATGTGATCCCCAGGGTGAATTTCCTATCTCCCATCCAGTCATCAAGGTTTCTTTTGAAGAGGGCCAAAGAGGTGCTCTGCTTGACATGTATGGCAGTCTATTCCAGAGTATGGGGAGTCTCTGGGTCAGGAACCTATCCCTCCAGCATGTTTTGTTTATTGTGATGACAAGGTTTAGATCCCTGGAGCTTGTGGCTCTGAAGGATTGGGATTTCTTTAAGTGTAGCATGTCTAACAGCTCAAGGATTGACATGGCCTTGTATGTTAAGCAGAGATCACCTCGGAGTAGACGATATGCGACAGAGTATAGCTGGAGTTTTTTTAAGGTGGTCAGCATAGGGCATCTGCTTTAGGCCTGTGATTCTTTTAGTGAGGTATTTCTGTGGCCTTTCCAGTTGTTGCAGATGTCCAGAGAGGTACATACCAAATGGGGCATTGTATTCTATAATGGGTCTAATGAGGGATGAGTACAGTGGGTCAATGACCTCCTTTTTTGGAATACGGAGAACGAGCGCAAAAGAATTTAGTGACAAAGATAGCCTGACAACGAATAGTTTGGGCGTTAAACAAGGCACAAAACCAGCAGAGAGGAAATCTCTGTGAGGTATTTGCTTTCCGCACTTGCGAACTGCTTCTGCTTCGGGCACCGCGCGGCAAAAAAGACTGAAGAACATGGCGTCGGCTGTGTCTTATATACTCTGGCCTCACTGACGTCAGAAGAGAAAGCGACGACAACCGACGCCGGACCAAGACTTTGGAATTCGGCCGACCGAGGGACCGCCTGACGGCGGAGAACCCATCTGTGATTACTGCAGCTGTATGCACGATGAACATCCAGCAGAGAGGAAATCTCTGTGAGGTATTTGCTTTCCACAGGCAAGACAATTGTTAACTTTTTTCTGACATCATTTAGAGCAAGAAAAAATGATCCCCAACAGGGTACTTAGCTTTAGAAGACTTCAGGCTTGAAACTCGAAAAAACAAAAATTTCAGGTTGCGGCCGACCGGCACTTGCGAACTGCTTCTGCTTCGAGCTCCTATGCGGCAAGAAAAGCTGATATAATGGCGTCAGCTGCATGTTTTATACACCTGACATCATGGAAGAAGCGACCGCATTTGACACAGAAATACCAAGAAATCTTCCTCAGAAGCCGGTGCCTGCTCAGCGGCTCCAGACCCATCCAAGGTAGAGACATCCGCAGGTTCCATAGTCGAAGAAAAGTCTCTCGGCATATCGGACACCAAACGGGTCTTGGTAGAGGCCTGTGAATCCACTGAAGTCGGCATCAGGGGGCTGCGAAAGTGCCGGAGTACCGGCGAACTGGCGTCTAACTTAATGGAAGCGTCGTCAGCAGCTTTGGACCTGTGCGGTCTGCCTTTATAATTACTTTTTTTGGAATATCGGTAGTCGGATGGCTTACTGTAGCCATTTCTGAATACGGAGAAAGATAAAGTAAGTATTTAGTGACAAAAAGGGCCCGACAATGAATGGTTCGGGTGTTGAACAAGGCACAAAACCGACAGTGAGGTACGTCGTGGTCTGGACCCAAACAGGTGACGCAGTAAAAATGAAAATCTCGGTGTGGTATTTGCTTTGCTTTCCACAGGCAAGACAACTGTTAACTTTTTCTGAAATTGGTTAGAGCAAGAACAAAGGATCCCCAACGGGGTAATTAGCTTTAGAAGACTTCAGGATGATTCAGTTAAACGAAAACTCACGTAGCGGCTGACCGACACTTATGCAAACTGCTGCTACTTCGGGCTCCTTGACAAGGAAAACTGATGTAATGGCGTCAGCTACCTGTTTTTATGCCCCTGACTAACTGATGTCAGTCCTGAAGCGATAGCAACTGACGCAGAAATACTAAGTCTCTGGTATTCGGGCCGACTGATGGCTAACTGCAGGCAGATAACCCAAGTGTGATGACCGCAACAGTGAAACATGAAAAACATCAGGTTGATCCTCTTGTAGAATGACTGCACCAAGACCAAATTTCGAAGCATCACAGGAAAATGTAACTGGCTTGTTAACATCATAGTATCTAAGCATAGGTGGACTAGTAATTCTCTTTTTCAGGACATCAAACGCTCTTCAATGTTGCTCTAACCAAGACCAGGACACATCTTTATATGTCAGCTCTCTGGGTGGTGCTGAAAGTTGGCTTTAGTCTGGAATGAACTTGCCTACATAGTTGACCATGCCAAGAAAACGTTGCAGGGCTTGTACATTGTCTGGAGCTGGCATCTCAAGAATGGCTGTTTGCTCTGAAGGGTCTGGTAGTAAGCCTGTACTCATATATAAATGACGAACATAAGTAACCTCATGTGGCCTGAATTTACATTTGTGTGGATTGAACTTAAGATTCACTTGACGTGCCCTTTCTAGAACTTTTCTGAGGTTTCTGTCATTCAGCTACATCACGACCTCCTACCAGTACGTCTGCTATGATAGCACAAGGATACCCAGAAAATTTGCTCCATTGCACATTGAAAGACTTCACTTGCAGAATTTATCCCAAATGGCATTCTCAAATATCTGTACCTGTCAGAGTACTGAAAGTAGTGAGCAATGATTTATTTTTTGTCAAGCTGAATTTGCGAAAATTAACTCTCTGCAAATAAGACAGAAAAAATAGTGGACTCTGGCATCAAGGTTGCGACTTTGACTGTTCTCATTGAATGACGAGATCTTTCAAGTACTATGTTCAAATCTCGTGGATCAATACATATTCCGATGTCATCTGAGCTTTTCTTATGAGCAACCACCATGGAAGATATCCATCCAGTTGGAGTTTCAACTGGATAAATCACACCTTGTCGCACCACTTTACCTAACTCAGCTTTGTTTCTTTATGTGCTGGCCTAATAACTGGACTGACTTCATGGAGTACACAACTGGAAGTTTGTGTAGTTTATCCTGGAAAAAGAGGAGCATAGATACAAAAAATGTACTGGGCAAAATTAGAGTAGTGGTCTTTTAGGATAACATGACAGACTTCTTATTAAATGAAAGCAGTCCCATTTTCAAACTCTCTGTGCACTAATAATGACTGGACATGCCTCCTGACCACATAAAATAAGTCGCAGCTTCTTCGCTCTGCTGAAGTTAACATGAAAGCACTATTGAGCATTCGGTTTGAATTTCTTCACCTCCATAAGCAACAGATTTTGCACACCTTGTCAAAATAAGGCTTTCTCCTTTATATACTCTAGCAAATGTTTCTGCAGATATAACATTGCACTTGGAAAGTACAGTTGTGTACACTTACCATAAATGTAGATGTTCGAGTGTATTCACTGTTGCAGTTGTTACATTTGGGTTATCTGCTTGCAGCTAGCCCTCAGTCAGGCTGATTAACAAAGCCTTGGGTCCTCCGTCAGTTGCTGTCCCTTCTTCCATTATGTCAGGTCGTCAGGGGTATAAAACATGCAGCCAACACCATTACATCAGTTTTTCTTGCCCCAGATGTCAGGTGCCCCCCCCTAATGGGAAGCAATTAAATATAAAAATACAATGATATACCTCCAACAAAAAAGCAAATACACCAAAAAGCTTTTAAGCATAGTAAAGGAAAGTAGAGGTATAGCCAAAAGAAGTTAGGGGGCTGGAGGGAGGGTAACCTGGGCTGCAACAATGAATACACTCGAACATCTACATTTATGGTAAGTGTACATAACTGCACTATGTTCTTTGTGTTTCACTGTTGCAGTCATTACATTTGGGTAGATTCCCAAAGCTATGGTTGGGAGGAGGAATTTAGATCGCATTAGGACCAGCTATAAGGCCCTGCAAGACTGCAGTGGCAAAGCCCGCTCTGGATTTAGAGAAAATTGGCAAATGATAACGCTTGGTGAAAGTATGTACAGAACTTCAGGTAGCAGCTTCTAGGATGTCCCTGGTAGGGACTCCTCTGAGAAAGGCTGTAGAGGTAGATGCAGCCCTGGTGGAGTGAGGTCTGATCCCCTGTGGGACAGGTTTTCCATGGTGCTTATAGCAGAAATGAATGCAATGGCCTATCCATTTAGAAATGGTTTGCTTTGAAATAGCCTTCCCCTCTGCCCCTGCAGCAAATGCCACCAGCAGTTGTTCAGATTTCCTTTGAGGTTTAGTCCTGTCCAAGTAGAATCTAAGTTGGCTGTGCACATCTAAGGAATGCAGTATCCGTTCCCCTTTGTTCTGTGGATTGGGAAAGAAGGTTGGCAATTGAATCGACTGATTAAGAGCCACACTGGATACCACCTTGGGCATAAAGTATGGACTGGTTCTGAGGGACACCCTGTCCGCATGAAAGATGATGAAAGGCTCCACTGCCATAAGGGCCTGTAATTCAGATACCCTTCTTGCTGAAGTTATTGCTAAAAGGAAAGCTGTTTTCCAGGAAAGAAATTTTAAGTCTGCAGTAGCAGCTGGCTCGAAAGGAGGTAGAATGAGTTTCTCCAAAACAAAGTTAAGGTCCCAGGCTGGAGTTGGAGCTCACCTGGGTGGTCTCAAACTTTTTGCCCCTCTGAGGAACTGCTTGAGCAGTGGATGAGAAAAGAGGGGAGGTTCTGTGTTATAATGAGCTGAAATGGCTGAGGTGTGAATTTTGATGGAGGAAAAAGACAGGCCCTTGTGAAGCATCTCAGTTAAGTATTGTAAAATCTGAGGTAAATTGGGCGCTGCTGTGCTCATCCCTTCAGACTGGTTCCAGGCACAGAATCTTTTCCATTCTTCAGCATAAGATTTTCTAGTACTAGGCCTCTTTAGCCTCTAAAATGATATCCATTACAAGTTTACTGAGGGATGGTACAGGAGAGATTAGATAATTAGCCAGGCTGCTAGGTTCAGTGTTAGAAGCTGAGAGTGCAGAATCTGGTTCTCCTGCTGAGACAACGGGGAAGGAGTCTGAGGCAGATGCCATGGGGATAACTGTGACACACTGCGCAGGAGGAGGTACCAGTGTTGGCGTGGCCAGTCTTGAGCAATCAAAATCATCCTTAGTTTGTCCTGTTTGATTTTTTTTTGTAGTACTTTGGAGAACAGAGGCAGAGGAGGGAAGGCATAGACTGATAGGTTTTTCCAGCTGAAGGACAGAGCATCCACTTTCCAGGCTTGTTTGTGGAGAGTCCTTGTGCAAAATTTGTCCAATTGGTAGTTCTGGAGAGCGTCAAAAAGGTCTATATCTGGGCTCCCCCATTTGCTTGTCAACATGTTGAAAATCCTTGGTTCCAGTTTCCACTTGTGTGGGTCCATGAGGTTTCTGCTTAGTCCGTCTGCCAGTGTATTTACTTTTCCTGGCAGGAACTGAGCTTGTAGCTGCACTTGGTAGCTGAAGGCTGTGTTCCACAATGCCATGGCTAGTCTGCAGAGGGGGTAAGAATGTGTACCCCCCCCCCGCTTGTTTATGTACCACGTAACAGTGGTGTTGTCCGTCTTTACCATTAGTTGTCCTGGAAGAATGTGGTCCTTGAAGGCTGTCAAAGCATTCTGTACAGCTAACATTTCTTTTTGATTGATATGCAGGTGCATTTGACTTGGGTCCCATTTGCCCTGAATGCACTTCCCTGCCAAGTGAGCACCCCCATGCATAGTCTGATGTGCCTGTTGTTAGGGTTTGGGCAGCAGGGGGTGGTGTGAAAGGTAGTCCCTTGCTTTGGTGGCAGGCCTCTGCCCACCAAAGGAATTCTAGGCATTGGCAAGGTATGATAGGAATCACTGCTTGTAGATCCTGAGAATGTTGACACCATAGGCTTTTTAGATACCATTGTAATTTCCTCATACGCAGTCTTGCATGTGGAATTTGAAGAATGCATGAGGCCATGAACCCCAAGGCTTGCAGTATTTGTCTTGCAGATAGCAGGGTTTTGTAGCCACTTGTTTGAAGTAGGTTGTCAAATGACTTTGTTTCTCTGGTGTGAAGAAAGCCATCTGAGAAGTTGTATTCAAGCTTGCTCCCAGGAATATAATTTGTTGACAGGGTACCAGGTGTGATTTATTTTCATTTATGGTGTACCCCAGACAAGTTATAACACTTTTGAATAATCTGGCCTTTGTACAAAGGATGTCCTGGCTTTCTGTCTGAACTAGACAATCATCCAGGTATGGGTATATCTGAATATTTCTTTGCCTGCAAAATGCAATAACTGGAGCTAGGCACTTTGTGAATACCCTGGGCTCGGTAAACAAGTCAAAGGGCAGTGCAGAGAACTGATAGTGCATGTCACCTGCTTTGAAGCGTAGATATCTTCTGCAAGATTCCCTGATTGGGATGTGCAGGTAAAAGGAAGTCATTGAGACAGCTTACCATAGGAGGGAGTCTTATTACTCCTAGATTTGGAAGTGGAGGCCCCCCACTGCTTAGTCCTGTGCGTACCCTGGGACTGCAGCCTGGGAGCTCTGCTGGATCTGGGTTTGGACTGAGAAGGTCTGGAAGAGGCAGGAAAGGACCAATTCTTGGAAGGCCAATGCCTACTAAATCTTGCAGGTTGTACTTGTAAAAAAATGTTAACGGTTTGCATAGATTTAGCTTTTTCTTCCATCTTTTTAAGAACAACTTCTGCCTTGTTGCCAAACAAGCGGTCCTGGTTTAGGGGAGCATCCAGTAATTTTGCTTTAACATGATGTGTAGGGACTGCTCCTTAAGCCAAGCATGCCTTATAAGTACAGACCAGTTACAGCAGCCCTGCAAGATGCCTCCAGAGAGTCAAAACCACATTTCAAAGTTTGTTTTCCAACCTGTTCAGCTGAATGCAATAAATCCTGTAAATCCTTATTTTCAGCACAATCAGGAAACATCATTTTCTGTTTAAGCAATCCAATAATATGCTGCTGATACTTCAACATATGAAACTGGCAGTTTAAGGCCCTAATTGCCAAAGTTGCTGAAGTGTATACCTTCTTACCCCATCTATCCAGCGCCCTGGAGTCTCTATCAGAGGGGGTAGGATTTTTGGCAGTAGTAGCTTTAATGCCCTTAGGCCCCTGTGAAATGGTCTCAGGATCCGCAGTAGGATTTTTGTAAAGGAACTTGTGAGAGTCAGGGACCCTGTAATATCTATCAGGTTACCTGGGAGCATAAGGTAGAGTGTCAGGGACCAAGCTAAATTTTGCAAATGCATCATCAACAATGTCTAATACAAGAGGTATGGCTAAAGGCCTGTGCTGGGGCAGGAGTAAGAAATCCCTAAGCCTCTTTTTAGAATCAGAGAAATCCTGACTCTCCCAACGAAAATGCTCCCTGAGGGTATGCAAGGTTTCACCAAAAGAGAAATCCTCTGGGGAGCATAGGGAATGCGGTGCTCAGCATCAGAATCCTCATAGGTAGATAAGGGTAAATCCTGGTCATCAGAAGAAACAGAAAATTCAGAATTGGTCGGAAGTATCATAAACAAACTCAGTCCTAGGTCTCAGAGCGGGAAGGCTGGCTTCCCTTGATTAAAGTAATAAGGTCTTCAGCCATTTTTATCATCTGTTTTTTAGGCATAGAGGCCTGACCATGCGGTCTGGGCATCAGGTTTTTAGGCATGGTTTGAGATTTAGGCCTTGAAGAAGAAGATGGCATCAGTTTAATATGCAAGCCAGTAGACCTGAATACACCCTCAGAAGCCGGTGCCTGCACAGCGGCTCCAGACCCATCCAAGGTAGAGACATCTGCAGGTTCCACAGTTGAAGCATTTCAGGGCATACTGGACTCTGAATGGGTCTCAGTAGAGGCCTGTGAATCAGAAGTAGCGGGTATCAGGGGCTGTGAAAGCGCCTTGCTGAGTACCAGCAAACTGGCAACTGGCTTAGAAGAAGTGTCGTCGGCAGCTTTGGACCTAGGTGGCCTGTCTCTGTCTTTATCTTTGCGTTTTTTCGGAATGTTGGTAGTCGGATGGCTGACCAAAGGCATATCAGGATAATTGAACCGAGCACCAAAATATTTAGAAGCGCAGATATACAGACGATGGATAGTTTGTGGTTTAAATAAGACACAAAACCGACAGCGAGGTACGTCGTGGTCTGGGCCTAGGCAAGGAATACAGTACGAATGAAAATCTTCGAGGTATTTGCTTTCCACAAGTAATGCAATTATTTACTTTTACTGACAAAGGTTAAGAGCAAGAAAAGGTTTCCCCAACGGGGTACTTAGCTTTTTAGTAGAAGACTTTGGTTCTGAAACTCGAAAATGAAAATTTCAGGAGTCGGCCGACCGGCACTTGCGAACTGCTTCTGCTTCAGGCACTGCGCGGCAAGAAAGACTGATGTAATGGTGTCGGCTGCATGTTTTATACCCCTGACGACCTGACATCATGGAAGAAGGGACAGCAACCGAAGCAGGACCCGAGACTTTGTTAATCAGGCCAACTGAGGGCAACCTGCCAGCAGATTACCCAAATGTAATGACTGCAACAGTGAAACACGAAGAACATGTACAGTTGTGTAAGTAAACTTACACTAACAACAAATATTAGAATAATCCCTGCTGTAGTAGCTTAGTCAGCTTCCAAAGCTTCAAGAAACCTTTTATGCACCCAAACTATCAGACAGCTCAAGCTCAGCAGACAAAAAAGAGAGTTGGGTGCCACGCTTTCCACAGTTTGCAAATCAACTGAGACAGGGAGGCTAAACCCTGAGAGAACTTTGCTAGGAAAAGAAAAATACATGACTAACACCATGGCAGAAATACACACAGACACACACACAGACACACACACAGACACACACACAGACACACACACAGACACACACACAGACACACACACAGACACACACACAGACACACACACAGACACACACACAGACACACACACAGACAGAAGAACAGGTTGAGGGAGAGAAGAGCTACTGCAGCAGTAACTGCTGCATTTGTTGTTGAAAGGGGATGCAAGCTAATCACAGCAGGGATGATTCCATTACTGGAAGATCGTATCTGCTGTAGACTGGTTCAGAGACCACTTATAAGGGATCAGTAATACTTGACTGAGCTGGTCTGCTAAAATGTTAGACTCTCCCAGAATGTGCACTGCTACCAGAAAGTGGTTGGTACATATTTCCCACTGCCAAACACTAATCACCTCTTGACATAGTGGATAGGACCTGATTCCTCCCTGTTTGTTGATGTACCACACAACTGACATGTCCATTTGGACTGCAAAAGTCCACAAAGGAAGAAAGCTGTTGAGTTCTTGAAATTCTAGAAGAACTGCACTCATCTATAGTACATGGATATGCAACTTGGTCTCCTGGGACGTCGTCGTGCCTTGGACTGTTCAACCCAGATAATATCCCCACCCTAGCTGGAAGGCATCCGTGGTCAATATGGTTTTGGGGATGGAAGCATGAATGGATGTTCTTGAGCAACGTTTGTGGAGTGAAGCCACCAAAGCAGAGATTCCTTGCACATTTGTGACAGCTTTATGGGAAGACTAAGAGGATTCTTGACTAATGACCACTGAACTAGTCCACTGTAATATCCTCATGTGGAAATGAGCCACGAGCAGGAGAGTTACTGTGGCTGCCATTGAACCCAATGCCCTGAGTAATAAACTGGCTGGGGGCTGAGGTATGGCTAGAATTTGTCTGATGTGACTTCTTAGATTTGTTACACTATTTGTCGTCGGGTAAGCACAGGATGTCCTTGCATTCAAACGAACCCCAATGAAATCTATGACCTGAACCAGATTCAACTGGGATTGCTGCATATTGACAGTTATCCCTAAAGCTGGGGCTAGCAGCAGTAAATAGTTTCTGGCTTGAATGAGTAGATGCCTGGCTGGAGCAGTCAGAAGCCAGTCATCCAGATACAGAAAAATCTGGTAGCTAAATAAACAGATAAACAGAAGCTAAAGAATTTTGAGATGTCTTGTGTCTCTAAAGAAGGGAGGTCATTAATTAACTTTTGCATATTTTCAAAGGAAGTCAGAACAAAATTAAGATATGCGAGCCTGACAAACTCACTATTCTGAAGTCTAAGGTGGAAGTAGTATAAACTTTCTTCCCCAACTTATCAAAGGTTTTTCCACCTTTGTCAGAAGGAATAGTGTAAGCTGAAAAAAGAAATATTTGGCAGAAGATGGTTTTGATACAGACATCAATGCAGGTATGACCTACGGTTTGAAAAAAGAAATTTATGAGTCTGAGAAACTTTACATATAATTCAGCAAACATTTTGTCAAAAGTGGCTGACTTGTCAGACAAACTGCTGGCTGCAAAGAAAGTATCCTTTGGATTTGGCAAAACAGAAGGAACAGCTACAGGCTGATGAAAATCAGCCTATAATAAGTCATAATATATTTGCCAGGATTCTAGTTTTTCTTTTTTGCTCCACTAAAATAACACTTTCATCCTGGCAATTGTATCAGGAAAGAAACATTCTTCAAGTGGAGCATTTTGAAGAAACACTTTCCTCGGCTAGATTTCCCCATTATTTGGAGTACGAATCTTGAGAAACAATCTAATTCTTGTCCCTCAGATTAAGAATCAGAAACTCAGAAAAAAATCTCTTCCTTTTTAAATTCAGGGAAGGCTCAGATTGTAATGATTGAAAGGCTAGAAATAAACGTTTAGCAAAACTCAGCCAATCTTCCCTGCTGACCTTATATGAAGCAGGGAAGTAAAACATCCAACTTTGTTTTTTCTTTTTCTCTGAAACATGCCCTCCTCCCCCGCCACAACTTTGTGAATGGCCCATTCACTGGGAGTCAAGCTCCTTAGAGCAGATTTGCAAAACAGCATTGTCCATTCCCCTCCTCTGATACTGACAAGTGTGCCTCTCCCTTGTTCAAAGATGACAGCTGAACAGAGACAGATGACATGCCTGCCTCTCAGTTCTTAATGGCTTCCTAATAGCTACATCAAAAGGACCAAGAGAAAACGATGAGTGGTCCAAGGTGCCTGAAATGGCCACAGCAGTCACTCATTGGCATCTGAGATGTAGAGGATGCCAGCTTCAAAAATGAAGACCACTTTACATTACAAAAAAAAAAAAAAAAAGTCTAACAAGCAGGTAGTGAAGCTGGGGTCTTACCTCCTGACTAAATAAATAATAAAATAAATAAATAAAAAATTTAAGGGAACATGTTTCAATGACAGCCACTAAAATGCTAGCCCAAGCCCCTAGCACAAAACTTTGACAGAAACATTATACTTTTCCACACATAATGGTACAATGGAATATTCCCCAACAGGGTACTTATCTCACCACCCTTGAAGCAGTTTTGGACAAAAGTCAAAAGTCAATCACTCAAAGTCCACAAGAAGAGCACATTTCAGCAGCAAAAAAGTTCTGAAGGTTTGGTGCCCAAGCCACAGACTTTATACTACTCTCCTTGTGTTCAGCAGTTAGGGCATGTGAAACATGGTCTAAGTCTTTGAAAGCTGTCCAGTTCTCATAACCTCCCTGGATACACTCCCCTCCCCATGTCATATCCTTAAGCAGGATATAACCCACATAGCTTTGACCAATGAAACAGTGATCTGATGATGAACATCTGGATTGCTGCATGGACGAATGGCAGGACACAGAACTTTAGTGAGAGAGAGAATGTCAGGGATAAAGTAAAATAAGCTTACAGTACAGCAAGAGTCATTTTTTGAACAAGCAACATTTAGTGTGCTCTGCCTGTTTCAGATGAGGGAAGAAAGAATAACAATCAACCAATTTTCTGATGGCACAGATAAGTGCAGCACTGCAGGCATGCAGAAAGAGTCTAACAAGGATTTGAAAGACTGCCAAAATGCACTGAGAAGTGACCATTAAGATTCAGTGCAAACCAAAAAAGTACTGCACTTGAGCTGAAGCAACTCTGGAGTAACACATCATCTGAAAAAGCTGAACTAATGGCAACACTGCAGAAAAAAGATGTCTGGCATGTTGACCATATTTGAAATTGTCAGAAAGGGCAGTGACAACAGTCTATAGAGCCAAAAGTGCATCTTTAGGGTGACAGACCACAAAAACAGAGTTAATGGACCCAAGCCTACGAGGGCATAGTAAGGCAACACCCTTGAGTGCTGTGTGGATTTCTGAAGACCAAAGAACAAGACAGACACCAGGGCTGCTTGCTTGAGTTAGGAGACCACAGGAGAAAAAACACAAGGAGGAAAGTACTGTTGTGTACACTTACCATAAATGTAGATGCTCGAGTGTATTCACTGTTGCAGTCATCACCTGTGGGTTACCCCTGCTGTGGTAGCCCTTGGCCGGCCCAAATACCAGAGTCAATGTTTTTCTGCATTGGCTCCTGTCGCATGCTGCCTGACGTCAGGTCGTTGTGCTATAAAGGAGAGCAGACAACACCATTACATCAGTTTTTCTTGCCCTAACCCATCAGAGGCCCAAGTAAATATGGTAAAGTGTTCCTGGGGGCTAAAAGGCACTTTTAGAAGCTTATGCCTCCCTAAAAAAAAGATACAAGGGGGAAGGAGGGTGGGAAACCAGGACTGCAACAGTGAATACACTCGAACATCTACATTTATGGTAAGTGTGCACAACTGTACTATATTCTTCGTGTTTCATTGTTGCAGTCATCACCTGTGGGAGGATTCCCAAAGCTGAGGATGGGGTGGTAGGCTTAAGTAAGATCCCTATGAATGAGTCAGCATACCCTGCAGAGGCAAACCCAGCCCTAGCCTTAGAAAATAGAGGTAGGTGGTAATGCTCGTTAAAGGTATGGACAGAAGTCCAGGTGGCAGCTTCCACGATGTCCCTGGTGGGAACTCCTCTGAAGAATGTTGTGGAAGTGGAGGCTGCCCTAGTGTAATGGGCTCTAATAGACTTGGGGGTGGGGGGTTCATGCAATATGTAGCAGAAATGCATACAGTGTGATATCCATTTGGAAATGGTTTGTTTGGAAATGGGTTTCCCCTCTGCCTCCGAGGCAAAGCTGACAAGTAGTTGGTCTGTTTTCCTGAAGGGTTTGGTATGGTCCAGATAGTATCTCAGCTGTCTGTGCATGTCTAGTGAGTGCAGAATTCCCTCCCCCTTGTTTTGAGGGTTAGAAAAGAAGGTGGGTAGATGTATGGCCTGATTGAAAGTTACATTAGATACCCACCTTGGGCATAAAGGAGGGGTTAGTCTTCAGGGAGACCCTGTCTGCATGGAAGATGACGATGGGCTCAATGGCCATCAGTGCCTGAAGTTCTGAAACTCTCCTGGCAGAGGCAATAGCGGGTAGAAAAGCAGTTTTCCATGAGAAGAATCTTAGTTCTGCTGAAGTAGCAGGTTCGAAGGGTGGTAAAGTAAGTTTTTCCAAAACATATTTCAGGTCCCAGGCTGGAGTGGGTGGCCTTCTCAGAGGTCTGATATTAGAAGCCCTCTGAGGAATTGTTTACTCAAAGGATGGGAGAATAGGGGCTGTTCTGTATCAAAATGAGTTGAGATGGCTGAGGCGTGGATTTTAATAGAGGAGAAGGAGAGAACACTATTAAGTAGGTCTGCTAGTAGTCCAGGATAAGATGGATGGAAGGTTGTGAGGTACTGCCCCCTCTGGACTGGCTCCAGAAGCATAACCTTTTCCATTTTCCTGCACAAGACTTTCTGGTACTGGGCCTTCTGGCCTCTATGATAAGGTCTAGGATCGGTTTGCTTAACTGCGGCCCCTTGTTTGCCTTTAGAGTATTAGCCATGCTGATAGCTTGACAGTCTGCAAGTCTGGGTGCAGCATCCCCCCCCCCAATCTGAGTTAAGATGTCTGAGGTCAGGGGAAGCTGCCTGGGAGGCTGTAAGGTCAGGCTGAGGAGTAAGGGGTACCAATGTTGTCTGGTCCAATCTGGAACAAAGAGGACGGTTTTCGGTCTCTCCTCCCTTATTTAGATCACTACCTTTAGAAAAAGAGGCAGAGGAGGGAATGCATACACAGTGTTCCAGGGGAAGGTCAATGCATCCACCTTCCACGCAAGGTGTTGATAACTCCCTGGTACAGAATTATTTTAGCTGATGGTTGAGGTGTGAAGCAAAGAGATCCACCTCTGGAGTCCCCCACTCCTGAGTGATCTGTAAAAAGATTTTTCTGTAGATCTGCCATTCGTGGGGGTCCAGTAGTTTCTGCTTAATTGGTCTGCCAGGGTGTTGTTGACCCCTGGTAGGTATTGGGCTATCAGGTGTAGTCCCAAGGAAGAGGCTGTCAGCCATAGATTCATGGCTAGCCTGCACAGAGGGTAAGACCGAGTCCCTCCCTGTTTGTTGATGTACCACATTACTGTGGTGGTGCCTGTTTTGATAAGAACCCCTGGCTTGAGATAGGTTTTAAAGGAAGTCAGAGCCTTTTGTACTGCCATCATTTCCTTCAGGTTGATGTGTAAGGGAAGGTGCTGTGCATCCCAAAGACCTTGGGTGCACTTGCCTTCTAGGTGAGCGCCCAAAGCTGTGTCTGAGGAGTCAGTGGTAATGGTCTGCCCGGTTGGGCGAAGGGTGAAGGAAAGACCCTTGTTCTGAGCAGAGGCCTCTGCCTACCAGAGAAACTTGGCCTTTATACAGGGGATCAGAAGGAGAGAGGTCTCTAGAGGCTGAGAGTGCTGACACCAAAGGTTCTTTAGGTACCACTGAAGTTTTCTCATGTAAAGCCTGGCCAGAGGAATTAGAAGGATGCAAGATGCCATGTACCCCAAGGCTTGGAGGAACTTCTGGCAGTGAGGTGAGTTCTGGAAGCCAGCTGGGTGAAAGAGAGGCAAGAAGCTCTGCTTTTCTGGGGATACGAAGGCCATTTGGCATGCTGTATCCAGCAGTGCTCCCAAGAAAATGATCTTCCTGGAGGGTGTATGCTTTGATTTCTTCTCATTGATGGTGTACCCTTAAGGAGGTTTGGAGGGTTTTGACAAAGAGGAGGTCCTTGAGGAACTTTTCTTTGCAGTCTGCGTGAATGAGGCAGTCGTCCAGATAAGGGTAAATTTGTATACTTTTCTGCCTGCAGAAGGCTATGACCGGGGCTAAGCATTTGGTGAATACTCTGGGAGCAGTAGATAAGGCAAATGGTAGTGCAGAGAACTGAAAGTATTGCGAGCCTGCTCTGAAGCAAAGGAATTTCCTGCAGGATTCCCTTGTGGGGATGTGGAGGTACGCATCTTTTAGATCTAGAGATACTAACCAGGCATTTTTTGTCAGCATAGGCAGTAGCTGCTATAAGGTTAGCATTCTGAATTTGGGGACAACCAGGAAGGTGTTCAGAAAGGATAGATCCAGGATGGGGCACCAACTGCCCTCTTTTCTGGGAACCAGGAATAGTCTGGAATAAAAGCCTTTGCCTGTTTGATCTGAGGGGACAGGTTCTACTGCCCTTTGGGATATGAGAGTTTGGACTTATTTCAATGCTTCTGCCCACTGATTTGGAGGTACGTCTGGGTACCCTTTTAGAATTGGGAATTCATTGAAGGAGAATTTGTACCCCTGAAAAATGATCTTTAAGACCCATTGGTCCTTTGTTAGAGAGAGCCAATTTTCTTTGCAAAGAGGGAGCCTTCCTCCTAGTTTGTGGTGTGCAGAAAGAGGGCAGAGGGGGGAAGAGAGTGTCACTGAGAATGTTTGCCATAGAGGGATGGCTTAGAACTCCCTGCCTTTTTACTGGCAGTGGTCCACTGTTTGGTTCTCTGCTGTCCCTGGGGTGGGAATCTTTATGGTCTGTCCCGGCGGGGCTTACCTTGCCCCTGTCTCATAGGTGCAGGAAAGGATCAGTATTTTGAGGGAAACTTCCTGCTGAACCTAGGAAGTTGTACATAAAGGAAATATTTTACTGTTTGCATAGATTTTGCTTTGATTTCCATCTTTTTAAGCACATCTTCTGCTTTTTCTCCACACAAGCAGTCCTTATCCAAGGGTACATCAAGTAATTCAGATTTGACATGATCAGGGAGAGGTTCTTCCTTCAACCATGCAAGTCTCCTAATGACAGATCCTGACACTGCTGCCCTGCTAGAACCTTCTAGGGCGTCATATCCACAGTGTAATAAATGTTTAGCCACAAGTAGAGTGCAGAACATCTGCTAACTCTTTTGAATTGGCACAGTCAGGAAAGGTAGAAATTTTTTGTTTTAACAGTTGCAAAGTGTATTGTTGACATTTTAACATGGGGAACTGAGAGTTGAGAGCTCTAATAACCAAGGTAGCAGAGGTGTATACTTCTTTACCCCATCTGTCCAGAGCTCTGAAGCTCTTGTCAGAAGGAGTAGGATTCTTTGTAGAACTAGCCTTAGCTCCTTTTGGTCCCTGTGTAATGACCTATAGGCCTGCAGCAGCATTTCTGTACAGGTATTTCTGAGAATCTGGTACTCTGTAATACCAGTTAGGTTTTCTGGAAGAAGGTGGGAGGGTGTCAGGAGTTAAACTGGATACCTGGAAGACATCATCAACCACCTCTAAAACAGGAGGGATCACCAAGGGTCTGTGCTGGGGCAGGTCTAGAAACTCTGTAAGTCTTTTCTTAGACTGAGGGAAGTCCTGGGATTCCCAGTAGAAATGTTCCCTGAGGGTGTGAAGGGTTTCCCCAAAGGAAAGATCTTCTGGTGGGGAGGCAGAGGGAATGGATTCCTCTACATCCAAATCCTCATAAGCAGTCAGAGGTTGCTGTTTCTCTTCAAACTCTGAATAATCAGATTCCTCAGAATCCTGTTCTGTGAGTATATCAGGAGAAAGGTCTCTCTTCCTTTTAGAAGTTGTGGTCTGACTACCCCTGATAAGGGAAATATGATCCTATGCCATTTTAAGCATTTGGGTTTGAGGAGGAGGAGCAAGAGTAACATGGTGGCTAGAGGTAGTTTTCCTGGGAATGTCAGTCAGAAAAAGAAGACGTCAGTTTTTGCCTGCAATCGGTAGTGCGAAAGGCCGCCTCAGAAGCCGGTGCCTGTGTTGCAGCTCCGGACCCAACCGAAGCAGAGACAACCAAAGGCTCAGAAGACTTTCTGCGGCATACTGGCATCTGAAAGGGTCTCTGTATAAATCTGCGAAGGTATCAAATTGGGCATGAGGGGCTGCGCAAGCACCTCCCTGAATTCCGGAGAACTGACAACCTACTTAGTGGTAGCGTTGTTGGAAAGCTTGCCCTTTGTCTACGGAAGGTTGGCTGACTGAAGCCATCTCAGAATGCAAAGACTGAAGATGAAAATCCCTGGCTACAATAAGAGCTCTACAATGACTGAGCCTCGCATTAAAGAGGGCACAGAACCAGCAACAGCGGACGTCGTAATCTGGGCCTAAACAAGTGATGCAGTATGAGTAGAAGTCTCGGTGTGGTATTTGCTTTCCACAGGTGAGACAACTGTTAACTTTTTCGGACATTGGTTAGTGCAAGACAAAAAGGATCTCCAACAGGGTACTTAGCTTTAGAAGTTTTCAGCTGTAAATCAAAATTCTGGTAGCTACCGACCGGCACACTTGCGAAGTGCTTCTGCTACGGGCTCCACGGCAAGAAAGACTGACATAATGGTGTTGGCTGCTCTCCTTTATAGCACTGATGACCTGACGTCAGGCAGCATGCGACAGGAGCCGATGCAGAAAAACACTGACTCTGGTATTCGGGTGGGCCAAGGGCTACCACAGCAGGGATAACCCACAGGTGATGACTGCAACAGTGAAACACGAAGAACATCTGTGAAAAAAATGAAAAACGGTATGACCACAGACTACAGAATCTACAGCTCTCCTTTACTTGAGAAAAAAGACAGAGCATGGACATATGGTGCACATGATGACAAAAAGTTGGGTAGTGACTGTCCTGGACATGAAAATACAAGAGAGGAAGGAGGCAGCAGTAAAGTACAGTTTTGTACCTACCATAAATGTAGATGTCCGAACTGGATAGCATCTGCAGTCATAACAACTGGGTTGTCCTGTCGTCAGGCAGCCCTTCAGTCGGCCGGATTCCAAAGTCCGGGTCCGGCTTCGGCTGATGTCGCACTTCACCCGACGTCATCTCTGTTGGTCTTCGGGTATAAAAGCATCAGCCGACGCCATTTTCCTCAGTGTTTCTTGCCCCAGATGCCAGTAGCCCTCTTGAAGGCTAAAATTTGGATAGATGCCAATGTTTCCAAAAAGATAGAGGTAAACACAAAAATAAGCATGTATGTACATATATACAAACAAATACACCATAAAAGACTCCCCCCCCACCAGCTAGCTATTAGGAGGGTAAACACCCTAGGAGTACCACAGAGGGAAGGAGGGAGGGTAATCCTGACTGCAGATGCTATCCAGTTCGGACATCTACATTTATGGTAGGTACAAAACTGTACTATGTCCTTCATGGATGCATCTGCAGTCATAACAACTGGGTAGAATACCATAGCCAACTAGGGAGGAGGATAAAAGTAGATTATGGTGTGTTTAGGATCCCTTGCAGTACAGCAGTGGCAAACCCTGCTCGGGATCTGGAATATAGAGGCAAATTATAATGCTTGGCAAATGTATGCACGGAGGTCCAAGTAGCCGCCTCAATAATGTCTTTGGTTGCCACTCCTCGTAAGAAGGCTGTGGTAGTGGCTGTTGCCCTTGTAGAATGAGGTCTTATGTTCTGTGGAATTGGTTTTCCATGGAAGGAGTAACAGAATCGTATGCAATTTCCTATCCATTTGGAGATTGTCTGTTTGGAAATAGCTTTTCCTTCCCTTCCTGTTGCATAGGCTACAAAAAGTTGGTCAGTCTTTCTGCTATTTTTGTTCTGTCCAAGTAGTAGCGTAGCTGTCTATGTACATCCAAGGTATGCAGTATTCTTTCCCTCTGTTTTGTGGGTTGGGAAAGAAGGTAGGTAGGTGGATTGCCTGGTTTAAAGACACTCTGGATACCACCTTAGGCATAAATGTAGGATTGGTCCTCATGGACACTATCTTGGTGGAAGATTAGGAAGGGTTGCACTGCCATTAAGGCCTGTAGTTCTGAAACCCTCCTTGCTGAAGTAATTGCCAGTATGAAAGCAGTTTTCCATGACAGGTGTTGTAGGTCTGCTGTTGCTGCTGGTTCAAAGGGTGATAGTGTCAACTTTTCTAGCACAAAGTTTAAGTCCCAAGCTGGTAATGGTGGTTTCCTTGGAGGTTTTACATTCTTGATTCCTCTGAGGAACTGCCTGAGCAAAGGGTGCGAAAAACAGGTGGATCAAAGCTGTATTCTGCTGAAATAGCTGATGCATGTATCTTGATGGAGGAGTAGGACAGGCCTGAATGAAGAAGTTCGCCAGATACTCCAGAATGTTAGGCATATCTATGTTTGACACATCTTTTCCTCTTTCCGTACTCCAAATGACAAACCTTTTCCATTTTCCAGCATAGTTCCTTCTTGTTGAAGGTCTGCGTGCTTCAAGAATAATGTCTTTCACTCTTTGGGAAAGTTCTGGATTAGCTGCTGCTATGTGATGTTCCATGCAGTCAGTTGCAACGCTTTTAGGTTTGGATGTATGATGCTGTAGTTGTTCTGAGTTAACATCAAAGGCATCAGGGTATTGGCCACATATTGTTCGAGACATGCTCCTCAGCAGTGGGTACCAGTGTTGTCTTGGCCAGTTTGGAGCTATCAGGATTATCCTTGGACGTTCTTCCTTGATTTTTAGTAGTACTTTGTGTATCAAGGGAAGAGGTGGGAATGCATATGCTGTTAGGCCTTTCCAGCTGAAGGAGAGCGAATCCACTTTCCATGCTAGTGGGTGGAATGTCCTTGTGCAGAATTTTTGAGCTGGTGATTGAGAGGTGATGCGAATAGATCTATCTGAGGCATTCCCATTTCTTTGAGATGGTCTTGAAGATGTCCGGTGCAGCTTCCATTCGTGGCATCCGATGTGGTTCTGCTTAATATGTCTGCTAGAGTATTTTCTTTTCCCGGTACAAATATTGCCTGTAACTGGATGTTGTAGCTGAGTGCCAGGGTCCACAGCTCCAAAGTCATTTTGCATAGGGGGTATGAATGAGTGCCTCCCTGTTTGTTGATGTACCACATGACTGTGGTGTTGTCTGTCCTTATCATCAACTGGCCCTCTTGGAGAAATGGTTTGAACTTTTGGATTGCCAGTTTTACTGCCAGCATTTCTTTTAGGTTGATGTGCAGGTGAAGTTGATCCTGTGTCCACAATCCTTGCACGCATTTGTCCAGCATGTGGGCCCCCCCATCCTAGGTCTGAAGCGTCTGTTGTGATGGTCTGGCTTGCTTGACATCTGCGAAAGGGTAGGCCTGGGTTTGACTGACATGCCTGAGCCCACCATAGGAACTCCTGTTTTAAGCATGGAATTAGTGGGATTTCTGTTTCTAGGCTGTGTCTGTGTTGGGACCATAAATTCTTTAGGTACCACTGTAGTTTTCTCATATGTAGTCTGGCAAATGGGACCAAGATTATGCATGATGCCATGAAGCCCAAGGCCTGCAGTACTTTTCTTGCTGTTAACTTGTTCAGTTTTGTTAGTGCCAAGAAGTAAAGAGGGAGTTCTTTTTGTTTTTCTGTGGTCAGGAATGCCATTTGTTTTACTGTGTAAAATTCAGCCCAAGAATGTCCTTGTTTGGGATGGTATCAGCCTTGACTTTTGTAAATTGACTGTGTATCCCAGTGCTTGTAGCAAGTAAATGACCCTTTGTAAATCTGTTGTCAGCTTGCTTTTGTTGTCCCCTTGTAGCAGGCAGTCGTCCAGGTATGGGTAAATTTGAATTCCCTGTAGTCTGCAATGGGCGATTACTGATGCCAGGCATTTTGTGAATACTCTGGGCGCAGTAGACAAGCCAAAGGGCAATGCTGAGAATTGATAGTGCTCTGATCCTGCAAGAAATCTGAGGTATCTTCTGCAGATTGGTCGAATGGGGACGTGCAGGTATGCCTCCTTGAGATCTAGAGTTACCAGCCAAGACTCCTTGCCCAGCATGGGAAGAAGTTGCTGTAGGGTCAGCATTTTGAATTTTGGGACAATGATGTATGTATTTAAGGTGGACAGGTCGAGAAGTGGTCTCCAACTTTTTTCCTTTCTTGGGACTAGGAATAGTCTGGAGTAGAACCCCTTTCCTTGCTCTGCTGTTGGCACTCTTTCCACAGCTCTCATGTTTGCTAACTCCATTACCTGTTGTAGTGCCTCTGTTTTTTGATTTGGAGGTAGATTTGGCATTCCTCTTTTGACTGGTAAAGTGTGGAAGTGAAACCGGTAACCTTGATCTATGGTTTGTAAAATCCACTTGTCTTTTGTTATGTAGTGCCAGTTCTTTGAAAATAAGGTTAACTTTCCGCCTAGAGGAGCTGCTATTTGTTCCCTGGTAGGCGGATTTAGGGTTAAGTCACTGTGGTTGTGCTGATGTAGTGGCAGTGGTTGTGTCTGTGCCTCTGTTGTTACCTTGCCACTGTCGCCCTCTGTAGGCACCTCCTCTGGATTGGTTTCTGCCTCTGGAACGTCTATTCCTGCCCCTTTGAAATTTTGTGGAGTCAGGAAAGGACCAATTTTGGCAGGCCAGTTCCTGCTAAACCTTGGGGTTGAACCTGCAAGAAATCTTTAACCGCTTGAACAGATTTTGCCTTTTCTTCCATTTTCTTCATAACCTGCTGGGCAGGTGTACCAAACAAACTTGTCTTATCCATAGGAGCATCTAGCAACTTAGCTTTAACATGATCCGGTAAAGCTTGCTCCTTTAGCCATGCATGCCTTCTTATCACTGTGCCAGTCATGGCTGATCTAAATGAAGCCTCCAGTGCATCCTAGCCACATTTTAAGGAATGGTTGCTAACCTGTTGTATGTTATTTACCATTTCTAATACATATTTCTTATCAAGAGATTCATCAGTGGTTAGTTTTTTAGTTAACTGATCAAGCATAAACTCTTGGTATTGTATCATGTGAAACTGACAGTTTAAAGCTCTAGCTGAGAGAGTAGCTGAAGTGTAGACCTTTTTACCCCATCTGTCTAATGACCTTGCTTCCCTTTCAGAAGGAATAGGTTTTTAGCTATGGTCGCGGCTACTGCCTTGGGACCCTGGGATATAGTTTTGGGGTCTGCAAGTGGGGCCTTGTAAAGGTGGTGATGAGTATCTGGCACCCTGTAAAATCTGTCTGGTTTGGCAGGGGCTGGGGGTAAAGAATCTGGAGCGGAGCAGACATCATTGAAAGCATCATCCACCACAGAGAGAACAGGAGGTATAGCTAAGGGCCTGTGCTGTGGGAGGTGCAGAAAGGTCCTAAGTCTTTTTCTGGAGTCTGAAAAATCCTGTTGCTGCCATTGGAACTGCTCTCATGGCATGTAAGGTTTCCCCAAAGGAGAATTCTTCTGGTGGGGAAGCAGCTGGAATGGATTCTTCAGCATCAGAATCCTCAAAATTGGAGAAAGGAACCTCTGGCTTGTCAGTTATGTCTGATTCATCAGCAGAATCATCAGAGGACACTGGCTCAGGGGGCTCTGCCCTAGGTCTCTTCTCTGGGGGCTGAGAGGCCCTGTCTGGGTGAGATTGAGATCCTCTAATTAATGAGATTAAATCTTCTGCCAAAGTAAGCATTTGAGAACTAGAAGAGGGCCTGGTTGTGGGGGGGTTTAACAGGCACTGTTTTAGTAGTCTTGGCTGCTTTAGCCCTGGCGAAGGCCTTAATGGACATGGCTGCTGGAGGCCTAGCAGCACCCCGTGCTGGGGTAGAGACATCCAAGGGAATGGTGTCTGATAAGTCAGTGGCAACCACCGTAGTGGATAAAATTTCTGAGGCCGATTCAAGAGTGGTAGCAGGGGCCTCAGTTGTAGAGATAGGTTCAGCTGTACTTTGATCAGTTTTCTCGGTTTCGCCGAAACCGAGACACTCATGTTTGCTTAAGCATGGTCTCGGCAGAAACGGCGGACCGCGAGTCTTGGTCTTTTTCTTTGCGTTTTGGCAGATTGGGTAGTCGGCGGATCCGACGGCATAATATACGCAAAATCAGAACCGAAAAACTGTTCTGCAAACTCCGACCGACGCCTAAGCGTTCGTCGGTTGAAAGAAGCACAGGCGAACAGGCTGCTACGTCGTGGGCTGGGCCTAAACAAGGCAGACAATAAGAGTGGAAATCTTTATGAGGTATTTGTTTCCCACAGGTTAAACAATTATTAACTTTTCTGACATCGGCTGAGGCAAGAAAGAGTCCCCAACGGGGTACTTAGCTTTATAAGTCTTCGAAGTAGTATTCGGTAGAAGTAATCTCTGGATCCGACCGACCGGCACTTGCGAACAGCTTCTGCTTCGGGCGCCACGCGGCAAGAAAGACTGAGGAAAATGGCGTCGGCTGATGCTTTTATACCCGAAGACCAACAGAGATGACGTCGGGTGAAGTGCGACATCAGCCGAAGCCGGACCCGGACTTTGGAATCCGGCCGACTGAAGGGCTGCCTGACGACAGGACAACCCAGTTGTTATGACTGCAGATGCATCCATGAAGGACATCAGCAGATTTTCAAGCATCAAATACTCCCCCGATCTGTGAAAGTAATTCTTCAGATAGTGACCCATGACCCATGAAATGGAATCCTGAATAGGTGGCAGAGAAAACAAATGCAATAATACATTTAAAATGGCATGAAAGAGATGTAGAAGGGGCAAAGAACAACACAAAGATAAACAAATTGGTAACATGGAAATTCACAAAAAGATCAAATGTTATACATTTACTGCTTTCTTCCTGCTCTGTAGCAAATAAAGTATAAAACAGTACTACTGTAGACAACCCTAAGGTGAAAATAAGCCTAGGCAGCACACTGGAATGTCTTGGAGCAACTGTAATGCAACAAGTCAACTTGTATTTTTGTTCTTATTTCTGTTGATGAATTTTACAGTCTCCAACAGGAAGAGGACACAACATAGAGATCTGCAGCACCTTTCAGAATTTTACTTGGCAGTTCTGTTAAAAAAATGGTAGGTTTTGGAGTCCGGACTCAAGTCATGCAGTGCAGATGGTTTAATCAGCAATAAATCAGGATTAACAGTTGTGTAGTTAGCTGGCATGTGATGGCATCAACACTAAAGGAAGTTTAAATTTGTTAAATGAATAACTAAAAAGCAGATATTCTCTGAAAAGATACAATAACAGTGCATTTCAAATTTAAAGACTCAACTGGAGTGATTGTTCTCTACCTGCTTTGCACATTTACATGAAACCCACCAAGAAAGACTGCTACAAATTCAACTAAAAGGAGATGCTGAAAACACCACTCATAGAAATGCGCTGTTAAAAGGCTACAAGTATTCTGTTCTACATTCTGGCACCATAAACAAAATGGAAAGTACAGTTGTGTACACTTACCATAAATGTAGATGTTAAGAGTGTATTCCCTGTTGCAGTCAGCAGTCATCACTTTTGGGTTATCTGCTTGCAGTAGCCCTCAGTCAGCCTGATTAACTAAGTCTTCGGTCCTGCGTCGGTTGCTTGTCCCTTCTTCCATGACATCAGGTCGTCAGGGGTATAAAACATGCAGCAGACACCATTACATCAGTTTTTCTTGCCCCAGATGTCAGGTACCCCCTTAATGGGAAGCAATTAAATCTATAAATATACAAGGTTATACCTCCAACAAAAAAGCAAATACGTCAAAAAGCTTTTGAAGATAATAAAGGAAAGAAGAGGTATATCCAAAAAAGAAAAAGAAGGGGGCTGGAGGGAGGGTAACCAGGACTGCAACAGTGAATACACTCGAACATCTACATTTATGGTAAGTGTACATAACTGTACTATGTTCTTCGTGTTTCACTGTTGCAGTCATCACTTTTGGGTAGATTCCCAAAGCTAAGGATGGGAGGAGGAATTTAAATAGAATTAGGACCAGATAAAAGACCCTGCAAGACTGCAGTGGCCAAAACCAGCTCTGGATTTAGAGAAAATTGGCAGATGGTAATGCTTGGCGAAAGTATGTACAGAACTCCAAGTAACAGCTTCTAGGATGTCCCTGGTAGGGACGCCTCTGAGAAAGGCTGTAGAGGTAGACGCAGCCCTGGTAGAGTGGGGTTTGATCCCCTGTGGGATAGGTTTTCCATGGTGTTTGTAGCAAAAAAGAATGCAATGGCCTATCCATTTGGAAATGGTTTGCTTTGAAACAGCCTTCCCCTGTGCCCCTGCAGCAAATGCCACCAGCAGTTGATCGGATTTCCTTTGAGGTTTAGTTCTGTTCAAGTAGAATCTAAGTTGTCTGTGCACATCTAAGGAGTGCAGAAGCCATTCCCCTTTGTTCTGTGGATTAGAAAAGAAGGTTGGCAAATGTATGGACTTGATTAAGGGCCACACTGGATACCACCTTGGGCATGAAGGAGGGATTGGTCCTGAGGGACACCCTGTCCGCATGAAAGATGATGAAAGGCTCCACTACCATGAGGGCCTGTAATTCAGATACCCTTCTTGCTAAAGTGATTGCTAAAAGGAAAGCTGTTTTCCAAGAAAGGAATTTTAAGTCCGTAGTGGCAGCTGGCTCGAAAGGAGGAAGGGTGAGTTTTTCCAATACAAAGTTGAGGTCCCTGACTGGAATTGCAGCTCTCCTGGGTGGTCGTACATTTTTGGCCCCTCTGAGGAACTGCTTAAGCAGTCGATGAGAGAAGAGGGTGGTTCTTTGTTATAATGAGCTGAGATGGCTGAGGCATGAATTTTGATGGAGGAGAAAGACAGGCCCTTATGAAGCATCTCAGTTAAGTATTGTAAGATCTGAGGTAAACTGGGCACTGTTGTGTTCATCCCTTGAGATTGGTTCCAGGCACAGAATCTTTTCCATTTTCTGGTGTAAGACTTTCTGGTACAAGGCCTCCTTACCTCTAAAATGATATCCATCACTGGTTTACTGAGGGATGGTAAAGGAGAAATTATGTAATTAGCCAAGTTGCTAGATTCAGTGTTTGAAGTTGAGGATACAGAATTTGGTTCTCCTGCTGAGACAATAGAGTAGGAGTCGAGGCAGGTGCTATGGGGCCCACAGTGACACATTGCGCAAGAGGGGGTACCCAGTGTTGGCGTGGCCAGTCTGGTGCAATCAAAATCGTCCTTGGTTTGTCTTGTTTGATCTTTAGTTTTACTTTGGAGAGCAGAGGCAGAGGAAGAAAGGCATAAACTGATAGGCTTTTCCAACTGAAGGACAGAGCATCCACTTTCCAAGCTCGTTTGTGGGGGGTCCTTGTGCAGAATTTGTCCAACTGATAGTTTTGGGGGGAGGCAAACAGGTCTATATCTGGGCTCTCCCATTTGCTAGTCAACATGTTGAAAATCCTTGTTTCCAGTTTCCACTTGTGTGGGTCCATGAGGTTTCTGCTTAGTTCGTCTACCAATGCATTTAGTTTTCCTGGCAGGAATTGAGCTTGTAAATGTACCTGATAACTCAGGGTTGTGTTCCACAATGCCATGGCTAGTCTGCAGAGGGGGTACGAATGTGTACCCCTGTGCTTGTTTATGTACCACACAACAGTGGTGTTGTCCATCTTTATCATTAATTGTCCTGGAAGAATGTGGTCCTTGAAGGCTGTCAGAGCATTCTGTACAGCTAGCATTTCTTTTTGATTGATATGCAGGGTGCATTTGAATTGGGTTCCATTTGCCCTGAATACACTTCCCTGCCAGATTGGCCCCCCATGCATAGTCTGATGCGTCTGTTAACGTTTGCGTGGCAGGGGGTAGTGTGAATGATAGTCCCTTGTTTTGGTGGTAGGCCTCCACCCACCAAAGGAACTCTAGGCATAGGCAAGGTATGACGGGAATCATTGCCTCTAGATCCTGTGAATGTTGACACCATAGGCTTTTGAGATACCATTGCAGTTTCCTCATATGCAGCCTTGCATATGGAATTTGAAGAATGCAGGAGGCCATGAACCCCAAGGCTTGCAGTATTTGCCTTGCAGATAACTGGGATTTTGTGGCCACTTGTTTGAAGTAGGTTGTCAAATGAATCAGTTTCTCTGGCGTGAGGAAAGCCATCTGGGAAGTTGTATTCACGCTTGCTCCCAGGAATATTATTTGTTGACAGGGTACCAGTTGTGATTTCTTTTCATTTATGGTGTACCCCAGACAAGTCAGTACCCTTTGAACAAAGGCCAGATGACTCAAAAATATGTCTAATTCAGGCAGAAAGCCAGGACAATCATCCAGATACGGGTATATTTGAATATTTCTTTGCCTGCAGAATGCAATGACTGGAGCTAGGCACTTTGTGAAGACCCTGGGAGCAGTAGATAAGCCAAAGGGCAGTGCAGAGAACTGGCAATGCAAATAGCCTGCTTTGAAGCGGAGGTATCTTCTGCAAGATTCCCTGATTGGGATATGCAGGTAAGCCTCTTTTAAGTCTAGAGTTACCAACCAGGCATCCTTGCCTAGCATAGGTAGTAACTGTTGCAGAGTCAGCATCTTGAATTTTGGAATGGCCAGAAATGTATACAGAATGGGTAAGTCCAGAATTGCACGCCATGATTTGTCTTTTCCGGGTACCAGGAAAAGTCTTGAATAAAAACCTTGTCCCTTTTCCTTTTCTGGTACTGGTTGAATAGCCCCCATATTCATGAGGGACATAACTTGTTTCTGGGCCTCTGCCCACTGATTTGGAGGCAGATCTGGCCATCTGTTTGGGAATGGCAATGTGTGGAAATGAAATCTGCATCCCTGGGATACTATATTTAAAACCCACTTGTCCTGGGTAATCAGTTGCCAGTTTTGTGCACGAAGTGCCAGTTTTCCCCCCAAAGGGGCGGCCAAAAGATAAATGTTTGGTGATGGCAGTGGAAAGTCATTGAGACTGTTTACCATAGGAAGGTGCCTTACTACTTCCAGATTTGGAGGTGGAGGCACCCCATTGCTTTGTTCTGTAAGATCCTTATGACTGAAACCTGGAGCCTTTGGAATGTCTGGGTTTCACCTGAACATCTCTGGTGGGTACTGGAAAGGACCAGATCTTACTAGGCCAGTGCCTGCTGAACCTGGGTGGCAGCACTTGTAGGAAATCTTTTACAGTTTGCATAGATTTAGCTTTATCTTCCATCTTTTTCAAAACTTCTTCTGCCTTATAACCAAATAGACTGTCCTGCTGTAAAGGAGCATCTAACAATTTTGCTTTAACATGGTCAGGCAGATTTTGCTCCTTGAGCCAAGCATGCCTTCTTATCACAGATCCAGTTGCAGCCGCCCTGCAAGAGGCCTCCAAGGAATCAAAACCACATTGCAAAGTATGTTTTCCAACTTGTTCATCTGAATGCAATAACTCCTGCAACTCTATTTTCCACACAGTCAGAAATCATCATAATTTTCTGTTTAAGTAAGCCCATGACATGTTATTGATACTTAAGCATATGAAATTTACAGTTTAAAGCCCTGATTGCCAAGGTTGCAGACGTGTAAACCTTCTTACCCATCTATCCAGTGCCCTGGAATCTCTATCAGAAGGCATAGGAGTTTTAGCAGTAGAAGCCTTTACACCCTTGGGACCCTGAGAAATGGTTTCAGGGTCAGCAGTAGGGTTTTTAAAAAGGAATTTGTGGGAGTCAGGAATCCTGTAATTTCTGTCTGGCTTACTAGGAGCCAGAGACAGGGAATCAGGAGTCATACTGGATTCTGAGAAAACATCAACAATGTCTAGAACAGGAGGTATTAGCCAAAGGCCTATGCCGAGGAAGAAGGAGGAAATCCCTAAGTCTCTTTTTAGATTCTGAGAAATCCTGACTCTCCCAGTGAAAGTGTTCCCTTAAGGTATGCAAAGTTTCTCCAAAAGAAAAATCCTCAGGAGGAGAAGCAGAAGAGATGAAATCTTCTGCATCAGAGTCCTTTATAAGTGGGAATAGACAATTCCTGATCAGAAGAAATAGAAACCTGATCTGACTATTCATAGTCAGTGCCTTGCCTAGGCCTCTTAGCAGGAGGGGGATGGTTACCCCTGATCAAGGTAATTAAATCCTCAGCCATTTTGATCATTTGTTTTTTAGGCATTGGGGCCTGTACACGTGGCCCAAGCGTCATTTTTTTAGACACAGAAGTAGATTTTGGCCTTAGTTTGGAAGATGGCGTCGGTGTAATATACAAATCTTTAGGCCTGAAAACACCCTCAGAAGCCTGTGCCTGCTCAGCGGCTCCGGACCCATCTAAGGTAGAGACATCCGCGGGTTCAATACTTAAAGTATCTCACTGCATACCGGACTACGAATGGGTCTCAGTAGAGGCCTGCGAATCAAAAGTAGCTGGTATCAGGGGCTGCGGAAGCGCCTCACCAAGTACCGGCGAACCAGCGAATGGCTTAGGAGAAGCTTCGTCGTCAGTTTTGGACCTCGACGGTCTGTCTCTGTCTTTTTCTTTGCGTTTTTTAGGTATTCCGGTAATTGGATTGCTAACCAACGACATTTCTGGACAGTTAAATCTGGAGCTAAAATATTTAAAAGCAAAAATATACCGACGTTTAATAGTGCGTTGATTAAATTTAGCACAAAACCGACAGCAAGGCACGTTATGGTCAGGGCCTAGACAAGGAATACAGTACAAATGAAAATCCTTATGAGGTATTTGCTTCCCAGAAGTAATACAATTATTAACTTTTACTGACATCGGTAAGGAGCAAGAAAAAGTTTCCCCAATGGGGTACTTAGCTTTTAGTAGAAGACTTCAGTTCTGAAACTCAAACAAAAATTTCAGGAGTTGGCCGACAGGCACTTGCGAACTGCTTCTGCTTCGGGCACTGCGCGGCAAGAAAGACTGATGTAATGGCGTCGGCTGCATGTTTTATACCCCTGACGACCTGACGTCATGGAAGAAGGGACACCAACTGACACAGGACCCAAGACTTTGTTAATCAGGCCGATTGAGGGCAACCTGCCAGGAGATTACCCCAAATGTAATGACTGCAACAGTGAAACACGAAGAACATCCCATATACAAAACTAAAACACATACCAGGAAACATTCTGTGTTTTTTTTGTACATGTTAAAAGAGACTCACCCAAATTTTCTTTTTCTTTGAAGGTTTTGTTGGGTAATTTGGTCCCAGGCACTCCGGGTGATAACTGTTTCGGCACTTGTTACATTCTAATAGCTGCTGAGAAAGAGGCAAAACATAAAAAATAACTAATTTATAATCTGATTATATCTTCATGGAATGGCAAATAAAGTGATAATATACATGTTGGTTAAATTAAGAGCACAATTAAATTCCCTAAATTAAGAGCACAATTAAATTCCCTTTACAACTGCATGTCACGAAGATGAAATAGTGACTTTCTATTCAAATTGCAGAAACTGTTAAAAGAAAACACAAAAACAACAGTACTCGTTATGGGGATAACTGTCCATCTTTTGTTGATCAATTATTAAATCAACTTCCAGAAAAAAAGGAAACAAGTCATTGGACAGCCAATGAAAAAGGAACATCTCAAAGGCCAAGCACTGAATAGTTAGGTCACTCATTAATCAGGAGTTTAACAGCATGCAAAGAATAAGGCCCAGTAAGAGAATGACCAAGGAGGGAAGAGGCTAAACTGGTAAAACAAGTAGTCTTCTAAAACAAAGAAAGCTGTTTTTTTGTCAACAATTTCTGTTTTCATACATACTCTAGTGTCAGCTCAGCTGTTTTGGTTAGCTAGACTACATTATTTAACGAGCAAAGCTTTCAATAGTTAAACAAGAAGCATCAGTCTCTTATGCATGTGGTGAAAGACAAAAGCAGCCTGTCTTGTCTGCATGGCTGACACTACCTTAATGTTCTTCATGCTTTTTTTATACAACTTAAAAGTATCTTCATCCATCCAGCCCCAATAAACAGCATCAGTAATTCTCAAAGATAGAGTGCTAAAAAATGATGCCAATGTTTGAGATTCCAAACTGCAGTTACTAAGTCATCAGTATACAGGAAAAAAACGAACAGCTGTCTAAGACAATTCTCACATCTTCTAAAAAGGGTTACTTAAACACCAAATCTTAACACTTGGATTTATCCAACAACTGCTTCTTATGCCTAAGCAGTTGATGGTGATGTTAATGACACCCAAAAAAGATCTCAAGTCAGACTGAAAGGGTTGGCATATATCCAACTATTTCTCGTAATTAAAAAATAATTCTGCTGCAAGTGGTCCCTATGATGAGCATCTTTTCTGTTGAGACCTGATGTCCTAAACTGAAGGACTACTGCAATAAGCACTTCAAGCACAGTCTGAGCAGACTGCTGCCAGGGTCTAAATTACTGCTGGAGGAAAAAGGATAACACCTCTAGGTAGGTTGTCTGGGTCCATTCACCAAAGAATGTGTTTATTTCTAAGAGAAGAAAAATTACTGTGTGTGGTGAATCTGAAAAAGAAGTTATGTACTCACCATAACATTTCATCTGTGTAGTCCATTTTCATTCTTCCTCAACTAATGGGTTTGTAACTGATGGGATCCGACTCGGCAGTAACAACTCTTGAGCTCCTTCTCTTCTTATAATGCACCAATCCCCAACATCCCCCTTGTCTGCTGCTTGACAGGAAGACTGTTATAATATGCCACATCTGGAGCTCAACACAAAGGACAGTAGTGTCCTTGAAGCCTCTCGTTCCTCCAGAAGTCAGTCATTAAAAACAATGAGGGTTGGTGAGTGGGGAGTTGAGGAAGAATGAAAATGGACAACACAGATGGAATGTTATGGTGTCTACAAAACTTTTTATATGATTATGTCAATTTTCATTCATTCCTCAACTAAAATCCTGGGTGAACTCATAAGGAAGGATATTTCTGAGTACAGTTGAGAAAAAGGCTGGTCTTCCCCTCAAGACCATATCTACTTTGTAATGAGTGGTAAAAGTATGAGGATATGACCAACTTACAGTACACATATATCATCCATTGAAGCTCTTGACTGGAACACAGAGAAAGCTGCCACAGATCTGGCTAAATGACCCTTTAAAGGTTTTGGTAGGGGGAGATTGCATTTCATTTGTCAGGGGAAAAGCCGAAAGAAGAAGAAGATAAACTGAATCTGTCAACCATCTTGCTAGAGTTACTTTTTTAACTGATTTATCCAATTTAGTATGTGCAAAGGAGATAAATAGCTGATCTGTCTTTCTAATTTCTTTTGTTCTGTGTAGGTAGAAATGTAATTATCCATGGACATCCAATAAGTGCAGCATATATTCTCCTTTATTTGCAACTTTTGGAAAGAACACTGGCAAGTTAATAGATTGGTTGATATTGGATTCTGACACAACCTTAGGAAGGAAGCAAGCACTGGTATGCAACATGAGCCTATCCTTATGAAAAATCAAATATGGAAGCTTAGAAGATAATGAAGTTCTGAAATTCTTCTAGCAGATGTAAAGTACAGTTTTGTACCTACCATAAATGTAGATGTCCGAACTGGATAGCATCTGCAGTCATAACAAATGGGTTGTCCTGTCGTCAGGCAGCCCTTCGGTCGGCCGGATTCCAAAGTCTGGGTCCGGCTTCGGCTGATGTCGCACTTCACCCGACGTCATCTCTGCTGGTCTTCGGGTATAAAGGCATCAGCCGACAAAATTTTCCTCAGTGTTTCTTGCCCCGGATGCCAGTTGCCCTCTTGGAAGGCTAAATTTTGGATAAATGCCAATGTTTCCAAAAAGTAGAAGGCAAACACAAAAAATAAGCATGTATGTACATATATACAAACAAATACACCATAAGAGACCCCCCCCCCAGCTAGCTATTAGGAGGGTAAATACCCTAGGAGTACCACAGAGCGGAAGGAGGGGTAATCCTGACTGCAGATGCTATCCAGTTCGGACATCTACATTTATGGTAGGTACAAAACTGTACTATGTCCTTCATGGATGCATCTGCAGTCATAACAAATGGGTAGAATACCATAGCCAAACTAGGGGAGGAGGAAGAAAAATTATGGTGTAGTTAGGATCCCTTGCAGTACAGCAGTGGCAAACCCTGCTCGGGATCTAGAGTATAGAGGTAAATTATAATGCTTGGCAAATGTATGCACGGAGGTCCAAGTAGCCTCAATAATGTCCTTGGTTGCCACTCCTCGTAAGAAAGCTGTGGTAGTGGCTGCAGCTCTTGTAGAATGAGGTCTTATGTTCTGTGGAATTGGTTTTCCATGGTAGGAGTAACAGAATCTTATGCAATTTCCTATCCATTTGGAGATTGTCTGTTTGGAAATTGCTTTTCCTTCCCTTCCTGTTGCATAGGCTACAAAAAGCTGGTCAGTTTTTCTGTTACTTTTGGTTCTGTCCAGGTAGTAGCGTAACTGTCTATGTACATCCAAGGTATGCAGCATTCTTTCCCCTCTGTTTTGTGGATTGGGAAAGAAGGTAGGTAGGTGGATTGCCTGGTTTAAAGACACTCTGGATACCACCTTAGGCATAAATGTAGGATTAGTTCTCATGGACACCCTATCTTGATGGAAGATTAGGAAGGGTTGCACTGCCATTAAGGCCTGTAGTTCCGAAACCCTCCTTGCTGAGGTAATTGCCAGTAGGAAAGCAGTTTTCCATGACAGGTGTTGTAGATCTGCTGTTGCTGCTGGTTCAAACGGAGGGAGTGTCAACTTTTCTAGCACAAAGTTCAAGTCCCATGCTGGTAATGGTGGTTTCCTAGGAGGTTTTACATTCTTGATCCCTCTGAGGAACTGCCTGAGTAGAGGATGTGAAAAGACAGGTGGATCAAAGCTGTATTCTGCTGAAATAGCTGATGCATGTATCTTGATGGAGGAATAGGACAGGCCTGTATGTAGAAGCTCTGCCAAGTACTCCAGAATGTTAGCAATATCTATGTTCAACACATCTTTTCCTCTTTCAGTACTCCAAATGACAAACCTTTTCCATTTTCCTGCATAGTTCCTTCTTGATGAAGGTCTGCGGGCTTCAAGGATAATGTCTTTAACCCTTTGGGAAAGGTCTGGGTTAGTTGCTGCTATGTGATGTTCCAGGCAGTCAGTTGCAAGGTTTTTAAGTTTGGATGCATGATGTTGTAGTTGTTCTGAGTTAACATCAAAGGCATCAGGGGTATTGACCACATTTTCTCCCGAGACATGCTCCTCAGCAATGGGTACCAGTGTTGTCTTGGCCAGTTCGGAGCTATCAGGATTATCCTTGGACGTTCCTCTTTGATTTTCAGTAGTACCTTGTGCATCAAGGGAAGAGGTGGAAATGCATATGCTGTCAGGCCTTTCCAGCTGAAGGATAGAGAGTCCACCTTCCATGCAAGTGGGTGGAATGTCCTTGTGCAGAATTTTTTGAGCTGGTGATTGAGTGGGGAAGCGAACAGATCTATTTGTGGCATTCCCCATTTCTTTGTGATGGCCTTGAAGATGTCGGGTGTAGCATCCATTCGTGAGCATCCGAGGTGGTTCTGCTTAACATGTCTGCTAGGGTGTTCTCTTTTCCGGCACAAATATTGCCTGTAACTGGATGTTGTAGCTGAGAGCCAGATTCCAAAGGTCCAAAGTCATTCTGCATAGGGGTATGAATGAGTGCCTCCCTGTTTGTTGATGTACCACATGACTGTGGTGTTGTCTGTCCTTATCATCAAATGGCCTTCTTTGAGGAATGGTCTGAATTTTTGGATTGCCAATTTTACTGCCAGCATTTCTTTTTGGTTTATGTGCAGGTGCAGCTGGTCCTGAGTCCACAATCCTTGTATGCATTTGTCCAGCATGTGCCCCCATCCTAGGTCTGAGGCGTCCGTTGTGATGGTTTGGCTTGCTCGAAAGTTGTGGAAGGGTAAGCCTGGGTTTGACTGGCATGCTTGAGCCCACCATAGGAACTCCTGTTTTAGGCATGGGATTAGTGGTATTTCTGTTTCTAAGCTGTGCCTGTGCTGAGACCATAAATTCTTTAGGTACCACTGTAGCTTTCTCATATGCAGTCTGGCATGTGGGACCAAGATTATGCATGATGCCATGAAGCCCAAGGCCTGCAGAACTTTTCTTGCTGTTAGTTTGTTCTGCTTTGTTAATGCCAAGAAGTAAAGAGGGAGCTCTTTTGTTTTTCTGCAGTTAGGAATGCCATTTGTTTTACTGTGTCCAATTCAGCCCAAGAATGTTCTTGTTTGGGATGGTATCAGCCTTGACTTTTGTAAATTGACCGTGTATCCCAGGGCTTGTAGCAAGTAAATGACCCTTTGTAAATCTGTTGTCAGCTTGCTTTTGTTGTCCGCTTGTAACAGGCAGTCGTCCAGGTATGGATAAATTTGGATTCCCTGTACTCTGCAGTGAGCGATTACTGATGCCAGGCATTTTGTGAATACTCTGGGCAGTAGATAAGCCAAAGGGCAATGCTGAGAATTGATAATGCTCTGATCCTGCAAGAAATCTGAGGTATCTTCTGCAATTTGGTCGAATGGGGACGTGCAGGTATGCCTCCTTGAGATCTAGAGTTACCAGCCAACACTCCTTGCCCAGCATGGGAAGAAGTTGCTGTAGGGTCAGCATTTTGAATTTTGGGACAATGATGTATGTGTTTAAGATGGACAGGTCGAGAATAGGTCTCCAACTTTTCTCTTTTCTTGGCACTAGGAAGAGTCTGGAGTAGAATCCTTTGCCCTGTTCTGTTATTGGTACTCTTTCCACAGCTCTCATCTTTGTTAATTCCGCTATCTGCTGCAGAGCTTCTATTTTTGATTTGGAGGCAGGTTTGGCATTCCTCTTTTTACTGGTAAGGTGTGGAAGTGGAACCGGTAGCCTTGGTCTATGGTTTGCAAAATCCACTTGTCTTTTGTGATATAGTGCCAATTTTTCGAAAATAAGGCTAACTTTCCGCCTAATGGTGCTGCTATTTGCTCCCTGGTAGGCGGAGTCACAGCCAAGTCACTGTGATTGTCCTGTTGCAGTGGCAGTGGTTGTGTCTGTGCCTCGGTTTATTGCCTTGCCACTGTCGTCCTCTGTAGGCACCTCCTCTGGATTGATTTCTGCCTCTAGAGCGTCTATTCCTGCCCCTTTGAGATCTTGTGGAGTCAGGAAAGGACCAATTTTTGGCAGGCCAGTTCCTGCTAAACCTTGGGGGCTGAACCTGTAAGAAATCTTTAACTGTTTGTACAGATTTTGCCTTTTCTTCCATTTTCTTCATTACCTGCTGGGCAGGTGTACCAAATAGACTGGCCTTATCCATAGGAGCATCTAATAGCTTTGCTTTAACATGATCCGTAAGACCTGTTCTTTCAACCATGCATGCCTTCTTATCACTGTGCCAGTCATGGCTGATCTAAATGAAGCCTCCAGTGCATCATAGCCACATTTTAAGGAATGGTTACTAACCTGTTGGATGTTATTCACCATTTCTAATACATATTTCTTATCTAAAGATTCATCAGAGGACAGTTTTTTAGTTAACTGATCAAGCATAAACTCTTGGTATTGGATCATATGAAACTGACAGTTTAAAGCTCTAGCTGAGAGAGTAGCAGAGGTGTACACTTTTTTCCCCCATCTCTCTAAGGACCTGGATTCCCTTTCAGAAGGAATAGGGTTTTTTGCTGTGGTCGAGGCTACTGCCTTAGGCCCCTGGGATATAGTTTCGGGGTCTGCAAGTGGGGCCTTGTATAGGTGGTGATGAGTGTCTGGCACCCTGTAAAATCTATCTGGTTTGGCAGGCGCTGGAGGTAAAGAATCAGGAGCAGTGCAGACATCATTAAATGCATCATCCACAACAGGCAGTACAGGAGGTATAGCTAAGGGCCTATGTTGTGGTAAGTGCAGAAAAGTCCTAAGCCTTTTTCTTGAATCTGAGAAATCTTGTCCCTGCCATTGGAATTGTTCTCTCATGGCATGTAGGGTTTCCCCAAAGGAAAATTCCTCTGGTGGAGAGGCAGCTGGAATGGATTCTTCAGCATCGGAATCTTCATAAGTAGAAAAAGGAGCCTCTGGCTGGTCTGTAATGTCTGAGTCATCCGCAGAATCATCAGAGGACACTGGCTCGGGGGGCTCTGCTCTAGGTCTCTTTTCTGGGGGCTGAGAGGCCCTGTCTGGGTGAGATTGGGATCCCCTAATTAAGGATATTAAATCTTCTGCCAGAGTAAGCATTTGTGAACTAGAAGTGGGCCTGTGTGAGGTGGGCTTAACAGGCACAGATTTAGCAGATTTGGCTGCTTTAGCCCTGGCAAAGGCCTTAATAGACATGGCTGCAGGAGGCCTAGCAGCACCACGTGCTGGGGTAGAGACATCCAAAGGAATGGTGTCTGATAAATCACTAGGAACCACAGTTGTAGGCAAAATTTCTGAGGCCGATTCAGGTAAGGTAGCAGGAGCCTCAGTAGTAGTCATGGATTCGGCTGAAGAATGACCAGTTTTCTCGGTTTCGGCCGAAACCGAGACACTCGCGGCTTGCTTAACCGTGGTTTCGGCCGAAACCGCGGACCGCGAGTGTCGGTCTTTTTCTTTGCATTTTTTAACAATTTGGGTAGTCGGAGGATCCGACGGCATAATGTATGCAAAATCCGAGCCGAAAAACTGTTCAGCAAACTCCGACCGACGCCTAAGCGTTCATCGGTTGAAGGAAGCACAGGCCGAACAGGCTGCTACGTCGTGGTCTGGGCCTAAGCAAGGCAGACAGTAAGAGTTGAAATCTTTATGAGGTATTTGTTTCCCACAAGTTAAACAGTTATTGACTTTTTCTGACATCGGCTGAGGCAAGAAAGAGTCCCCAACGGGGTACTTAGCTTTTAGAAGTCTTCGAAGTAGTATTCGGTAGTAGTAATCTCTGGATCTGACCGACCGGCACTTGCGAACAGCTTCTGCTTCGGGCGCCACGCGGCAAGAAAGACTGAGGAAAATGGCGTCGGCTGATGCCTTTATATCCGAAGACCAGCAGAGATGACGTCGGGTGAAGTGCGACATCAGCCGAAGCCGGACCCAGACTTTGGAATCCGGCCGACCGAAGGGCTGCCTGACGACAGGACAACCCATTTGTTATGACTGCAGATGCATCCATGAAGGACATCTGCAACTAGAAAGACAGTTTTCCAGATCAGGAATTTAAGATGTCATTTAGCTGCTGGTTCAAAAGGAGAATGAATTAAGGTTTGCACTACCAAATTTAAATCCAATGGTGGAGTGGGGTCTTTAAAGGGGGTCTTAGCAGGAGAGTGTCTCTCAAAAAGGCTTTGCACAGCTTGGAGGATGCCAGTAAAGAATTTTGAAATCCAACATGAAAGTTAGAGATTGTTGCAAGTTGGACTTTTATAGTTGATGAAGTAGCACCTCCATTAAATAGACTCGCCAAAAGTTCCAGAACTGATTAAACTGGAGCTGAAAATGGGTCAATTTCATTTTGCTCTGCCCAACAAACCTTTCCATTTACTCCTGTAGTTTCCTAGCAGTAGGTTTACACAGAAAAACAGGTGAAGACCCCATAAGAGAGTGTAGCCTGCCCTGGAGGTTAGGGATAAAAAGACTGTGAAACACACTCCTTTTTAGTGACGGATCAACTCAGTCGAGTGTCTAGCTAATGCTAGTACTGTAGTACCTGTGACAGGAGCTTGTTGCGATCCTGTGTCCTTTTCTGAACCAGCACTGTGGCCAATGTGGCCTTGTGGGTGGAGTCAGACGAGAAATTATTATTATTATTATTATTATTGTTGGAGCTTTGAGAAAGGCTGTTTTAGCCCTGAGAAGGGCTGTGTGGGGTGTCCTGGTTTTCACGTTGCTAGCTCTTATAAGAGCTTTTTACCTGCGGAGCCGCTCCGTGATCTGTTACTGCTGTGAGCCAGAAATTCTGAGTAATATCGTTGGTAAAGGAGCTCTAAAAAGAGCTGTTGTGTTGGCCATCAGAGGCACAAGGGAAAAGAAGTGATCCTGTTGGCTAAAGGCCACCTTGGGAAGCTTGTGTCCCCCTAGAGGACGATGATAAATGGGGGATGGAGGGAGGGAAACCAAGACTGCAACAGTGAATACACTCAAACATCTACATTTATAGTAAGTGTACACAACTGTACTATGTTCTTCGTGTTTCACTGTTGCAGTCAACACCTGTGGGAGCATTCCAAAAGTTGAGGAAAGAGGAGGAAGGATAGGTTGAGTCCTAGGTATGGGACAGGAGACCCTGCAGAATTGCAGATGCAAACCCTGTCCTAGACGTGGAAAAGAGGTAGGTGGTAATGCTTTGTAAAGGTATGGACAAAGGTCCAGGTGGCCACTTCCAAGATGTCCCTGGTTGGAACTCCACTGAGGAAGGCAGTGGAAGTGGAGGTTGCCCTAATGGGTTGGGTACGGATAGACTTGGGTATGGGTTTCCCATGTAGTCTATAGCAAAAATGGATACAATGTGAAATCCATTTGTAAATGGTTTGTTTGGAGATGGGCTTCCCCTCTGCCCCTGGGGCAAAGCTTACAAGAAGCTGGTCTGTTTTTCTGATTGGCTTAGTATGGTCCAGATAGTATCCGAGTTGCTGTGCATGTCTACTGTGTGTAGGATTCTTTTCCCCCTTGTTTTAAGGGTTGGAAAAGAAGGTGGGAAAATGTATGGCCTGGTTTAGGGTCACATCAGATACCACCTTGGGCATAATGGAGGGGTTTAGCCATCAAGGAGAGACTGTCTGCATGGAAAAATATGAAGGGCTCGACAGCCATGAGAGCTTGAAGTTCCGAGACCCTTCTGGCTGAGGTGACAGATAGTAGGAAGGCAGTCTTCCACGAGAGATATTTCAATTCTGCTGAAGCGGCAGGTTCGAAAGGACGTGAGGTTAGTTTTTCTAACACATAATTCAGGCCCTATGCTGGCGTCGGAGGCCTGATATTAAAAGCCGCCTTGAGGAATTGTTTAATCAAAGGATAGGAGAAGAGGGGTGGGTCTCAATCATAACGGGCAGAGATGGCTGAGGCATGGATTTTAATACAGGAGAAAGAGAGGCCACTAACGAGCAACTCTGCTAGGTAATCCAGGATGAGAGAGATGCAAGTTTGGGAGGTACTGCCCTCTTTTGATTGTTTCCAGGAGCAGAACCTCTTCCATTTTCCTGCATAGAATATTCTTGAGCTGGTCCTTCTGGCCTCTGTGATGATATCCAGGATATGTTTGCTTAACAGGGACTTCTTGTTAGTTTTTATTGTATAAGCCATGCTGAGAGTTTGAGAGTCTGTAGGTCTGGGTGCAGTGTACCTTTCCCCTCTCCTGGGTCAAGAGGTCTGACATCAGGGGAAGCAGCTTTGGGGGCAGTAAGGTCAGACTGCGTAATAAGGGGTAAAAATGCTGTCTGGTCCAATCTGGGGCAATGAGGATGGCCTTTGGTCTCTCCTCTCATTTTAGTCAGAACATTGGGAATAAGGGGCAGAGGAGGGTAGGTATGCATACACAAAGAGGGAGCTCCAGGGGAAGGTCAAGGCATCCACCTTCCATGCTAGGAGGTGATACTCCCTGGTACAGAACTTGTGCAGCTGGTGGTTGAGGTGCGAGGCAAAGAGGCCCACTCCTGGGTGATTTGCAGAAAGATTTCTCTGTGGAGCTGCCATTCGTAGGGGTCCAGTAAGTTTCTGCTTAGGTGGTCCACCAGTGTGTTGTTGATCCCTGGTAAGTATTGGGCAATTAGGTGTAGCCCCATGGAGATGGTAAGTCAGAGACTCATGGCTAACCTGCACAGGGGCTAAGATTGGGTGCCCCCCTGCTTGTTGATGTACCACATAACTGTGGTATTTACTGTTTTTATAAGGAGGATCCCTGGCCTGAGATGGGGTTGGAAGGAAGTCAGAGCCTTTTGCACTGCCATAATTTATTTCTGGTTGATGTGTAAGTGAAGTCGCTGACCATCCCAAATGGCTTGGGTACACCTGCCTGCTAGGTGAGCGCCCCAAATGAGGTCTGAGGTGTCTGTGGTGATGGTCTGACCGAAAGGGCGGAAGATGAAGGGAAGACCTCTTGTTCATGGCACAGGTCTCTGCTCACCAGAGAAATTCAGTCAGTACACAAGGTATCAGAGGGAGAGAGGTCTCTAGGGACAGAGTGCTGACACCAAAGGTTCTTGAAGTACCACTGAAGTTTTCTCATGTGAAGCCTGGCTAGAGGGATGAGAAGGATGCAAGATGCCATATATCCCAGGGCTTGCAGGAACTTCCTCGCAGTGAGGTGACTTCTGGAAGCCAGCTGGGTGAAGTAGAGAGGCAGGAAGCTCTGCTTTTCTGGAGATAGGAAGGCCATTTGGGTTGCTGTGTCTAGCACGGCTCCTAGAAAAATAAGAAGTTATGCACCTACCATAACGTTCCATGTTAGTTGTCTTCTTCTCACCTTCTTTCTTGCTGATTGGGTTCGGAGCCGATCCTCGGCTCTGACTCGGCCCTTTACTAAAGCTCGAGAGCTATTTATTGGCTCGATGCCTCCCCATATCCCACAATGCTTGGCGCTAGATACCCAGATCTCGTTTGACAGAGCTAACACCAGAGAAAAATTCCAAGGACACCCGTCCAAACTACAAGGTTTACTTAAAGTAGTAAAATAGAGGAAGGATGTAACCCAGATAAGAATTTGCCAGAGGAAGAAGGCCTCAAAAAGGGACTCTTCTCGGTCTGTCCAGGCTAGGGGATGGAGGGTGGGACGCAAGAAAGAAGGCGAGAAGAAGACAACTAACATGGAACGTTACGGTAGGTACATAACTTCTTAATGTTAAGCTGTCTATCTCGCCTTCATTCTTGCTGGTTGGGACAGCGTCCCTAGCACCTCAGTCCTGGGTGGCTCATCGGAACAGACTCTTGAGCACAGTGGAACCAAAATCTCCTAGAGGCCATTTCCAGCTTATAATGTGAAATGAAAGTATGAGGAGTGGCCCATGTGGCTGCAGCACAAATAGATTCCATTGGTAGTCTTGCTTGAAAAGCTGCCAAAGTAGCTAACGCTCTGGTGGAATGGCCCTTAGGTTTAGTAGGGAGTTCTTTATGTCTCAGTTGATAAATCAAAGTAATAACAGAGGACAACCACCTGGATAAGGTTACTTTAGAAACTGGCAGCCCCTGTTTGCCCTCAGCATAGGACAGGAACAGTTGGTCTGATTTTCTTGTTTGCTTAGTCCTATCCAAATAAAAACGTAACTGCCTATGAACGTCCAATTGGTGTAACTTTTGTTCCGCTTTGTTCGAATAGTTAGGAAAAAAGACAGGTAGATCAATAAGCCTGATTCAGGTTTGTCTCAGAAGATATCTTGGGCAGAAACGAAGGATTAGTCCTAAGTGAAACTCTATCCTTATGAAACACAAGGCAAGGAGGACGAATACAGAGGGCTTGAAGTTCCGAAACTCTCCTAGGTGAAGTGATGGCCACTAAAAAGAGAGTCTTCCAGGAGAGTAATTTTAAGGAACAGGAAGCCACAGGCTCAAAAGGGGGAAGAATCAAGGAAGCTAATATCAAGTTTAAATCCCATGGAGGCGGGGGATCTCTGACCGGGGGCCTAAGCAAAAAAGTCCCTTTAAGAAAGGCCTTGCAAAGTTTGTGGGACATGATGCTGGTTTCTGATAGGCCAGCGTGGAAATTTGCAATAGCAGCTAACTGGACCCTAATGGTGGCAGACGAGGGGCCAGCTTTAAAAAAGTTCTGCTAAAAAATCTAGAATGTGGTGGACAGGGGCTGAAAAAGGATCTATATTCCTAGCCTCTGCCCAGAAGGAGAAACGTTTCCACTTACTAGCATAAGTCTTCCTGGTGGTAGATTTGTAAAGAAAGGATGATTTCACGTACCGGCACGACTCCCTGGGGTTTCTGAAACCACATTTTCCCACTCTTCTGACCTTTAGGGCATGGTCTAGAGGGAGTAGAAAAACGGACTCCACGGCAGAGAGAGTCTTGCCTTCCTGCTCACAACTGGTAAGGGTATTCTTCACCTGTGGTCCAAACAGAGCCGAACCATCGAAGGGGGTTATTGGTGAAGGACGCCTTAAAGGGGTCAGCAAAGTTACATAACCGCATCCAGGCAAGTCTTCTCAAAGCCACGCCTGTACCTGCGGCCCTACTCGCCCCATCGGCTGCATAAGAAATGAGCCGCATGGAGGAGTTGACGATTGAGTTAAGGGTCGCCAGCTGGGAGTTTATCTTATCTTGAGCCCCCACAGCTGATGGATCCTGAAGGGAATCACAGAGCTCCTTGAGAAGATCCCTTTGAAGGCAGGTGAAGTGGCACAGATAATTCAGCAACTGCATGGAAAAGGTCGCGGAGGAAAACATCCGCTTCTCGTACCTGTCCATTGTCCTAGACTCTTTATTAGGTGGATGGACAGGCACCGAAGGGTCAGCCAACTCCTTCTTCGTGGCTGCTGCCACCACCATGGCATCAACGGGGACACCTTTTGTTAAAAATTGTTTGTTGGGTGGGGCTGTAATGAACTTAGTGGGCCTACGGGGAGTTGGTTTCCACTGTGTCCGGGGCTGACCACGCCCTTCGAGCCACTACTTCCATGAGCGGGTCGAAGGGTGGAGACACCCAGGAGGTGGAAGGGCGAGAACCAAACGCGTCCAGGTATACAGACTCGTCCTCGGAAGGGTTAAGGGCAGTCCAGTTCCCCCTCTGCTTAAGGATCTCTAGGATGTCTGAAAAAGAGACATCCTCAGAGGGGGATCTAGGGGACCCTTCCGAATCCTCCAAGTTGGTATCAGACGTGACTGACTCGGGGGAGTCGACATGTTTCCTCTTACATTTTCTCTTTTGAGAGGGCTCCTCTGAAAGATCAGGGGAGGCCTCGGAAGAGGAAGATACGCCCAATGGGGCGACCTGGAGCATCTGTTCTCCACGCTTAGGGTCAGGAGGGTGGACAGAGACCAATGCAGGCACCATGGGGGGAGGAGCCGAAGGGGCCGATCGAGGAGCCGACTCAGGATTCAGCATGCTCCTCATGACCTCGAAGGCACCCCTATTAGGCAAAGCAGAAGGTCCCCACTCCAGAGAGACATGGATCCCTGCCGACACAGAGAGGGATGGCTCCGAGGCCGATGTCGGGGCCGAGCTCACCTGAGCCGAAGCTCCGAGAGGGAGAACGGGGTCAGACAAGGCTCCAATGCCACTCGCCGCCTCGTAGCCGACGAGGGAATCCCGGCGCCCAGATCCCTCCAAGGACGGAACCAATGAAGAGATCGGAGCTGACGAAGGAGCCGAAAGGTGTGGTATCTGCTCCGATGTTTCCAAGATTCGAGCCCCAACCAGCTCCGGCTCCGAACACAAAGGGGGAGTCGGAGGAGGAATAGCTGAAGACACGGGGACAGCCACAGTCTGTTGAGAAGGGCTGGTTAGCATTTGGGCCAGGGCCTGCGATTTAAGGAGTCTATTGACCACCCTCTCCAAGTCATGATCAGATAGCCTGGAGAATCGAGAGGAGTGGGACCTATGGCTTCGTTCAGACTGAAGCAATGGTGACCTCGGAACCGAACGAAACGATTCAAGGGAAGGGGACCTTGAACGTTTTCGACCCAAAGATGGTTCCGACACTAAAGTCGGAGCCGATTAAGGCCTAGAGGTGTCGGCTCCAGCCAGAACCGAAGAGGAGGAAAATGCTCCACCCGGCGACAGCTCCGAACTGGGAGCCGACGGGTTTGGCGGGCTTTGAGGATTTCCCCGACTGAGGCTTCACCGGGGATCCCTCAGGCTTAAGTAAGCCTCTCAAAATGAGCTTGTTCCTATGCTCCTGCAGGACTCTTGGGCTGAAGGCGTGGCAGACCGAGCAGGAGTCCTGCAGGTGTAGGGAACCCAAGCAATACACACAAGAAGTGTGACCGTCTGTCAGAGACATCTTCTGACAGCCCGAGTCACACTTCTTGAAACCTGAAACTTTAGTATCCTTAGACATAGTGCAAGGGGATACTCAAGAGAGAAAAATTTAAACTAGTGCTTAAATAAGGCACACAGCACAAAACTCACACACCCGCACTAGTTAAGCTAACAATACTAATTACAAAAAAAAGTATCACCACACTTTAACAACAACAACTATTCTTAATAAAAAATACAAATATTATAAGGCTAAACGCTACTCCTATAAAAAACAAAAGGGGAGGGGTTAGCCACTAAAGAGAAGAAACAAGGGGGGGGGGGGAGAAAACTCTCTAACAAAAAACGAGTTTCCTAGGTGGGATAAATTAGGGGATACATAGTCTAACTACACTAAGAGGGAAAGACCATCTAAATGAACTAAAAGTACAAGGTAAATATTAAGCTAAAATTACAAAAAAAGAATAATACAACCGGAGCTAGTAAACTCGCAACCTCGTAGCTGAAGCGGCAAACGAGATCTGGGTATCTAGCGCCAAGCATTGTGGGATATGGGGAGGCCTCGAGCCAGTAAATAGCTCTCGAGCTTTAGTAAATGGCCGAGTCGGAGCCGATGATCGGCTCCAAACCCAACCAGCAAGAATGAAGGTGAGATAGACAACTTATCAACTTTTCTGGTGGGGTTTTGCATTGATTTTTTCTTGTTGATGGTGAACCCTAGGGAAGTTAGGAGTGATTTGACAAAGAGAAGGTCCTGGAGCAACTTTTCTTTGCACTCTGCCTGAATGAGGCAGTCATCCAGGTTAAGGGTAAATCTGTATATTTCTCTGTTTGCAGAATGCTATAGCCGGGATAAGGCATTTGATGAATACTCTGGGGGCAGTAAATAAGCCAAAAAGCAGTGCAGAGAACTGAAAGTGTTGATAGCCTGCTCTGAAGCGCAGGGATTTTCTGCACGATTTCCATGATGGGGATGTGGAGGTAAGCATCTTTTAGGCCTAGTGTCACAAACCAGGCATTTTGTGTGAGCATAGGCAAGAGCTGCTGCAATGTTAGCATTCTGAATCTGGGGACCACCAAGGAGGTGTTCAGTTTCGATAGATCCAGGAAGGGGCACCAAGTGCCCTCATTTCTTGGAACAAGGAGTAGTCTGGAGTAAAAACCTTTTCCTGTTTGATCTGGAGGGACAGGTTCTACTGCCCCTTGGGATATTAGAGTTTGGACCTGATTCAATGCCTCTGCCCACTGGTTTGGGGGGAGATCTGGGTATCCTCTTGGAATATGGAGTTCACTGAAGGAGAATCTATATCCCTAGAAATGATTTTTAAGACCCATTGGTCCAAATTGTCCTTGAAGAGGGTGAGCCTTCCTCCTAGTTTTTGATGAGTGAAAGGAGGGCAGTGGGGGGAGGGGAGTCATTGTGAGTGCTTGCCATAAAAGCTTGGCTTAGAACTCCCTGCCTTAAAGACGAAAGTGGTCCACTGTTTGATCTTTGCTGGCACTGGGATAGGGGCCTGGATGGCTTGTCCCTGCGGGGCTTACCTTGGCCCTGTCTTCTAGCTGCATCTGAATCTGGGAGGTTGAACTTGAAAGAAATCCTTTACTGTTTGCATGGATTTTGCTTTGTCTTCCATCATTTTAAGCACCTCTTCTGCTTTTTCCCCAAACAAGCGCTCCTTATCTAGGGGGTGCAAAAATAAGTTTAGACTTGACATGATCAGGGAGAGGCTGTTCCTTCAGCCATGCATGTCTTCTAATAACAGATCTTGTCACTGCTGCCCTGCTAGAGGCTTCTAGGGCATCATATCCACACTGTAATGAGTGTTTGGCCACTTGACAAGCAGAGTACAGTAATTCTTCCAGCTATTTTGAGTTGGCACCATCAGGAGAGGTAGCAGTCTTCTGTTTTAATTGTTCCAAAATGTGTTGTTGATATTTTAACATAAGGAACTGAAAACTGAGTGCTCTGATAGCTAAGGCTGCAGAGGTGTAAACTTTCTTACCCATTCTGTCCAGAGCTCTGGAGTCTTTGCCAGAAGAAAGACGATTCTTGGCAGAACTAGTCTTAGCACTTTTAGGTCCCTGTGTAATGACCTCAGGGTCTGCAGCAGGATTCCTGTACAAGTATTTGTGAGAATCCAGTATTCTGTAGCACCTGTCAGGTTTAGTTGGGGCAGGAGGCAGGGCATCAGGGGCTAAGCTGGATTCATGGAAAACATCATCCACCACTTCCAAAATAGGTGGAATGGCCAGGGGTCTGTGCTGGAGCAGGTCCAGAAACTCTCTTAAGTCATTTCTTTGACTGTGGGAAGTCTTGTGATTCCCACTAAAAATGTTCCCTGAGGGAGTGAAGTGTTTCCCCAAAGGAGAGGTACTCTGGAAGGGAGGCAGAAGGGATGGATTCCTCTGCATCTGAATCCTCAAACAGTTAAGGGATGGTGTTCTTCTTCACAAGCAGAATAATTCGATTCTTCAGACTCTTGGTCTGTCATAATTTCTGTAGAAGGATACCTTTTCCTTTTAGGAGTGGGGGCCTGAGTACCTCAGATAAGGGAGAGGGGATCCTCTGCCATTTTAAGCATTTGAGCTTGGGGTGGGGGAGCAGTAGCAAAATGATGGCTAGAAGCAGATTTCCTAGGAGTGGCCTGGTTTCTAGGCTTAAGAGAATCCGTCGGTCTCTGAGAAGCAGTAGTTGGATGCAAAGACATCGTTTTTTTGTCTGAAAACGGTAGTGCAAAAGGCCTCCTCGGAAGCCAGTGCCTGCGTCGCGGCTCCGGACCCAACAAAGGCAGAGACAGCCAAAGGCTCGGAAGACGAAGTGGATTTCTGCGGCATACTCCGAAAGGGTCTTTGCAGTGGCCTGCGGAGAAAGCGAGTCAAGCATCAGGAGCTGCGAAAGCACCTCACTGAATTCCGGAGAATTGACGACTTGCTTAGCGGTAGCGTCGTCAGAAGGCTTAGCCTTGTGTGGCCTGTCTCTATTTTTATCTCTACCTTTTTTTGGAATGTCGACAGATTGTTGGCTGACAGACGCCATTTCGGAATTCAAAGACGTAACACGAAAATAATTGTCTAGAAAAAGAGCTCTACGGCGAATGGTTTTCGCATTAAAGAGGGCACAGAACCGGCAACAAAGTGATGACTGCAACAGTGAAACATGAACATCTGTGCGTGTCAAACTGACTTGGTCAATACACCGAGATCCAAAATTGATCTCCAGTCCCCCATTTTCTTTGGCACTAAAAAGAATCTTGAGCAAGTTCCAGATTCTATTTGGTCTTGTGGGACCTCTTGGATGACTCTCTCTCTCACTTAGCAGCTTTTAGATTTCTAGTGCTGCTGCTTTCCACTGAATGGGAGGAACATTGGGAAATTTTCTTAACAATGGAGGAGATAGGGAAAAGGGAATTATCTAATCTCTGAAAATAATTCTCTGCACCCAACTGACTTTTACTATATATAACCAGGCTTTCTGGTGCAAAAAACAGCAAACCCCAACTGTCGCCAGGGGTGGGCAATCTGGCCTCATTTCAGAAGTGCTAAAAGGAACAGTTAGCAAAGGAATCTATAGACCCCGTGGCTTTATGGGTCTCCTCTACTACGGGTGTCCCCGTAGCAGAGGAGACCCATAAAGCCAGGTGCCCCCTGGCTTTATGGGTCTCCTCTGCTACGGGGGCACCGCCTTCCATTACAGCTCTCCCCTCTGCCTCAGGGGGAACTAACTCCATGTGTCCTGGAAAGAACCCTTGGACTTACTGAACCACATTTTTCGACCTCCCCGTTGATTCCTGGAAAAGGTCCTTTGAGGGGTGGTAAAATGCTCCCCCACTGGAGAGAGGGTCTTTCTGTCTCACACCTGGAAAGTGTGTCCTTCACTGTGGGGTTAAACAAAGTGCTGTCAAAGGGAGCACTGACAAATGAGGACTTGAATGACTCCACAAAATCACAAAGGCTCATCCAGGTATGCCTCCTGAAGTTAATACCTGAACCTCCGGCCTTTGAAATGCCTTCTGCAGCATGTGAGAAAAGCATCATGGACGAATTAGATATAGGAAAGGTAGCCAACTGAGAGACTACTGAAGACTGAGCCTTAGTAGGTTCAATTCCAGAAAGAGATCTGGATAGCTCTTTAATCAAATCTTTTTGAAGTCTCATAAAATATGCCAGACAGTTCAGTGATCTGAGAGCAAAATTCAATGAAGCATAAACACATTTCCCAAATATGTCAATCGTCCTAGACTTTCTGTTAGGAGGATGGACAGTGGATCTCTGTTTCTCAAGTTCCTCTTTTGTAGCTGCTGCCATGACCAAGGCATCTACTGGCACCTTTTTACTGGTGAAGCCAGAATCTGGTTTGGACTCTTGGGGACTGGCTCAACTGTATCACGTTCTTTCCACGCCAGCTCCAAAAGCCTCTAGAAAGACAGACTCCTCCAGAGAAGGGTCTTGGGAAGACCACCCACACTTCTGCTTAAGGATCTCAAGAATGTCTTAAAATGAGATGATTTTGGGGACCCCCTCTCTTTCATTCAAATCAGCATCTTCGGTGACGGACGTCTGAGGAGAGTCCAATTGCCTCCTTTTGCACAATCTATTTCTAAAGACTTCCTTGGTGGGACGGTCTGGTGAAATATCAGAAGAGAGTAGGGTTCACTACTGGGGTAATCTGGAAGCTCTGAGCTTGCTGTCCCTTTGGGGTAGAATGTTGATATCACAAGAGATTAGGATTCCCTGCCTGGGTAGTCTGGAGGCTTTGAGCTGGCTGTCCCTTTGGGGTAGAATGTTGAGGCTCACGATGCAAAGCCATCTGGGAAACAGAGGGTGGATCTGAGGAGGTAGGACCCATCTTGTCCTGCACAGCAGAGAGAACAGTTTTCAAAAACCTCAAAGGTAGATTCATCTGGACAGAAGAAATACAATGGAGCTGAGAAAAAGTTTCTGGTCCATCACTTCCCTCCGCTCTGAGAATAACCCACAGAGGGGAAAGTCAGAGCCAAGCTGTCCAGTGCACTGGATCTGAGCAGAAGAGATGGTTCAAAAACCTTGAAGTACATTCCAACCTCCCGAATCCGACAGGGATGCTTCAGATCTGAGAGTCATCCAGCTCTGAAGATATGGGAGCCGGTGTACTCAGAGCAGTACTCAGATCTCAAGAAAGTGTTTTCTTTGAACACAAATGAGATGGACCTGGAATGCTCAGATTAAAGGATTCTAAAATAACAGTTTGGATTAGAGAAGGAGCCGGAATGGGTGGCGCAGTAGATGATCAGACTTCCTGACCTAAAGGAGTAGGAGCCAGAAGACCTCCAATCTGAATCAAGTCTGTGAACAACTTCCTCATCATCAGCTCCACATCTGCTTCCGTGAAACTCCCGGAAGAATGAGAAGATGCTAGGAATGGAAATTTGGAGCACCTTTCTAAAAGGGAGAAGGCACTCTAGATGGGACTGGATCCAGATAAGGAAAATAAGTTGTCCTTGTTAGGGGTTTCAGATCCAAGGGTGTAGGATCCGGTACAGGCTAGGTCAGACCGTGAGCAATTTCAGATCTGATTTCTCTTTTTGGGTTCTGAGGAGGAAGAGGCTAAAGACTCAGAAATTTTAGACCTTTTTGTAGGGTGTGTAGTTTTCTGTTTGAGGGACTGAGCCCCAGTAATAGCTTTGGAAAAGGAAACTGTCAGCCAGTGCTCGGGGGTTAAACTCATGACAGATGCTGCAATCCTGTTTGTAAATGATCCAGGCACAAAGATTACGGGCATCAAAATAAGACAACTTTAACCCATACATGACATTTTTTAAACCCTACTTTTCAGACATTCTGAACACAAAGAAATTACAATAACAACACAATCACTAAACTTTTTAAACTAGAAATAAGAGAAAAAGCTAAAGACCAACAAAGGTAAGTGAAGATATATAATTGCCTTGTAAAGAGGGCAAGAAAAATACAACCATGGTAAGGGACAGGTATGCACCAAGTAAACAAGGTGTAGGGAAGGAAGGCTAGGCCTACCAACAATGGTAGGAAAAAGGTACACAAAGTTGTATGAAGTATAAGAACATCAGCAGCAGTAGCATGAACATAAATTAAAGATTAATTAAGCAGTTTTAAGTAAGAAATATGCAAAAAAGACAACTCACTCTGCACTTGAGAGCTGACGGCAATGATGTCTAGACACAAAAACAGCAAAGAAGATCTGAGGGATGTTGGGGATTGGTGCATTATGCATAAGGAGCTTGAGAATTTTTGGAGGCCATGAGCTAATACAATTTCTGAGTCAGATCAAAGGATCGGTTCCAAACCTATTAGTTGAGGAATGACTGAAAATTGACATCAGATCACTTTTTGGGGTAAATTCTGTCATCATATTCAGACTTTCCAAATGTTTCTCTTGTAGGAAAAATAGACTTGTCTGGGCAGATGCTATGACGTTCCCATAAAAGGTCAACGAAGTTTTAAGGGTCAGAGATGATTTATTGCAGGTTATTGGGATAAACGAGTGCACCAAAGAAACTGGTGCACTGCATAACAGTTCCTTTGACCAGGCTACCAAAAAACAAATCAACCAGACAGAGAAAGATACTGCAACTGTACTATCAATATACCATAACTGCAGACATTCAAGTGCACTCACTACAGCAATCAAAGTACAGTTGTGTACACTTACCATAAATGTAGATGTTCGAGTGTATTCACTGTTGCAGTCATTACATTTGGGTAATCTGCTTGCTGGTTGCCCTCAGTCGGCCTGATTAACAAACTCTTGGATCCTGCGTCAGTTGCTGTCCCTTCTTCCATGACGTCAGGTCGTCAGGGGTATAAAACATGCAGCAGATGCCATTACATCAGTTTTTCTTGCCCCAGATGTCAAGTGCCCCCCTAATGGGAAGCAATTAAACATAAAAACACAAAGGTATACCTCCAACAAAAAAGCAAATACACCACAAAGGCTTTTAAGCATAGTAAAGGAAAGTAGAGGTATAGCCAAAAGAAGTTAGGGGGCAAGAGGGAGGGTAACCAGGACTGCAACAGTGAATAAACTCGAGCATCTACATTTATGGTAAGTGTACCCAACTGTACTATATACTTCATGTTTCACTGTTGCAGTCATTACATTTGGGTCGATTCCCAAAGCTATGGTTGGGAGAAGGAGGAGTTTAAATAGCATTAGGGCTAGCAATAAGACCCTGCAAGACTGCAGTGGCAAAGCCAGCTCTAGATTTAGAGTAAATTGCCAAATGGTAATGCTTGGTGAAAGTATGTACAGAAATCCAGGTAGCAGCGTCTAGGATGTCCCTGGTAGGAATGCCTCTGAGAAAGGCAGTAGAAGTAGATGCAGCCCTGGTGGAGTGAGATCTGATCCCATAGGGGATAGGTTTTCCATGGTGCTTATAGCAGAAATGAATGCAATGGCTTATCCATTTAGAAATGGTTTGTTTTGAAATAGCCTTCCCCTCTGCCCCTGCCGCAAATGCTACCAGCAGTTGTTCAGATTTTCTTTGAGGTTTAGTCCTGTCCAAGTAGAATCTAAGTTGTCTGTGCACATCCAAGGAATGCAGTATCGGTTCCTCTCTATTCTGTGGATTAGTAAAGAAGGTTGGCAAATGAATGGACTGATTAAGAGCCGCACTGGATACCACCTTGGGCATGAAGGATGGATTGGTTCTGAGTGACACCCTGTCCCTGCATGAAAGATGATGAAAGGTTCCACTGCCATAAGGGCCTGTAATTCAGATACCCCTCTACCTGAAGTGATTGCTAAAAGGAAAGCTGTTTTCTAAGAAAGAAATTTTAAGTCTGCAGTAGCAGCTGGCTCGAAAGGAGGTAGAGTGAGTTTCTCCAATACAAAGTTAAGGTCCCAGGCTGGGGTTGGAGCTCTCCTAGGTGGTCTCAATTTTTTGGCCCCTCTGAGGAACTGCTTGAGCAGTGGATGAGAGGGGGGGGGTTCTGTGTTATAATGAGCTGAAGTGGCTGAGGCGTGGATTTTAATGGAGAAAAAAGACAGGACCTTGTGAAGCATCTCAGTTAAGTATTGTAAAATCTGAGGTAAATTGGGCGCTGCTGTGCTCATCCCTTGAGATTGGTTCCAGGCACAGAATCTTTTCCATTTTTTCAGCATAAGGTTTTCTAGTACTAGTCCTCCTTGCCTCTAAGATGACATCCATCCCATGTTTGCTGAGGGATGGTAAGGAAGAGTTTAAGTAATTAGGCAGGCTGCAAGTTTGAATGTTGGAAGCTGAGGGTGCAGAATCTGTTTCTCCTGCTGAGACAGCAGGGAAGGAGTCTGAGGCAGGTGCCATGGAGATAACAGTGACACACTGCGCAGGAGGGGGTACCAGTGATGGCACGGCCAGTCTGGAGCAATCAAAATCATCCTTGGTTTGTCCTGTTTTACTTTTAGTTGTACTCTGGAGAACAGAGGTAGCGGGGGGAAAGGCATAGACTAATAGGTTTTTCCAGCTGAAGGACAGAGCATCCACTTTCCAGGCTTGTTTGTGGTGAGTCCTTGTGCAAAATTTGTCCAATTGGTAGTTCTGGGGGGAGGCAAACAGGTCTATATCTGGGCTCCCCCATTCGCTTGTCAACATGCTGAAAATCCTTGGCTCCAGTTTCCACTCATGTGGGTCCATGAGGTTTCTGCTTAGTCCTTCTGCCAGTGTATTTAATTTTCCTGGCAGGAATTGAGCTTGTAGGTGCACTTGGTAGCTCAATGCTATGTTCCACAATGCCATGGCTAGTCTGCAGAGGGGGTAAAAATATGTATCCCCCTGCTTGTTTATGTACCACATAACCGTGGAGTGACCGTCTTTACCATTAGCTGTCCTGGAAGAATGTAGTCCTTGAAGGCTGTCAGAACATTCTGTACAGCTAGCATTTCTTTTTGATTGATATGCAGGTGCATTTGACTTGGGTCCCATTTGCCCTGAATGCACTTCCCTGCCAGGTGAGCCCCCCCATGCATAGTCTGATGCATCTGCTGTTAAGGTTTGGGCAGCAGGGGGTGGTGTGAAAGGTACTCCCTTGTTTTGCTGGCAGGCCTCTGCCCACCAAAGGAACTCTAGGCGTAGGCAAAGTATGATAGGAATCAGCGTTTCTAGGCTGTGACAATGTTGACTCCATAGGCTTTTTAGATACCACTGTAGTTTCCTCATATGCAGTCTTGCATATGGAATTAGAAGAATGCAGGAGACCATGAACCCCAAGGCTTGCAGTATTTGTTTTGCAGATACCAGGGTTTTTGTGGCCACTTGTTTGAAGTAGGTTGTCAAATTAATTTACTTTTCTGGCGTGAGGTAAGCCATCTGGGAAGTTGTATTCAAGCTTGCTCCCAGGAATGTAATTTGTTGACAGGGTACCAGTTGTGATTTATTTTCATTTATGGTGTACCCCAGACAAGTTAGAACCCTTTTTACAAAGGCCAGATGATTTAAAAGTATGTCCTGGCTTTCAGCCTGAAATAGACAATCGTCCAGGTATGGGTATATTTGAATACATCTTTTCTTGCAAAATGCAATAATTGGAGCTAAGCACTTTGTGAATACCCTGGGGGCAGTAGATAAGCCAAAGGGCAGATAGTGCGTGTATAGCTTGCTTTGAAGCGTAGGTATCTTCTGCAAGATTCCCTTATTGGGATGGGCAGGTAGCTTGTTTTAAATTTAGTGTTGCCAACCAGGTGTCTTTGCCTAGCATAGGAAGTAAATGAAGAGTCAGCATCTTGAATTTTGGAATCTCCAGAAAGGTGTTTAAAGTAGACAGGTCCACGATAGGATGCCATGATTTGTCTTTTCTGGGTACCAGGAAAAGTCTCGTCTCGAGTAGAAACCTTGTCCCTTTTCCTCTACTGGTACCAGTTGAGTAGCCCCCATGCTTAAGAGAGAAAGTACTTGTTTTTGAGCCTCTGCCCACTGATTTGTGGGTAGATCCGGCCACCCATTTGGCGTTGGCAACGTGTGTAAGTGAAATCTGTATCCCTGGGACACTATATTTAAAACCCATTTGTCCTGGGTAATGAGTTCCCAGTTCTTTGCATGAAGAGCACTCTTTCCCCCCAAAGGGGCAGTCAGAAGGTAAGTGCTTGGAAACTTTAAACGGAAGTCATTGAGACAGTTTACCATAGGGGGAGTCTTGTTATTCCCAGACTTGGAAGTGGAGGCCCCCCACTGCTTAGTTCTGTGAGTCCCCTGGGACTGAAACCTGGGTTTTTTTCTGTGTCTGGGTATGGCTTGAGAAGACCTGAAAGGGGCTGGAAAGGACCAATTCTTAGAGGGCCAGTGCCTACTAAATCTAGGTGGCTGAACTTGTAAAAAATCTTTAACAGTTTGCATAGATTTTGCTTTATCTTCCATCTTTTTAAGAACTTCTTCAGCCTTGTTGCCAAACAGGCGGTCCTGATTTAAAGGAGCATCCAACAATTTAGCTTTAACATGATCAGGCAAAGATTGCTCCTTAAACCAAGCATGCCTACTAAGCACAGACCCAGAAACAGCAGCCCTGCAAGAAGCCTCTAAAGAATCAAAACCATATTGCAAAGTATGTTTTCCAACTTGTTCAGCAGAATGCATTAAATCCTGTAAGTCTTTATTTTCCACAGAGTCAGGAATCAACATCATTTTCTGTTTAAGCAATCCAATAACATGTTGATATTTTAACATATGAAACTGGCAGTTTAAAGCTCTAATGGCCAAGGATGCTGAAGTGTAAGCCTTTTTACCCCATCTATCCAGCGCCCTGGAGTCTCTATCAGAAGGGGTAGGATTTTTAGCAGTAGAAGCCTTAATGCCCTTGGGCCCCTGTGAAGTAGTCTCTGGATCTGCAATAAGATTTTTGAAAAGGAACTTGTGGGACTCAGGGACCCTGTAGTATCTGTCAGGTTTACAGGGAGCAGGAGGCAGGGAATCCTGGATTCCGAGAAAGCATCATCAACAATGTCTAGTAAAGGAGGAATAGCCAAAGGCCTATGCTGAGGTAGGAGAAGGAAATCCCTAAGCCTCTTTTTTGAATCAGAAAATTCCTGGCTTTCCCAGTAAAAATGCTCCCTTAGAGTATGTAAGGTTTCCCCAAAAGAAAAATCCTCAGGAGGGGAAGCAGAGGGAATAGAGTCCTCTGCATCAGAATTCTCATAAATGGGTAAGGACAAATCTAGGTCATCAGAAGAGTCAGAAAAAAAAGAATCTTGATCAGAAGATTCATAATCAAGCTCGGCCCTAGGCCTCTTAGAAGGGGTGAAGGGTTGGCTACCCCTGATTATAGTCATTAGATCTTCAGCCATTTTTATCATTTGTTTTTTAGGCAGGGAGGCCTGAGCATGTGGCCTGGGTGTCGGTTTTTTAGACATGGATCGAGATTTAGGCCTTAGTAATGAAGGAGGCGTCAATTTAATATGCAAGTCCGTAGGCCTGTATACACCCTCAGAAGCCAGTGCCTGCACAGCGGCTCCAGACCCATCAAAGGTAGAGACATCTGCGGGTTCCACAGTTGAAGTATCTCGCGGCATACCGGACTCCAAATGGGTCTCAGTAGAGACCTGCAAATCAGAAGTAGTGGGTATCAGGGGCTGCGAAAGCGCCTCACTGAGTACTGGCGAACTGGCCACTGGCTTAGGAGAAGTGTCGTCGGCAGTTTTGGACCTCGGCGGCCTGTCTCTGTCGTTATCTTTGCGTTTTTTTGGAATCCCGGTAATCGGATGGCTAACCGATGACATTTCTGGATAACTAAACCGAGAACAGAAATATTTAGAGGCAAAAATATACAGACGATGGACAGTGCACTGATTAAATAAAGCACAAAACCAACAGCAAGGTACGTCGTGGTCAGGGCCTAGCAAGGAATACAGTATGAATGAAAATCTTTATAAGGTAATTTGCTTTCCGCAAGTAATGCAATTATTAACTTTTACTGACATCAGTAAGGAGCAAGAAAAAGTTTCCCCAATAGGGTACTTAGCTTTTAGTTGAAGACTTCGGTTCTGAAACTCGAATACAAAAATTTCAGGAGTCGGTCGACCGGCACTTGCGAACTGCTTCTGCTTCGGGCACTGCATGGCAAGAAAGACTGATGTATGGCACTGGCTGCATGTCTTATACCCCTGATGACCTGACGTCATGGAAGAAGGGACAGCAACTGACACAGGACCCAACACTTAATCAGGCCGATTGAGGGCAACTTGCAAGCAGATTACCCAAATGGAATGACTGCAACACGAAGAACATATTAACTTGTGTACACTTACCATAAATGTAAATGTTCAAGTGTATTCATTGTTGCAGTCATCACATTTGGGTTATCTGCTTGCAGGTAGCCATCAGTCGGCCTGATTATCAAAGTCTTGGGTTCTGCGTCGGTTGCTGTCTCATCTTCCATGACGTCAGGTAGTCAGGGGTATAAAGCATGCAGCCAACGCCATTACATCAGTTTTTCTTGCCCCAGATGACAGGTGCCCCCATAATGGGAAGCAATTATACACAACGTTACACCTCCAACAAAAAAGAAAATACACCAGAAAGCTTTAAAGCATAGTAAACAAGAATAGAGGTAGGGGGCTGGAGGGAGGGTAACCAGGACTGCAACAGTGAATACACTCGAACATCTAGATTTATGGTAAGTGTACATAACTATACTATGTTCTTCGTGTTTCACTGTTGCAGTCATCACATTTGGGTAGACTGCCAAAGCTAAGGAAGGGAGCAGAAATTTAAATAGCATTAGGACCAGCTATAAGTCCCTGCACGACTTCAGTGGCAAAGCCAGCTCTGGATTTAGAAAAAATTGGCAAGTGGTAATGCTTGGTGATGCTTGGTGAAGGTATGTACAGAACTCCAGGAAGCAGCTTCTAGGATGGCCCTGGTAGGGACACCTCTGAGAAAGGCTGTAGAGATAGATGCAGCCCTGGTGGAATGAGGTCTTATTCCAGTGGGGTAGGTTTTCCATGGTGCTTATAGGAGAAATTAATGCAATGGCCTATCCACTTAGAAAATGGTTTGCTTTGAAATGGCCTTCCCCCCTCTGTCCCTGCAGCAAATGCAACCAGAGGCTGTTCAGATTTCCTGGGAGGCTTAGTCCTGTCCAAGTAAATTCTAATTTGTCTGTGCACGTCCAAGGAGTGCCGTATTTGTTCCCCTTTGTTCTGTGGATTAGAAAAGAAGGTTGGCAAATGAATGGACTGATTAAGGGCCACACTGGATACCACCTTGGGCACAAAGGAAGGATTGGTCCTGAAGGACACCCTGTCTGCATGAAAGATGATGAAAGGCTCCACTGCCATGAGGGCCTGTAATTCAGACACCCTTCTTGCTGAACTGATGGCTAGAAGGAAGGCTGTTTTCCAAGAAAGGAATTTCAACTCTTCATTTGCAGCTGGCTCAAAGGGAGGTAGAGTGAGCTTTTTCAATACAAAGTTAAGGTCTCAGGCTGGAGTAGGGGACTCTCCTGGGTGGTCTTAAGTTTTTGGCCCCTCTGAGGAATTAATTCAGCAGTGGATGAGAGAAGAGGAGTGACTCTGTATTATAATGTGCTGAAATGGCAGAGGCATGAATTTTGATGGGAGAAAAGGACAGGCCCTTGTGAAGCATCTCAGTTAAGTATTGAAGAATGTGTGGTAAATTGGGCACGGATGTGCCCATCCCGCTGAGTTTGGCGCCAGGAACAGAATCTTTTCCATTTTTCAGCATAGGATTTTCTAGTACTAGGCCTCCTTGCCTCCAGAATGACATCCATCACTTGCTTACTGAGGGACGGTAACGGAAAGATCAGGTAATTAGCCAGGCTGCAAAGTTCAGGGTTTGAAGCTGTGGGTGCAGAATCTGGCCCTCCTGCTGGGACAGCAGGGCAGGGGTCTGAGGCAGGTGCCATGGTTCCAGCAGTGACACACTGCACAAGAGGGGGTACCAGTGTTGGCGTGGCCAGTCTGATGCAATCAGTATTGTCCTTGGTTTGTCCTGTTTGACCTTTAGTAGCACTTTGGAGAGGAGAGGCAGAGGGGAAAAGGCATAGACTGACAGGTTTTTCCAGGTGAAGGAAAGGACATCCACTTTCCAAGCTTGTCTGTGGGGAGTCCTTGTGCAGAATTTGTCTAATTGGTAGTTCTGAGGGGAGGCAGACAGGTCTATCTCTGGGCTCCTCCATTTGTTTCTCAAAATGTTGAATATCTTTGGTTCCAGTTTCCACTCGTGTGGGTCCATGAGATTTCTGGTTAGATAGACTGCCAGTGTATTTAGTTTGACTGGCAGGAATTGAGCCTGCAGCTGCACTTGGCAGCTCAAGGCTGTGTTCCACACAGCCATGGCTAGTCTGCAGAGAGGGTATGAGTGAGTTGCCCCCTTGCTTCTTTATGTACCACATAACAGTGGTGTTGTCAGTCTTTACCAATAATTATCCTGGAAGAATGTGGTCCTTGAAGGCTGTCAGACCATTCTGTACAGATAACATTTCTTTTTGATTGATAAGCAGGTGCATTTGACTCTGGTTCCATTTGCCCTGAATGCCCTGCCAAGTGAGCCACCCATGCATAGTCTGATGCGTCTGTTGTTAGGGTTTGGGCAGCAAGGGGTAGAGTGAATGGCAGTCCCTTGTTGTGGTGGCAGGCCTCTGCCCACCAAAGGAACTTTGTCTTTAGGCAAGGGATAATAGGAATCATTGATTCTAGGTCCTGATAATGTTGACACCATAGGCTTTTTAGATACCATTGTAGTTTCCTCATGTGCAGTCTTGCATATGGAATTAGAAGAATGCAAGAGGCCATGAACCCCAGGGTTTGCAGTATTTTCCTTGCAGATAACTCTGTCTTTGTGGTCAGTACACTGAAGTAGGCTGTCAAATAAACTTGTTTCTCTGGCGTGAGGTAGACCATCTGGGAAGTTGCATTCAAGCTTGCTCCCAGGAATACAATTGGTTGGCAGGGTACTAGATGTGATTTCTTTTTGTTTATGGTGTACCCCAGAGAAGCTAGTAGTTTCTTTACAAATGCCAGATGATTTAATAGTATGTCCTGGCTTTCTGCCTGAATTAGACAATCGCCCAGATATGGGTATATTTGAATATTTCTGTGCCTGCAAAATGCAATGACTGGAGCTAGGCACTTTGTGAATACCCTGGGCGCAGTAGAAAAGCCAAAGGGCAGTGCAGAGAACTGATAGTGCATGTAGCCTGCTCTCAAGTGTAGGTATCTTCTGCAAGATTTCCTGACTGGGATGTGCAGGTAGGCTTCCTTTAAATCCAGTGTTGCCAACTAAGCATTTTTGCCTAGCACGGGAAGCAGCTGATGAAAATTTAGCATTTTGAATACTGGGATTACCAAAAAGATGTTTAGTATAGACAGGTCCAGGATAGGATGCCAAGAATTGTCT